>NW_023270268.1:82028464-82283878 GCF_011800145.1 Mirounga leonina
AAAGAAAGAAAGAAAGAAAGAAAGAAAGAAAGAAAGAAAGAAAGAAAAAGAAGAAGGATATCTCTGACCTCCATGTTGTAAATCCAGGGTCTCATGTGGATTGGAGTATCAGGCACTATTGACCCATTTAATTATTGTCTCCTTCATCAACAACTCTTTCACTTTGCTTCTGCAATACCATTTTCTTTTCGTTCTCTTCCTATCTCACTGGACATTCCTGTTTAAAATCCTTTATGGTTCCTCCTCATCTCCTTAACCTCTATATATTAGACTGCTCAGGGGATTTCTCCTCTCCCTCATTGCTCTCTTCTGTATTAAAATCACTTCCATGGTTCTCTCATTCAGTTTCAAGGCTTTAAGTACCATCTATGTACTGACAATACCCAAATATGTATCTTCAGCAGACCTTCCTACATGAACTCCATGTTCATGCAGTCAAGTGCCTGCTCAGTGTTCACTCAGATGTCTAAAAATCACCTTAGGTTAACATGTCCCAAACCGAACCCAGATCCTGTCACCCCACTGACCTGTTTCTCTTTCAGTTTTCCCCTTCATTGTATATAGCATTGCTATCTTTCTAGTTGCTGAGGTCAAAAGCCATCATTAAATCCCCCCTTTCCCTCATTTCTCGCATCTAATCAACTAGTATATCTTGTCAGTTTCACCATCAAAATAAATCTCAAATTTGGCAGCCTTCTCACTACTCCCCTGTTTTCCTCTCAACACAATAGGCATGTGAGATTATGTCACTTCTAGTCCTAAAACCTTTGAATGTCTTTCCTTCTCACTCAGAGTAGGAGCCTAAGTCCTCAGTAGTGGTTTACAAAGCCCCAGGCCCCACCAGGTCTGACTGCTCCCCCTGCTGTTCATCCTCTCCTGGAGCTCTTCCTTGCCTTCTCTGGTAGAGCCCTGCTACCCTCTTACCTATTTCTTGAGCACACAAGGCACATTCCAGCCTCAGAGTCTTTGTACTTGCTGTTTTTCTGCCAATAATGCTGTTACCACATAGCTTCATGGCTTGTTCTCTCCATTCCCTCAGAATCTAACTCAAATATCCACTTCTGCATGAGGTCTTCTCTGTTCATGCTCTGTTCATGCTACATAAAAGTCATGTGTGTGTATTCATCCACCTCGCTCTTAACCCTGATTTATTTTTTCTGTGGCACTCACCATGGTCTGATGCATAATACATACCCCTGTTCATTTACCTTTTTTGGTCTTCTTTGCTTATTTGGCTCATTGCTGTATCTTTGTGATCTAAAATAGGGCCAAGAAAGCAGCAGCATTCAGTACACATTTAATGAACAGATGAATGAATGGAGCTAATGGGAGTGTTAAGTTAATTCATATATGTGTACAGGAATCAATGTTTTGTCTGAGCATTTCCCAGCTTTTTCTGGAACTGCCCTCCCCATTCTGTAGTGATGCTGGGAACAGCCATGTTGTGCAGTGCAGTTCTGACCCCCTGGCTACTGCTGATGGGATGGGACACCCTGGGCCCCTGTTTACCTCCTGGGGAATTTGGTGCTGGCAATGAGGGAGCTGGGCTGTTTACTGACACTGTAACATATCTTTTCATAGCTGCTACAGGTCTTGTTTCCAGCCAAAAGGACCAGATGCAGAGGTATCTATCCAAAAACGGAGAATAAGATGATGCTCAGAGAGCAGCAGAGGTGACAGAGGGTGAGAGAATCCCGCAGTGCCCTAGTTCCCCTCACCAGTTGCTCCTCAGATCCAAACCGACCCCTGCCCTTCCTGCTACATTAAGGAGAACTGCAGCTCAATGTCTGCCATTATGATAGGTGGTTAATAAATATTAATTGAATATTAACCTTGAGGGGGAGGGGATTGTCATCTGCATCTGTTGAATCTCAAAATCTTCACAATAAATCAAACCAAGTGAAGTTGCAAAAATAAATGTTTTATGAACATTCAGCATCTCACCCAGTTGTTTTTTTTTTTTTTTTTCACCCAGTTTGACAAAGAAGAGATTCTGTTCTTTTTCTTGGAAGGTGGTATAATAATGCAAAGACGATTGGCATCACAACAGGAAACCAGAGTTCTGGTCCAGCTGGGCACCTGAGTTGGTGATCATCCCTTTCCCATCTGTTTTCTCATCTGTAAAATAAAGGACTATAGTCTACTTTCTAGGTCTCAATTTTAGAAGTTTGAGTCCTTAATGATATACAGCACTGTATGGAGGCTTGTTCTTTTCCTATTGATAAATACCTCAGATGTTTCAAACATCTGTTTTTTTGTGACTGCAACATATCTGAACCCTTCATTTGTGGGGGTATTTTCCACCTCATAAATCTTGGGTGGAGATGGAACTTGTCTTCCATTATAGACATTGAAAAACCCAACTATTCACTTTCCTATTTTTTATTTTTTTAAAGATTTGATTTATTTATTAGAGAGATAGAGTGAGAGAGAGCACACAACCCGGGGGGAGGGGGAGGGGCAGAGAGAGAGAGAGAGAAGCAGGCTCCCCAATGAGAAGGAGCCTGATGCAGGGCTTGATCTGATCCCAAAAGGCAGATGCTTAACCAACTGAACCACCCAGGGGCCCCTTCCTATTTCTTTTATGCCCAGCACTAGGTTACATGATAGAAGCTAGGGCCATGAGACCCAACCACCAAGACTAATGTGGGAGCTTATGACTAACTGGGTTCAGGTGCAGCCAAGAATCCATTCCAGAGGCAGGTGGTGGCAGCAGCTGCTGAACTTCCAGTGTTGACCATTGTGATGTCTTCTGTCAAGGATATAGAGGCGCTAGCTTGGCATCCAGTATTCATGGAGGGAGTGTGAAGTCTTCAGGGTGCCAGATTGGTAACAGGATGGCTGTGGTCCTGGCTGGTCTTCAGGTCCCACTTCCCCTCTGGCTTCTTCAGGCTTCTTGTGATTCTGTAAGGTGCTCACTATCTTTTCAATGAGCTCTTTTTAATGAAGTCACAGATCACAGGTCATAGGTGGTATTCTTTCTCCACCCTGAACTTCTGCAAATCAAAACCCTGATTGAAGAACCAAATTAAACAAAGGCAGGAGAGCTCTAAACCCACTTCCCCAATGCAGTTAAGGTGATGAAACAAATGTGGTCAAAGGCTCCCTATGACTCCTGACTCTGTCACTTTCACAGGAAGAATGTATGAGTTTCACAGGAATAACAGAACCAGAGAGGACCTGAGAGATCATTCAATCCAGATGTCTCATTTTTTCTGAAGGGGCCAATAACTTGTATAGAATCACACAGTGAGGTCCAGAGTTGGGACTCATGTCTCTCTGACACCAGGAAATCGGGATTTTCCTTACTGTCTACATTGCCTCTTGTTGGGTTGCACATAATTTTCTTTACATTTTTTTCCCATTTGAATCTCTTTTGGCACCTACAAATCCAGTGTTCTTACTTATGTCCTACAGCATTTCCAATATTCCTACCTCTGTAAGTGGCATTTGCCTAGGTAAGGTATTTAACCTTCCATTTTCAAAAGAGAGCCAGTTTCCTTTTGGCAAGCCTCAAGAGTGCAAGGAGGTGAGTGAGATCTCGTAGTCACTCCTGCATTGAGGGCTCCTCCTTCCTCAACGTTCATTGCTAGCTTGGCCTCAGCACTATCATTTTGTAAATGCAGAGGAGATCTGCAAAATGTGAGCCCTTCGGGGAAAAACAGAAAGTCATCAGAATTCTTTAAGTGTGTCTAGAGGTATGCTCCTTGACTGCTTATTTCCTTCAGAAATGCCAACTCTGCCTGTTCTTCTGAGGGAAAGGGGGAAAAACATCCTTAATGAAAGACAGCCAGTAAAATTATTACCTGGGAAGCCAAGAGGAGACAGACCTCAGCATTAGATCTCAGCCTATCCAGGCAGGCAGGGTACGATTCCTTTCAGCTATTTAGATGCTGCCCCTACTCTAGAACGTTGTCTTTGATCAGCCCAGCCCAATTTGAACTGTGTTCATTAACCAATCTGCTTTTAAATACCCAATTAGCATTGAACTCTGAGTTGCATCGCTTTAAAAATAACAAAACATCGATACATTTATACCTTTGAATGGGTAGTGTTTCAGAGTGGTTTTTCTCTAAGAGTTCTGTGAGGCAGTCTGGGTAGGAATTATCCTCCTTTAATGTTCCACTCATTAACTCAACAAATAGATTTTCAATGTTGAGTACCTGGCACACGTTCTTCTTGGCACCGGGGTACAGAAAACAAACTGCGAAGTTTCCTGCCCTGGAAGGTATACATGTGGTCGAAATGGTAACTTTTGTGTGATGTGTATTTCACCACAGTTTAAAAATGTTTTATCTAATATTAATATACTCTGTAAAAAGTTGAAATGCTATAGGGAGATAGTAAGCATATAAACAAATTGTAAGCGATAATTATAGATTGTGAGGGGCTGTTGGGAAAGAAACAAGGTATATGATGGATAGTAACTAGCAGCAACATGGGATGGAGTGGGATAAACTTCCCTACGGGGCTCTAGGAAGGCTTCTCTGAAGAGGTGACTTGAAAGAGAAGAGGGGTCAGTTATGTGAAAGATAAACTGTTCCAGACAGAGGAAACTGCATGTTCGAGGCCACTGAGGCAAGACCTTGGTGCACTGAGAGACTGTGGACAGTATGCCTGGAGCATAATGAGTGAGGGGCACCGAGGAAGTGGGGACACAGAGGCATGAACATGGCAGAGGACTAGCTCAGGTTCACAAGCCTCGGGACATGGTCTTTCTATTTAGTCCATTTTTTGCAGGGCATTACTGGCCTGAGTTAGCTAGATGGGAAATTCCATGGCTTACTTTTCTTTTTTTTCCCTTTTTTTTATTCTTATGTTAATCCCCTACATTACATCATTAGTTTTAGATGTAGTGTTCCATGATTCGTTGTTTGTGCATAACACCCAGTGCTCCATGCAGAATGTGCCCTCCTCAATACCCGCCCCCAGGCTAACCCATCCTCCCACCCCCCTCCCCTCTAGAACCCTCAGTTTGTTTTTCAGAGTCAATCATCTCTCATGGTTCGTCTACCCCTCCTGATTTCCCCTGCTTCATTCTTCCCCTCCTGCTACCTTCTTCTTCTTCTTTTTTTTTTTCTTAACATATATTGCATTATTTGTTTCAGAGGTACAGATCTGAGATTCAACAGTCTGCACAATTCTCAGTGCTTACCAGAGCACATACCCTCCCCAGTGTCTATCACCCAGTCACCCCATCGCTCCCACCCCACCCCCCACTCCAGCAACCCTCAGTTTGTTTACTGAGATTAAGAATTCCTCATATCAGTGAGGTCATATGATACATGTCTTTCTCTGATTGACTTATTTCGCTCAACATAATACCCTCCAGTTCCATTCACGTCGTTGCAAATGGCAAGATCTCATTCCTTTTGATGGCTGCATAATATTCCATTGTGTATATACACCACATCTTCTTTCTCCATTCATCTGTTGATGGACATCTTGGCTCTTTCCACAGTTTGGCTATTGTGGACATTGCTGCTATAAACATCGGGGTGCACGTACCCTTTCGGATCCCTACTTTTGTATCTTTGGGGTAAATACCCAGTAGTGCAATTCCTGGATCATACGGTAGCTCTATTTTCAACTTTCTGAGGAACCTCCATACTGTTTTCCAGAGTGGCTGCACCAGCTTGCATTCCCACCAACAGTGTAGGAGGGTTCCCCTTTCTCCGCATCCCCGCCAACATCTGTCGTTTCCTGACTTGTTAATTTTAGCCATTCTGACTGGTGTGAGGTGGTATCTCATTGAGGTTTTGATTTGGATTTCCCTGATGACGAGCGATGTTGAGTACTTTTTCATGTGTCTGTTGACCATTTGGATGTCTTCTTTGGAAAAATGTCTGTTCATGTCTTCTGTCCATTTCTTGATTGGATTCTTTGTTCTTTGGGTGTTGAGTCTGATGAGTTCTTTATAGATTTTGGATACCAGCCCTTTATCTGATATGTCATTTGCAAATATCTTCTCCCATTCTGTTGGTTGTCTTTTGGTTTTGTTGACTGTTTCCTTTGCTTTGCAAAAGATTTTTATCTTGATGAAGTCCCAATAGTTCATTTTTGCTCTTGCTTCCCTTGCCTTTGGCGATGTTTCTAGGAAGAAGTTGCTGTGGCTGAGGTCAAAGAGGTTACTGCCTGTGTTCTCCTTTAGGATTTTGATGGACTCCTGTCTCACATTGAGGTCTTTCAACCATTTGGAGTCTATTTTTGTGAGTGGTGTAAGGAAATGGTCCAGTTTCATTCTTCTGCATGTAGCTATCCAATTTTCCCAACACCATTTGTTGAAGAGACGGTCTTTTTTCCATTGGACATTCTTTCCTGTTTTGTCAAAGATAAGTTGACCATAGAGTTGAGGGTCCATTTCTGGGCTCTTTATTCTGTTCCATTGATCTATGTGTCTGTTTTTGTGCCAGGACCATACTGTCTTGATGATGACAGCTTTGTAATAGAGCTGGAAGTCCGGAATTGTGATGCCGCCAGCTTTGCTTTTCTTTTTCAACATTCCTCTGGCTATGCGGGGTCTTTTCTGGTTCCATACACATTTTAGGATTATTTGTTCCATTTCTTTGAAAAAAGTGGATGGTATTTTGATGGGGATTGCATTGAATGTGTAGATTGCTCTAGGTAGCATTGACATCTTCACAATATTTGTTCTTCCAATCCATGAGCATGGAACGTTTTTCCATTTCTTTGTGTCTTCCTCAATTTCTTTCATGAGTATTTTATAGTTTTCTGAGTACAGATCCTTTGTCTCTTTGGTTAGATTTATTCCTAGGTATCTTATGGTTTTGGGTGCAATGGTAAATGGGATCAACGCCTTAATTTCTCTTTCTTCTGTCTTGTTGTTGGTGTATAGGAATGCCACTGATTTCTGTGCATTGATTTTATATCCTGCCACTTTACCGAATTCCTGTATGAGTTCTAGCAGTTTTGGGGTGGAGTCTTTTGGGTTTTCCACATGAAGTATCATATCATCTGCAAAGAGTGAGAGTTTGACTTCTTCTTTGCCGATTTGGATGCCTTTTATTTCTTTTTGTTGTCTGATTGCTGTGGCTAGGACTTCCAATACTATGTTGAATAGCAGTGGTGATAGTGGACATCCCTGCCGCGTTCCTGACCTTAGGGAAAAAGCTCTCAGTTTTTCCCCATTGAGAATGATATTCGCTGTAGGTTTTTCATAGATGGCTTTTATGATATTGAGATATGTACCCTCTATGCCTATACTCTGAAGAGTTTTGATCAAGAAAGGATGCTGTACTTTGTCAAAAGCTTTTTCTGCATCTATTGAGAGGATGATATGATTCTTGTTCTTTCTTTTGTTAATGTATTGTATCACGTTGATTGATTTGCGGATGTTGAACCACCCTTGCAGCCCAGGGATAAATCCCACTTGGTCGTGGTGAATAATCCTTTTAATGTACTGTTGGATTCTATTGGCTAGTATTTTGGTGAGAATTTTTGCATCCATGTTCATCAGGGATATTGGTCTGTAATTCTCCTTTTTCATGGGGTCTTTGTCTGGTTTTGGGATCAAGGTAATGGTGGCCTTATAAAATGAGTTTGGAAGTTTTCCTTCCATTTCTATTTTTTGGAACAGTTTCAGAAGAATAGGTATTAATTCTTCTTGAAATGTTTGGTAGAATTCCCTTGGGAAACCATCTGGCCCTGGGCTTTTGTTTGTTGGGAGATTTTTGATGACTGCTTCAATTTCCTTAGTGGTTATAGGTCTGTTCAGGTTGTCTATTTCTTCCTGGTTCAGTTTTGGTAGTTGATACATCTCTAGGAATGCATCCATTTCTTCCAGGTTATCTAATTTGCTGGTATAGAGTTGTTCATAATATGTTCTTATAATTGTTTGTATTTCTTTGGTGTTGGTTGTGATCTCTCCTCTTTCACTCATGATTTTGTTGATTTGGGTCATTTCTCTTTTCTTTTTGATAAGTCTGGCCAGAGGTTTATCAATCTTGTTAATTCTTTCAAAGAACCAGCTCCTAGTTTCATTGATCTGTTCTACTGTTCTTTTAGTTTCTATATCATTGATTTCTGCTCTGATCTTTATTATTTGTCTTTTACTGCTGGGTTTAGGCTTTATTTGCTGTTCTTTCTCCATCTCCTGTAGGTGTAGGGTTAGGTTGTGTACTTGAGATCTTTCTTGTTTCTTGAGAAAGGCTTGTATTGCTATATACTTTCCTCTTAGGACTGCCTTTGCTGCATCCCAAAGATTTTGAATAGTTGTGTTTTCATTTTCATTGGTTTCCATGTATTTTTTTAATTCTTCTTTAATTTCCTGGTTGACCCATTCATTCTTTAGTAGGATGCTCTTTAGCCTCCATGTATTTGAGTTCTTTCCGACTTTCCTCTTGTGATTGAGTTCTAGTTTCAAAGCATTGTGGTCTGAAAATAGGCAGGGAATGATCCCAATCTTTTGGTACCGGTTGAGACCTGATTTATGACCTAGGATGTGATCTATTCTGGAGAATGTTCCATGGGGACTAGAGAAGAATGTGTATTCCAGGGACGCCTGGGTGGCTCAGTTGGTTAAGCAACTGCCTTCAGCTCAGGTCATGATCCTGGAGTCCCAGGATCAAGTCCCGCATCGGGCTCCATGCTCAGCAGGGAGTCTGCTTCTCCGTCTCCTGCTCCCCCCTCTTGTGCTCTGTCTCTAAAATAAATAAATAAAATCTTTTAAAAAAAAAAGAATGTGTATTCCATTGCTTTGGGATGGAATGTTCTGAATATGTCTGTGAAGTCCATTTGGTCCAGTGTGTCATTTAAAGTCTTTATTTCCTTGTTGATCTTTTGCTTAGACGATCTGTCCATTTCAGTGAGGGGGGTGTTAAAGTCCCCCACTATTATTGTATTGTTGTCAATGTGTTTCTTTGCTTTTGTTATTAATTGCCTTATATAATTGGCTGCTCCCATGTTAGGGGCAGAGATATTTACAATTGTTAGAACTTCTTGTTGGATAGACCCTTTAAGTAGGATATAATGTCCTTCCTCATCTCTTAATACAGTCTTTGGTTTAAAATCTAATTTGTCTGATATAAGGATTGCCGCCCCAGCTTTCTTTTGGTGTCCATTAGCATGGTAAATGGTTTTCCACCCCCTCACTTTCAATCTGGGGGTGTCTTTGGGTCTAAAATGAGTCTCTTGCAGACAGCATATTGATGGGTCTTGTTTTTTAATCCAGTCTGATAGCCCGTGTCTTTTGATTGGGGCATTTAGCCCATTTACATTCAGGGTAACTATTGAAAGATAGGAATTTAGTGCCATTGTATTGCCTGTAAGGTGACTGTTACCGTATACTGTCTGTGTTCCTTTCTGGTCTATGTTGCTTTTAGGCTCTCTCTTTGCTTAGAGGACCCCTTTCAATATTTCTTGTAGGGCTGGTTTTGTGTTTGCAAATTCCTCTAGTTTCTGTTTGCCTTGGAAGCTTTTTATCTCTCCTTCAATTTTCAATGACAGCCTAGCTGGATAGAGTATTCTTGGCTGCATATTTTTCTCATTTAGTGCTCTGAATATATCATGCCAGTCCTTTCTGGCCTGCCAGGTCTCTGTGGATAGGTCTGTTGCCAATCTAATATTTTCATTATTGTAGGTTACATATCTCTTCACCCAAGCTGCTTTCAGGATTTTCTCTTTGTCTATGAGACTCGTAAGTTTTACTATTAGATTTCAGGGTGTTGACCTATTTTTATTGATTTTGAGAGGGGTTCTCTGTGCCTCCTGGATTTTGATGCCTGTTTCCTTCCCCAAATTAGGGAAGTTCTCTGCTATAATTTGCTCCATTATACCTTCTGCCCCTCTCTCTCTTTCTTCTTCTTCTGGGATCCCAATTATTCTAATGTTGTTTTGCCTTATGGTATCGCTTATCTCTCGAATTCTGCCCTTATGATCCAGTAGTTGTTTATCTCTCTTTTTCTCAGCTTCTTTATTTTCCATCATTTGGTCTTCTATATTACTGATTCTCTCTTCTGCCTCATTTATCCTAGCAGTTAGCACTCCCATTTTTTATTGCACCTCATTAATAGCCTTTTTGATTTCGACTTGGTTAGATTTTAGTTCTTTTACTTCTCCACAAAGAGTTGTTCTAATAACTTCCATATTTTTTTCAAGCCCAGCTAGTATCTTTAAAGTGATGATTCTGAACTCTAGATCTGACATCGTACTAATGTCCGTATTGAGTAGGTCCCTGGCAGTCGGTACTACCTCTTGTTCTTTTTGTTGAGGTGATTTTTTCCATCTTATCATTTTGTGCAGAGAAGAATAATGAGAGAACAAAATGCTAGCAGAGTAACAACGTCCCCAGAAAATATACTCTAAACAAATCAGAAAAGACCTGAAGCAGTAGAAAAAGAAACGGAAAGAGAGAAAAAAGAAAAAGAAAAAAAAGAAAAAGGAAAAGATAAAGATAAAAACAAACAAAACAAAACAACAACAACAGAAAAACAGAATGTGATCAAATATGATCAGGCTGGTATATAGATCAGTGCCACACACTAGATTCTGGGTGTATTTTGGTCTGTTAGAAGAAAGTGCCTCCCAAAATTTTAAAGAAAGAAAAACTTATATATGTACAAAAATAAGGGTTGATATGATGAAGGGATGGAATATGACTGTAAAGATGGAAATTATAAAAAATTTTATAAAAGGAATTGAGAAGAAGTTGTTTGAAAAAAGAAAGAAGAGGATTTAAAAAAAGAAAAAAAAAAGGAGAGAATGTGATCAGGCAGGGGAATAGAAAAAACCATATACTAGAGATTTAGGGTATATTTTAATCTGTTAGAAGAAACTATCTCAAAATTTTAAAGAGAGAACAACTTATATATATATATGCCAAAAATACAGGTAACTACTATGAAGGGATAGAATATGACTCTAAAAATGAAAAATAAAAATGTTTTTTAAAAAAAGGGATTGATAAGATGTTGGTTGAAAAAGGGAAAAAGAAAAATTCAAAAAGAAAAAAAAAGAAAAAAAGACAGTTAAAAAAAAATTAACTTTGAAAGACTAAAGAATCATGGTAAAAAAGCCATGAATTCTATGTGCAGTATTCCCCTAGTGCTGGAGTTCTGCCATTCTCATTGATCGGTAAACTTGGTCTTGGCCGGCTGTTCTCGCTGACCTTCTGGGGAGGGGCCTGTTGCCGTGGTTTCCAAATGTCTCTGCCGGAGGCGGAATTGCCCCGCCCTTGTCCCCCTCCCGTCTAAGTAATCTGCTCGGGTTTGCTCTCCGTTCCCTGCGAGCTTTCCGTACAGCTTTGGAGGCGGAGACTGAAAATGGCGGCCTCCCAATCTCCACCCCGGAGGAGCCGAAAACTCGGGGCCCCGCTCCTCAGTGAGCCCCCAGAGAAAAGCCGTCAGTCACTCCCGTCTCCCTGGTCTCCGGCCGCACTCCGTGCTCACCCGGCCTGTGACCGCGCGTTTCTATCTCTGGCACCCGACCCCGTGTGGAGTCTCCAAACCCAGCAGATCCCTGCAGTGCGCTCCTGTGCAGCTCCTCCCGGGGGAGGAAGGTGAGTCTCCCCGGATCTGCCGGTGTTGGGTCCCTGCTGGAGGAGCAGGGGCCCGACTGTGCGCGGATCACGGTTTATGGCCACCCCGAGCTGAGAGCCCGCGCCTGGGCTCCGCCTCTGCAGCCGGCTTCCCTGCTCCGTTACCTGGGAGCTCTGCCGCACTCAGGTACCCCCGGTCTTTCTGCGACCCCGAGGGTCCTGAGACCACACTGTCCCGGAGGGTTCCACCCCCCGCTCAGCCACCAGAGTGACGTCCCTCGCTGGAGCAGACTTTTAAAAGTTCCGATTTTGTGCTCCGCGGCCCTATCACTTGCCAGGAGCGGCCGATGGAGGCCCCTCCCCCACCGTCTATCCTACCGAATATCGCCTGGGATTCACTTCTCCGCACATCCTACCTTCCAGAAAGTGGTCGCTTTTCTGTTCAGAGAGTTGTAGCTCTTCTTTTCTTTGATCTCCTGTTGAGTTCGTAGGTGTTCAGAATGGTTTGACCTCTATCCAGCTGAATTCCTGAGAGGAGACGAAATCCAGGTCTCCTACTCCTCCGCCATCTTGCTCCGCCCCCCCCAAGGCTTACTTTTCCTCTCACTCCCTACAGTGGTGACTAGACTAGACTCTGATTGACACAGCCCAGTGATTTGGCTGCGGAATTGGGGATATGAATGCAGAACTCATTGAACGTAAAGTGACAACACAAAAGTCGAATGACTTCTGTGGACTCCTTTATTCCAGTCTCCCCAGCCAGCTAAGATAGTCACCTCTCTAGACTAGCCCGGATTGCAAATTGACCAGGGTACTCCTTCGTCGTGTGCAGCCTTTTCAGGTGTTGGGGCAGGACTGGTTTAGCAGTTTCTGATCTTATTCTCAGGCAAGGGTTGATGTCAATTCATGCATACAGGCAATTGGAAAACGTTAGAATTTATTTTACACCCGACTGAGAAAATTTCTCAGAACTTTTTGCTGTTATTACTGTCTGTCATTACTATAAAGAGGGAGTATCATTCAAGAATGAAATTTCCTTAGTGATGAGTAAGTAACATTCACTTAAATGTTCCAGATACAAACAGGTGGCCTGAGGACCACAGAAACTAGTGGCTCAGCTGGGAAAGCAAAATTGAAACTCTTGTGAGTTTTATTCTGTGTTAGCACTTACCTATGACATCCCTGATATTTGATTGATCTATTCCATAAATTTTCAACTTTCTCTGATATTTATATATGTATGTATATATGTATTTATAGAAGTAAAAATAATATTCAACAAACTGCACAAATCTCAAGTGGATA
This sequence comes from Mirounga leonina, assembly GCF_011800145.1. Taxonomy (NCBI): domain Eukaryota; kingdom Metazoa; phylum Chordata; class Mammalia; order Carnivora; family Phocidae; genus Mirounga; species Mirounga leonina. Next base: position 82,041,264 of record NW_023270268.1, read on the forward strand.
ATTTGATGGCCAACAGACACATGAAAAAATGCTCCATATCACTTGCCATCAGGGAAATACAAATCAAAACCACAATGAGATACCATCGTACACCAGTTAGAATGGCTAAAAATAACAAAACAGGGAACAACAAATGTTGGAGAGGATGTGGAGAAGGGAGAACCTTCTTGCACTGTTGGTGGGAATGCAAACTGGTGTAGCCACTGGAAAACAGTATGGAGGTTCCTTAAGAAGATCTACCCTACAACCCAGCAATTGCACTACTAGGTATTTACCCCAAAGATACAGATGTAGTGAAAAGAAGGGCCATATGCACCCCAGTGTTCATAGCAGCAATGTCCACAATAGCCAAACTGTGGAAGGAGCTGAGATGTCCTTCAACAGATGAATGGAAAAAGAAGATGTGGTCCATATATACAATAGAATATTACTCAGCCATCAGAAATGATGAATACCTACCATTTGTATTGACATGGATGGAACTGGAGGGTATTATGTTAAGTGAAATAAGTCAATCAGAGAAAGACAATTGTCATATAATTTCACTCATATGTGGAATATAAGGAATAGTGCAGAGGACCATAGGGGAAGGGAGGGAAAAATGAATGGGAAAGAAATCAGAGAGGGAGACAAACCATGAGAGACCGTTGCTTCCGGGAAACAAAGTGAGGGTTGCAGAAGGGAGGGGGTGGGGGAGAATGGGTAACTGGGTGATGGACATTAAGGAGGGTACATGATCTGATGAGCACTGGGTGTTATATGCAACTAATGATGCAGTATATGTTGGGTAATTGAATTTAAATAAAAATATATAAAAAAATAAAGTGGATAATTTGGTAAGTTTGGACATGTGTATACACCCATGAAACTATCACCATAATCAAGCAAATGAACATTCCTTACCTCCTAAATTATCTTCATGCTCCTTTGTGATTCATCCCCTCTTGCCCTACCCTGTCCCCCATACCCATCCATAAGCAACTACTGATCTGCTTCTCTCTACAAATTAGGTTACATTTTCTAGAATTGCATTTTATGTAAATGGAATCTTATAGTATGTACTCTTTCCTGTCTGGTTTATTTCTCAGAGCATATTTTGAGGTTCATCCATGTTTTTGCATGAATCAATAATTTGTTCTTTTTTTATAGCTGACTAATAATCTATTGTATGGATAACTCAACTTTGGTCTAATACAAATAAAGTTGTTGTGAGCAGTTGCATACAAATCTTTGTATGGACATATGTTTTCAGTTATTTGGGGTAAATATCTTGAAGTGAAATGGCAAGGTCAGAAGGTAGGAGTATGTTTATTGTACCTTTGTTTCCAAATTTGTTATATCATTTTACATTCTTACAGCAGTATGTGAAAGTTCATTACCCCATATCCTTGCCAATATTTGGTAGGTTCAATTTTTTAAATTTAGCTCTTTTAATAGGTGCATAGTAATATTACTGTGGGTTTAATTTGCATTTCCCTAATAACTAATGATGTTGATCTTTGTGTGTGTGCTTATTTGTCATTCATATAACTTCTTTGATGAAATGTCTATTTAAATAATTTGCCCATTGAAAAAAATAGGTTGTTTGCTTTTCTTTTTAAGTTTTAAGAGTTCTTTAATCTGGAGACAAATTAGCAATCAGATATGTGATTTGCAAGTATTTTTATCCTTGTCTGTGGTTTGTCTCTTTATTTCTGAGTATCTTTTAAAGAGTACAAGTTTTAAATTTTGATAAGGTGACTTTAGAAAAAGAATTTACAGATCCTCCATATTGTACTATAGCTAAGAAATCTTTGCCTCATTCAAGGCCGCAAAGATTTTCTTCTATGTTTTTCTCTGAAAGTTTTGTATTTTAAGTTTTACATTTAGGTCTGATTCATTTTGAGTTCTTTTTTGTATATGTTGTGAGGTATGGATCAAAGTTCACTTTTTTTTTTTTGTCTATGGATATTCCATTTTCCTGTACTACTTTCTCCTTTGAGTTACCTTTCTCCTATGTAAAATATCAATTACCATATATGTGATATATCTGAACTCCTTATTCTGTCATGCTGTTCTATTTATCCATCCTTGTGTTATTACTACACTGTCTTGATTCTTTTAACTATGATACATTTTGAAGTCAGGTAGTATGAGTCCTCCAACTTTATTCTTTCTCAAAATTTTGGCTACTCAGGTCCTTTGCATTTTCATGTGAGTCTGCTTGTCAATTTCTTTAAAAAAAATCTTACTGGGATATTAATTGAAATTGCTTGTAATTCACAGATCAATTTGGGAAGAATTAACATCTTAACAGAATTGAGTCCTCTAGTCCATGAACATAGGCGAGAATTCCATTTATTTATGTCTCCTTTTATTTCTCTTAGCTATACTTTGTACTTTTCAGGGTATATATCTTGGACATCTTTTATTACATATATCCTTAAGTATTTCATAAATATTAATCCTATTACATGTGGTGTTATTTCTTTAAATTTCAATTTCCTATTGTTTATATCGAACATGTTGAAGTGTACTTTATTTTTATATTATGATCTTGTAGCTTGAAACCTTGCAAAGCTATGTATTTTCTGTAGATCCCTTTATCAGACTGAGGAAGATCCCTTCTATCTTTGGTCAGAATTTTTATCAGGAATGGATGTTGGCTCTTATCAAATATGTTTTTGTGTATCTGTTAAGATGATCACGTTTTTAAAAAGTCTATTAATATGAATTTGATTTTTAAATATTAAACTTCCTTTCATTACTGGAATAAATCTCACTTGATCATGATGTATTATCCTTTTTTTTTTTTTAAAGATTTTATTTATTTATTTGAGAGAGAGAATGAGAGACAGAGAGCATGAGAGGGAGGAAGGTCAGAGGGAGAAGCAGACTCCCTGCCGAGCAGGGAGCCCGATGCGGGACTCGATCCCGGGACTCTGGGATCATGACCTGAGCCGAAGGCAGTCGCTTAACCAACTGAGCCACCCAGGTGCTCCTGTATCATCCTTTTTATGAGTTCTTACATTCCACTTGTTAAAGTTATATTTAGAATTTTTGCAACTATGTTAAGGAGGGATATAAATCCATGTTTTTCTTTAGTTAAAATGGCTTCACCTGGTTTTGGTATCAGACCACCAAATGCTGGCCTTATACAACAGATTGGGAGGTTTTCAGTTTTCTGGAAGAGTTTATATAAAACTGGTATTATTTTTTAACTATCTTATAGAATTTACCAGTGAAGCTAGCTGGGCCTGAAATTTTCTGTGGCCCTGCTTTTTCACTACAAATTCTATTTCTTTAATGGATATAGAGCTATTCAGTTATTATTATTTTTTTGCTCTCATTTATATCATCTGAGCTGTTGAATTTATTGACATAAAGTTCTCCATAATATTCCTTTGTCATCATTAAATACTTCTGGAATCTGTAGTCGTGTTTCTCATGCCTGGTATTAGTATCTATCTTTTCTCCTTATTAGACTTGCTAGAGGTTTATCAATTTTATTGGCCATTTTAAATAACAACATTTGGTTTACTTGAATTTATTGTTTCTGTTTTATATTTTTATTGACTTCTATTCTAATTTTTATTTTCTTTATTCTTTTTACTTTGGGTTTTATTTGCTCTTCTTTTTCTAATTATTAAAATGGGAACTGAGGTCATTGATTTGAGACTTTTCTTTTTTTTCTCTATTAAGTTTTTCAGCACTATGAGTTTCCCCTTAAGTACTATTTTAGTTGCATCTCACCCGTTTTGATGTGCTGTATTTTCATTTTCTTAGTTCAGAACAATTTATAACCTCCAGTTTTATTTCTTCTTTGACCCATGGGCTATTTGGAAATGTGTTTCCAAATGTTTGGAAAATTTTCTGGAGTTTTATGTTATCGATTCCTCATTTCATTACAGTGCAGTCAGAGAACATACATTCTATAACTTAACCCCTTTACATTTATTGAAACTTTGGTCATGGCCAAAGATATGGTGTGGTCTATTTTGGCAAATGCTTCATTTGCACAGAAGAAGAATGTGTATCCTATTTTTGGTGGAGTATTCTGTAAATATCAATTAACTCAAATTGATCAATTGTGTTTTCCAAGTCTCTATATGTTTACTGATTTTTTTGTCTGATTGTTCTAGAAACTACTGAGAGAGGAATGTGCAATCTTAAGCTATAATTGTGTATTTGTCTGTTGCAGTTCTATCAGGTTTTTGGCTCTGTTATACATGTGTAAACATTTAGGATTGTTAATTTGACTTGATAGGTTGGTCAATTTATCGTTATGAAATGATGCTTTTTGTCCTTGGTAATATACATTCTTTGCCCTGAAATATTCCTGGTCTGCTATTAATCAATCCATTCCAGCATTTTCCGCCCTCTTTTAATGTTAGCATTGTACATTTATGTTCACCATGCCAAGATTAAAATGAAAAACTTAACAAAAAATAATGTTAGGATTGTACATTTTTTCCATGCTCTTACTTTTAACCTGTTTATATTTAAACTGGTTTATTATAGGCAGCATATAGCTGGGTCTTGCTTTTTTAATCCAATCTGGCAATTTCTGGGGTGTTTCAATCATTTTCATTTAATTACGATTATCAACATGACAGAGTTTACTCTCTTGCTATTTCAGTTCCACTTGTCCTTTCTGTTGTTTGTTCCCTTTCTCTTCTTTTTCTTCATTCTTTTGCACTACACGATTATTTTTTGGAAGATTTTATTTTATTACATTTTTTGATAGCACATTAGCTATAATTCTTTGTAGTTTTATTTTAATGGCTGCTTTCGGGTTTATTGTATTCAACTTGAATGTCTTCCAGTCTATCTTTGAGTTACATTATACCACTGCACATCAAGTATTCTAATCTTATAACAGTGTAACTCCACTTCTTTTCTCTTGGCCTTTTGTTGTATTATTGCCATACATTTTACTTCTACATATATTATAAACCTTACAGTTTATTGTTATTATTTTTGTTTTTTTTTTTACTTTTTATTGTTATGTTAATCACCACACATTATATTATTAGTTTTTGATGTAGTGTTCCATGATTCATTGTTTGGGCATAACACCCAGTGCTCCATGCAGAACGTGCCCTCTTTAATACCCATGATCAGGCTAACACATCCTCCCATCCCCCTCTCCTCTAGAACTCTCAGTTTGTTTTTCAGAGTCCATCATCTCTCATGGTTCATCTCCCCCTCCAATTTCTCCCCCTTCTTTCTTCCCCTCCTACTATCTTCTTCTTCTTCCTTTTTTTTTCTTAACATATATTGCATTATTTGTTTCAGAGGTACAGATCTGTGATTCAACAGTCTTGCACAATTCACAGCGCTCACCATAGCACTACCCTCCCCAATGTCTATCACCCAGCCACCCCATCTCTCCCACACCACCCCCCACTCCAGCAACTCTCAGTTTGTTTACTGAGATTAAGAATTCCTCATATCAGTGAGGTCATATGAGACAAGTCTTTCTCTGATTGACTTATTTCACTCAGCATAACACCCTCCAGTTCCATCCATGTTGTTGCAAATGGCAAGATCTCATTCCTTTTGATGGCTGCATAATATTCCATTATATATATATATATATACCACATCTTCTTTATCCATTCATCTGTCAGTGGACATCTTGGCTCTTTCCACAGTTTGGCTATTGTGGACATTGCTGCTATAAACGTCGGGGTGCACATACCCCTTTGGATCCCTACATTTGTATCTTTGGGGTAAATACCCAGTAGTGCAATTGCTGGATCATATGGTAGCTCTATTTTCAACTTTTTGAGGAACCTCCATACTGTTTTCCAGAGTGGTTGCACCAGCTTGCATTCCCACCAACAGTGTAGGAGGGTTCCCCTTTCTCCGCATCTCCACCAACATCTGTCATTTCCTGACTTGTTAATTTTAGTCATTCTGACTGGTGGGAGGTGATATCTCATTGAGGTTTTGATTTGGATTTCCCTGATGCCGAGTGATGTTGAGCACTTTTTCATGTGTCTGTTGGCCATTTGGATGTCTTCTTTGGAAAATTCTCTGTTCATGTCTTCTGCCCATTTCTTGATTGGATCATTTGTTCTTTGGGTGTTGAGTTTGATAAGTTCTTTATAGATTTTGGATACTAGCCCTTTCTCTGATCTGTCATTTGCAAATATCTTCTCCCATTCTGTTGGTTGTCTTTTGGTTTTATTGACTGTTTCTTTTGCTGTGCAAAAGCTTTTTATCTTGATGAAGTCCCAATAGTTCATTTTTGCCCTTGCTTCCCTTGCCTTTGGTGACGTTTCTACAAAGAAGTTGCTGCGGCTGAAGTCGAAGAGGTTGCTGCCTGTGTTCTCCTCTAGGATTTTGATGGACTCCTGTCTCACACTGAGGTCTTTCAACCATCTGGAGTCTATCTCTGTATGTGGTGTAAGAAAATGGTCCAGTTTCATTCTTCTGCATGTGGCTGTCCAATTTTCCCAACACCATTTGTTGAAGAGACTGTCTTTTTTCCATTGGACATTCTTTCCTGTTTTGTCAAAGATGAGTTGACCATAGAGTGAGGGTCCATTTCTGGGCTCTCTATTCTGTTCCATTGATCTATGTGTCTGTTTTTGTGCCAGGACCATACTGTCTTGATGATGACGGCTTTGTAATAGAGCTTGAAGTCTGGGATTGTGATGCCTCCAGGTTTGCTTTCCTTTTTCAACATTCTTCTGGCTATTCGGGGCCTTTTCTGGTTCCATACAAATTTTAGGATTATTTGTTCCATTTCTTTGAAAAAAGTGGATGGTATTTTGATGGGGATTGCATTGAATGTGTAGATTGCTCTAGGTAGCATTGACATCTTCAGAGTATTTGTTCTTCCAATCCATGAGCATGGAACATTTTTCCATTTCTTTCTGTCTTCCTCAATTTCTTTCATGAGTGTTTTATAGTTTTCTGAGTACAGATCCTTTGTCTCTTTGGTTAGATTTATTCCTAGGTATCTTATGGTTTTGGGTACAATTGTAAATGGGATCGACGCCTTAATTTCTCTTTCTTCTGTCTTGTTGGTGTATAGGAATGCCACTGATTTCTGTGAATTGATTTTATATCGTGCCACTTTACTGAATTCCTGTATGAGTTTTAGCAGTTTTGGGGTAGAGTCTTTTGGGTTTTCCACATAAAGTATCATATCATCTGCAAAGAGTGAGCATTTGACTTCTTCTTTGCCAATTCGGATGCCTTTTATTTCTTTTTGTTGTCTGATTGCTGTGGCTAGGACTTCCAATACTATGTTGAAAAGCAGTGGTGATAGTGGACATCCCTGCCGCATTCCTGACCTTAGGGGGAAAGCTCTCCGTTTTTCCCTGTTGAGAATGATATTCACTGTAGGTGTTTCATAGATGGCTTTTATGATATTGAGGTATGTACCCGCTATCCCTATACTCTGAAGAGTTTTGATCAAGATAGGATGCTGTACTTTGTCAAAAGCTTTTTCTTCATTTATTGAGAGGATCATATGATTCTTGTTCTTTTTTTTGTTAATGTATAGTATCATGTTGATTGATTTGCAGATGTTGAACCACCCTTGCAGCCCAGGGATAAATCCCACTTGGTCGTGGTGAATAATCCTTTTAATGTACTGTTGGATCCTATTGGCTAGTATTTTGGTGAGAATTTTTGCATCCATGTTCATCAGGGATATTGGTCTGTAATTCTCCTTTTTGATGGGGTCTTTGTCTGGTTTGGGGATCAAGGTAATGTTGGCCTCATAAAACGAGTTTGGAAGTTTTCCTTCCATTTCTATTTTTTGGAACAGTTTCAGAAAAATAGGTATTAATTCTTCTTGAAATGTTTGGTAGAATTCCCCTGGGGAGCCATCTGGCCCTGGGCTTTTGTTTGTTGGGAGATTTTTGATGACTGCTTCAATTTCCTTAGTGGTTATAGGTCTGTTCAGGTTGTCTATTTCTTCCTGGTTCAGTTTTGGTAGTTGATACATCTCTAGGAATGCATCCATTTCTTCCAGGTTATCGAATTTGCTGGCATAGAGTTACTCATAATATGTTCTTATAATTGTTTGTATTTCTTTAGTGTTGGTTGTGATCTCTCCTCTTTCATTCATGATTTTGTTGATTTGGGTCATTTCTCTTTTCTTTTTGATAAGTCTGGCCAGGGGTTTATCAATCTTTTTAATTCTTTCAAAGAACCCAGCTCCTAGTTTCATTGATCTGTTCTACTGTTCTTTTGGTTTCTATTTCATTGATCTCTGCTCTGATCTTTATTATTTCTCTTCTCCTGCCAGGTTTAGGCTTTATTTGCTGTTCTTTCTCCAGCTCCTTTAGGTGTAGGGTTAGGTTGTGTACTTGAGATCTTTCTTGTTTCTTGAGAAAGGCTTGTATTGCTATATACTTTCCTCTTAGGACTGCCTTTGCTGCATCCCAAAGATTTTGAATAGTTGTGTTTTCATTTTCATTGGTTTCCGTGAATTTTTTTAATTCTTCTTTAATTTCCTGGTTGACCCATTCATTCTTTAGTAGGATGCTCTTTAACTTCCATGTACTTGAGTTCTTTCTTACTTTCCTCTTGTGATTGAGTTCTAGTTTCAAAGCATTGTGGTCTGAAAATATGCAGGGAATGATCCCAATCTTTTGCTACCAGTTGAGACCTGATTTGTGACCTAGGATGTGATCTATTCTGGAGAATGTTCCATGGGCACTAGAGAAGAATGTGTATTCTGTTGCTTTGGGATGGAATGTTCTGAATATGTCTGTGAAGTCCATTTGGTCCAGTGTGTCATTTAAAGTCTTTATTTCCTTGTTGATCTTTTGCTTAGATGATCTCTTCATTTCAGTGAGAGAGGTATTATAGTCCCCCACTATTATTGTATTGTTGTCAATGTGTTTCTTTGCTTTTGTTATTAACTGCCTTATATAATTTGCTGTTACCATGCTAGAGGCATAGATATTTACAATTGTTAGAACTTCTTGTTGGATAGACCCTTTAAGTAGGATATAGTGTCCTTCTTCATCTGTTATTACAGTCTTTGGTTTAAAATCTAATTTGTCTGATATAAGGATTGCCACCCCAGCTTTCTTTTGGTGTCCATTAGTATGGTAAATGGTTTTCCACCCCCTCACTTTCAATCTGGGGGTGTCTTTGGGTCTAAAATGAGTCTCTTGCAGACAGCATATCCATCGGTCTTGTTTTTTTTATCCAATATGATAACCTGTGTCTTTTGATTGGGGCATTTAGCCCATTTACATTTAGGGTAACTATTGAAAGATAGGAATTTAGTGCCATTGTATTGCCTGTAAGGTGACTGTTACTTTGTATTGTCTGTGTTCCTTTTTGGTCTATGTTGCTTTTAGGGTCTCTCTTTGCTTAGAGGACCCCTTTCAATATTTCTTTTAGGGCTGGTTTTGTGTTTGCAATTTCCTTTAGTTTTTGTTTGTCCTGGAAGCTTTTTATCTCTCCTTCTATTTTCAATGACAGCTTAGCTAGATGTAGTATTCTTGGCTGCATATTTTTCTCACTTAGTGCTCTGAATATATCATGCCAGTCCTTTCTGTCCTGACAGGTCTCTGTGGATAGGTCTGTTGCCAATCTAATGTTTCCATCATTGTAGGTTACAGATTTCTTCTCCCAAGCTGCTTTAAGGATTTTCTCTTTGTTTCTGAGACTTGTAAGTTTTACTATTAGATGTTGGGGTGTTGACCTATTTTTATTGATTTTGATTTGGGGTTCTCTGTGCCTCCTGGATTTTGATGCCTGTTTCCTTCCCCATATTAGGGAAGTTCTCTGCTATAATTTGCTCCAATATACCTTCTGCCCCTCTCTCTCTTTCTTCTTCTTCTGGGATCCCAATTATTCTAATGTTGTTTCATCTTATGGTATCACTTATCTCTCGAATTCTGCCCTTATGATCCAGTAGTTGTTTATCTCTCTTTTTCTCAGCTTCTTTATTTTCCATCATTTGGTCTTCTATATCACTGATTCTCTCTTCTGCCTCATTCATCCTAGTAGTTAGCGCCCCCATTTTTTATTGCACCTCATTAATAGCCGTTTTGATTTTGACTTGGTTAGATTTTAGTTCTTTTATTTCTCCAGAAAGGGTTTGTGTAATAACTTCCATGCTTTTTTGAAGCCCAGCTAGTATCTTTAAAATCATCATTCTGAACTCTAGATCTGACATTGTACTAATGTCCATATTGAGTAGGTCCCTGCCAGTCGATACTACCTCTTGTTCTTTTTGTTGAGGTGATTTTTTCTGTCTTGTCATTTTGTCCAGAGGAGAATAGATGAATGAGAGAACAAAATGCTAACAGGGTAACAATGTCCCCAGAAAATATACTCTAAACAAATCAGAAAAGACCTGAAGCTGGGGGAAAAGACAGGGAAAGAAAGAAATAAGAAAAAGAAGAGAAAAGAAAAAGAAAAAGATAAAAACAAACAAAAACAGAACAAAACAAAACAAAAAAAACAGAATATGATCAAATATGATCAGGCTGGTGCATAGATCAGTGCCACACAGTAGATTTTGGGTGTATTTTGGTCCGTTAGAAGAAAGTGCCTCCCAAAATTTTAAAGAAAGAAAAACTTATATATGTACAAAAATAAGGGTTGATATGATGAGGGGATGTAATATGACTGTAAAGATGAAAAGTATAAAAAAATTTATAAAAGGAATTGATAAGTTGTTTGAAAAAAGAAAGAAGAGGATTTAAAAAAAAGAAAAAAGAAAGGGAGAGAATATGATCAGGAGGGAGACTAGAACAAAGCCATACACTAGAGATTTAGGGTATATTTTGATCTGTTAGAAGAAACTGTATCCCAAAATTTTAAAGAGAGAACAACTTATATATATATGCCAAAAAGGGTAACTACTATGAAGGGATAGAATATGACTCTACAAATGAAAAATAAAAATATTTTTTAAAAAAGGGCTTGATAATATGTTGGTTGAAAAAGGGAAAAAGAAAAATTCAAAAAAAAAGACAGTTAAAACTATTAACTTTGAAAGACTAAAAAATCATCGTAAAAAAGCCATGAATTCTGTTTGCAGTATTCCCCTAGCTCTGGAGTTCTGCCGTTCTCATTGATCGGTAAACTTGGTCTTGGCTGGCTGTTCTCGCTGATCTTCTGGGGGAGGGGCCTGTTGCCGTGGTTTCCAAATGTCTCTGCCGGAGGCGGAATTGCCCCACCCTTGCCCCCTCCCAGCTAAGTAATCTGCTCGGGTTTGCTCTCAGGATCTTTTGTTCCCTGCAAGCTTTCCGTACAGCTTTGGAGGCGGAGAGTGAAAATGGCGGCCTCCCAACCTCCGCCCTGGAGGAGCCAAGAACTCAGGTCCCCATTCCTCATTGATCCCCCAGAGAAAAGCAGTCAGTCACTCCCGTCTCCCCGGTCTCCGGCTGCACTCCGTGCTCACCCGGCCTGTGACCGAGCGTTTCTATCTCTGGCACCTGACCCGGGTGGAGTCTCCAAGCCCAGCAGATCCCTGCAGTGCGCTCCTGTGCTGCTCCTCCCGGGGGAGGAAGGTGAGTCTCCCCGGATCTGCCGCTTGTTGGGTCCCTGCTGGAGGAGCAGGGGCCCGACTGTGCCGCCGATCACGGTTTATGGCCACCCCGAGCTGAGAGCCCGCGCCTGGGCTCCACCTCTGCAGCCGGCTTCCCTGCTCCATTACCTGGGAGCTCTGCTGCACTCAGGCACCCCCGGTCTTTCTGTGACCTCGAGGGTCCTGCGACCACGCTGTCCTGCGAGGTTTCCACGCCCTGCTTAGCACTGGAGCGACGTCCCTCAGCAGAACAGACTTCTAAAAGTTCTAATTTTGTGCTCCGTGGTTCTATCACTTGCCAGAAGCGGCCAATGGAGGCCCCTCCACCGCCATCTATCCTCCCTAATATCGCCTCGGATTCACTTCTCCGCACCTCCTACCTTCCAGAAAGTGGTCACTTTTCTGTTCAGAGAGTTGTTGCTATTCTTTTCTTCGATCTCCTGTTGAGTTTGTAGGTGTTCAGAATGGTTTGATCCCTATCCAGCTGAATTCCTGAGACCAGAAGAAATCCAGGTCTCCTACTCCTCCCTGTTATTATTTTTGTTTTAAAACATCAATTATCTTTACAGAGATTTAAATATTAATAAAAGTGTTTTATATTTGCCCCTATTGTTATTGTTTCCCCTGTTCAGAACCCTGCCTGCTCAGCACCTTCTTCAAAGCAGTCTTAGAGGAAGTACAATTTAAAAACTACAGCTAGCACCTTCTCTTCTTGCTGTTGCCAAAGTTGGTTTATCTTACCTTGTCAGTGAAACTGGAAAGCAGCTGGCTACTAAAAGCACATGGAAGGTCATTAATAAATCAGTATTGTGGAAGCAATAACGGGACAACATCCTTTCTGAAAATTATTGAGCTCTTCATAATTTACTGAATCCTTTTGGATCTCCTCTGTTTGCTAAAATACATGACGTTTGTAAAATGCAACAGTAACATTCACCTGGAAAACTTGTCTGCTTTCTTTCAGTGCTAGGGTGTTGGAACCTCAAAGAGGGGGTAACAAAATAATTTGGACACTCACCAACTCCTCAGCTCTTGGCATTGCCATTATCCTCTGAGAGTGCCAAGATCTTGCAACCTCTGGATTTAGCTGTTTGAGGCTGCAGGTGCTGTGGACAGACAGCCCAACAGAGGACTATTATGAAACTGGCACTGACAGATCAGCTTTTGGAGAGGAGAGAATATATAGTCACTCTCTATTCTCAAGGTAGGCCTTGATGCAAAATGCAAAGCGGGCACAGAAAGCTGATCTAAGTGGGCCAGGTGCCTGGTACCATCTTTTCCACATTTGCCAGCTGTTTTTTCTTGGCTGATGTCCCCAGAAATGCTAGCCTTGATACCATCAGACACATGGAAGTGTGCAGACATGGTAAAGCTCTGGCACAGGTAACATACCTAGGTTGGCATAGCGGCATGAGTATAGGTCAGGGTACCCTTTCCTTGTCCTTCCTGCACAGTGAAAGCCACCAGACTTCTGGCTGTCAATTCTGATACCATAGTTTCCAAAGGGGACACATACAGACATGTAGACACTGAGGGATATAGTTCAGGCTGAAGCTGGGGAAGAGGCTATACTGAACCCGGTTAATATTTATTGATCAGCATAAAACATTGTGCCAGGAGCTAAGAATAATTTAAAGAAGTATGATCCATGTCCTTATCCTCAAGGTGTTCAATCCAGGTGGTGAGACAGGACATAAGTAGCAGAAGATGATCAAGAGATAAATGATAATAATAAAGTAATGACTTAATGAGGCAACATATTCACTGACAAATGAGAATTATAGATGGTGAATTTATGGAGATCAGAGCAAATGCAGACTAGCTATACCTTGGTGGTTTTTAGAAGGCAGAGATGAGCTGATTTTTAAATAGGATAAAGTCCTCAGAAGTGGCCAGTTAGTATAGCAATAGTGAAAAATTTGAAGGAGATAACCTTATGTACTTAGGACCGGGAACCAAGTGTTTAGGGCAGAAGGAGGCCAAGAAGGAAGTTTAGCATCACCACATTGGTTTTGGTCACTGAGACATTATTGGGGTATCACAGCTGTGAAAAACATGAGTTCCAAAGCTCTGTCATTACTGGTTGATGTAACCTTGAGCAAGTTATTTCCCTCATTAAATCTCAGTTCCTTCATCTATAAAGTAGGAAAATAATATTACTAAATTTCTTCAGAAGGTTGTTATAAGGATTAAATGAATGTATACATAGCAATTAAGCACATAACAGTGTGCAACAGAGAGTAAATATTTTATAAATATTAGCTAATAGTGGTAATTTTATCAAGAGTAGTAAATTTTGTTGGGATTGTATCTTAAAATAAAGTCTGTGAACTGCAAGGTATTAGCAGAATCTTCTCTTCTCACAAGGTACCTGAGGCTGAAAGATTATATGGCTAGCCAGTGGCGGGGTCCATGGACAAACTCAGTTGTTCTGACTTCCTGTCTCGTGCCTTCCGACCTACCACACTGCATCATAGCCTATAATTAAAAAGCCAGGAATGGTGGATGAGGCCAATTAAGGGCTGAATTGGGCAGATTTGAACTCAATTTCACCTTAATTTGTTATCACTCTTTTGATTCTGAGTAAACTGTGATATTTTGTTCGGGGTTCTTCATGCAGTTGCATGCCAGCATCTGATAACCAGCTGGAGGGGCAGCAGTGAAAGTCTGGCATTTGACAGTGAAAACTGCCTAGTACATCCCACAAGGTTCTGGCAGTCAGCCCACACCTCGGCCTGGGCCAAGCACTCTCTGGCCAGGCTTCAGGTCAGCAGAAAGTGATTCATTTGTGTTATGCATTTGAAGAAAGCAGGAGAATCACAGGGTTTTAATGAGCATATTTAATTGGAGCTTTTTCTCAGGAGAAGAGAACATGTCCTCTTGATATCTGTCATATGAAGAGGCAAGATGAGAACCCTAATGACCTGAGCACAGCAGGGCTCCATTTCAACCACAGAAGACAGAGCTGTGGGGAAGCGCCAGGCTGTCAGGAAGAGACATTTCCAGTAGGAAGGTTGCCTAAGAAAGAAGGGCTCTATCCTTACAAGAAGCTGGAGAGCGAAACATGGTCAGGATAACTTTCCTTGGAGCCAGGATGTATTCCTTGTGTTTGAGCTTTTCCACGTGATCAAAAAACATGGTGGAGGCCTCTTTTTTGTCTTTGGATATGGCAACATTCTTGGGTTGGTCTGGTTAGCCTGAATCAAAAGGAAACTGCAGATCTAATGCATTCAAATCCACTGATACTCATTGGATGTTTAATACACACAGGGCAAGGAAAGTGTTTGAAAATACTTTATAAAGATGAAATTGCCATAGTCCCTGTCTTCCACAAACTCACAATCTACTTGGGAGGACACAAGTGAAATGTAATATACCTCTTGGGGTGGCTTCTTTGCTCACACTGATTCCCCATTTTCCAGATAGAACCCCTCATGCCCAGGGGAGGGAGGTCTCTAGCAGAGCTACACAATGGGTAACCTTCTAACTCGTACAATGGCATTGGTCCAAGGGTAGACACTGGACCTAAGCTCTACCCATCTATTCCCTGTCTCTCAGTTCAACTCTCTGTCTCTCATTTAAAAAAAGAACAAAAGATACAGAGACTGGCTGCCATTGAAGTCACATTGCATTAATTGCAGTACTCTAGGCAGAAGGCCCATGAACCCTGGAAGTTTCTTTCCTTTCCAAAGTCAAAACTTCCTTCAGTTCTAGAAGATACTTAGCAGTCTTTCAAATAATTACTCTTTGCCTTAATTAGTTCAAACTGGTTTTCTGTCACCTGCATTCGAAGAGGCCTGATTCAAACAAGTGATATGATTTAAGAGGGTGATCAGTAGAAAATCTGGAAATAACTAGGGGGACAAAGGATAGCAAGCATCTTTCTAAATGCTTCTAGCAAATATGAAGAGAAGTTACACATCTACTTACCCTCATAGAACACAGCTCAGAAATGCCAAAGACATCATATGTCAATGAACTCCTTGGTGTCTACTAGCAGTATCGTAGAGTAGGAGGAATTCTATCTTGGAAGTTAGAAGTCATTTCTTAGTTCTACATCTTTCACTAAAATCCTGATGACCTTGGTCATATTGCTCCCTCTCCCTAGGCCTTACTTTCAATATATGTAAAATACAGATTAGTGTCCAAGACCCCTTCCAATTCTATGACCATTGATTGCTAGATATGATAGATTCTGATATCTATCACATAAGCAATAATAAAAATAGGTTCAATATCCCAAAGGATGTAGAAAAGTACCAAGTACTATATTATGCACAGGAGATTATGAGCCTACGAGGATAAGAGTTTCTGCTATCATCTGGAGTTTTTCTATTGTTCTCTCTCAGTAGGTTATTTTGTACATCTCCTTTCAGTGTATCTGTCTGACAGTTTTTCAATCGAAGACAGCATTGCCAGAAATAATTGTTGATGGTACTATTAATATAACTAAATATTTTGAGTGCTTCCTGTTAGCCACTGTACTAAGTGCTTGCCTCGCATGATCTCATTTAATCTTTCAAAACTGTAAGGTTGAAGCAATTATTTTCCACATTTTATAGATAAGAAAATTGAGGCTTAGAGAAGGATTTGCCAAGGTGACACTTTACCTTAGGCTTACCTGCCTTCAACATTCATGGTTTTAATATCATACAATGAACTACTACAGTCTATGTGGTACTTATTATTTATCAGGTACTTACTGTCTGTGAGGAGGAGCATGAAGAGTATATAAGTTAGTAACATTTTGGATTTAAACATTTCAGATTTAAAATCTGAGAAGACAGATTTTAGACTCATGATTCTTTTTTAAAGATTTATTTTTATGAGACAGAGACAGAGAGAGAGTGAGAGTGAGAGCACGAGCAAGGAGGAAAGGCAGAGGAGAGGGAGAAGCACACTCCTCAGGGAGCAGGGAGCCCAATGCTGGGCTTGATCCCAGGACCCTGAGGTCATAACCTGAGCTGAAGGCAGACATTTAACCAACTGAGCCACCCAGGCACCCCTAGACTCATGAATCTTAAGAACTTACTAACCGTTAGAGTTATCTAAAAATGAAAGGGATGGACTCGAGGTCATGAGTTGCCTGTCACTTAGATGTGTTCCCCTAAGTTGGATGATATTTAGAGAAGTTTTAAGAAAGTGTGAACTACTATTCTGGATAAAGAGAGTTAATGTGAGCAACCTGTGAGATCTCTTGCATTCCTGGGCTCTTATGGAAATGCTGAGGTTGGTTGTTTAAGATATGGCCTAGGGGAAAAAATAACTCTTAGACCTATCGTGAAACCTGTCAAGGAACATGGAGTATTACCAGGGCTAGCCATGCAATCACATGACTTTTATCTCGTACAGACTATAAATCAATAAAATTAATGTAATGAATTTGAGCCCAGTTTCTCACTGAGAGAAGAAAGGGTGCAATTTATCACATGTGAATTGTGCAATGGATAGGCCTCCTGCAGCTCAAGTCAAGGGTTGATTTCTGCTCCTTTACAATGCAAACCCCAGTTCTATTATTCCTTTTGCAACATGATTTTCACTGAGTGTCAGATAAAACCCAGTGCTTTGGTGTATTTCTTCAGCCAAGGAAAAGATCATGGCTTAAAACAGAAATAGTTGCTTGGTTTACTGAATATCTACCACAGGTTTGTATGTTCCACTGTGAAGAGTAAATGTTGCTCCTACTTAGTTTTTTTCTCAGCCCCCGGCTTTGTCTCAGGTGGTAGGTATGTGGCAAGCTGTTTTCTTAACTTAAAAGGATATGAATGGGACTTTTGACATTAGTATTCTTGGGTTTGTATAATTTAAAATAGGCTCTAGCTTTGCATGAATGAGCATGGGGCCTGCCTGAATGATCAAATGAGACTAAACTAGGACCAAAAAATTTAAAATATTTAGTATTAATATTAGAAAAGTTGTCATGTATTCTTAGTATGTCAATGTAATCTCCAGGTCCAAATACTTTGTATACAGATGGACAAAGAACAAGGGGAGGGAACGAGGGGAGGAAGTTACTCACATTTTCAAGATCCTATGAATGTAGCAGCAAGTCTTGGACTAGAGGGATGGACCATGGAGTCTATATTCACCTGGGCTCTTCAATGCTCGCACCTTCTTTCATCAAATCCCACTCCATTGTACTGATGAACTGTGGAGCCAGGCAATGACTCATCTATGTGAGCACCGAGATGGAATTGGGAGAGCCAGGTTTCTCAGCCCCAGGGCTCAGAGCTGGATGAAGTGTATGGTTAATTTGGGATGACTTCTCAAGGGCTTTGAGGCTCCATGCTGCTTCTCTGGCCGGTCGGTACAGGATACAGGATAGGCACAGCCTGAAGCAAGGAATCCCTGATATAGGTAGAGTTCTTGTTTAAATGCTTTGGGGTCCCACTGAAGTGAGAGCAGCTTCTCTGAGCATGAATTTTCATGAGGGATTTTTCTTTCTTCTGAAAGAGAATAAGGAGTGGTTTACAAGGGACTCTAGGCAGAAGCTGGAGGAACTATTTTCCTAATGTTCTTCAGGAGACAATGAACATAAGCATCCCTCCTTTGAACCCGTGTGATATGATGTGAGGAAGTGAGACAGTTTCCTCAGCATGCAGGAGGATCCCATGATCCCTTACACATCTGGCAGCTTTGGGAGCCCTGATAGAAAGGGCCAAAGATGGAGGCAGCTGTGACAGAGTGAGGTACCATGTAACCCTCAGGCTTTGTGGGCAAGAGACTGCATTTTTTTAAATTCAATTAGCCAACATATAGTACATCATTAGTTTCAGATGTAGAGTTCAATAATTCATTGGTTGCATATAACAACCAGTGCACAAGAGTCTACATTGACAGGGATGCTTAGGAATCACCTAAGATACTCACTTGGGAATGATGATGGGAAGGAGAGAACATTGTAAGGGGGGGGTGGGTCCCTGCATCATGTAATAATCCACGCTCTTGCCTGGATTATTAAGGTTGAGAGATAATGAAAACCATGAAATCACATAGGACAAGAGACACTGCCCCTCCCTCTTTGTATCTTTCTCAACTGCCCAAGGCTGCTCTTCAGGACATTCTTCTTTTCAAGACTGTCCTTGATGTCCATTGATTTTTAAATATGTAATTAAATGGCTGTAAAGAGGAAAAGAACATGATATGATTTGCCATCAACTCTAAGCCTTTTGGTTTATGATCTGCTTGCTTTTAAATATTTTAAAATTGCATTTCCTTGCTATCTACTAACTGCAAGTCTCTATAATAGATGTTGCAAAGCACACAGCCATGAATAAGATAAGGTTCCTGGGCTGCAGAGCTCACAACACTAGAAATGGGAGAGAAGACATATTCATAGCTGCTGCCATAGAACGCTGTTTGTGGAAAATGGCTTGAGTGATACAAAGAAAGTATTCTAGGAGTTGAGGCAGGAGGAAGCATATCTTGCAGGTGACAGCAAGGCAGACTCAATGGATGAGCTGACATTTTTCTAAGACTTAAAGTCATCCAGGCGGTAAGATTTATTTTCATTGCAATAAAAATATTTTAATTACATTAAGTGCACACAAATCTCCAATAATAACTGAATATTTATTTCTATAGTGACATGTGTTCAATAAATGCTAAAAAATATGCTGATTTCCTTTTGATTTGAATACTTCTTGGTAGACTGGTGTCGGGCAGTGTGCCCCTACAAAGTCCCAAGTAAGTCATCAGTGCCAAATCCATTTGACCAGAGAACTGTTCCCTGACATTCCATGTGGAGTTGTTCGGGTTCGAGCAGGCCTGATAAACAGGCCCTCTTGTCCATTTGGGTTCTGAACCAAGGAGCATGTAAGAATTTAGAGTAAGTCAGGTTGATTATTATAAATGAAGCTGATGTTAGAGAATGTAGTTTCTATTTACGGGCCAGCGGGTTAACTAATACTGAATCCCAGACATAGAAAGTCTTACTACATGAATCCTGCCCTGTTAGGAACATCTGCCTTTGTGAAACTCAGGACATGGAGAAACAGAGCAGAATGCATGCTTCTTTCGGAAAAGATCTCAAAGTAGAAAAGGAAAGATAAGGGGCAAAGATTATACAGGTTCAATTTTTAGTCCTCACCACACAGACACATCACCTCTCCTCCACAGGCAGGAGTAAGAGGGGCGGAGATGGGGCAGGCTACCATGGTGGTGGAGACTCCTCCACATGGAAGGCTTGTGTGGGCAAAGCATGTCCACTCCCAGTCCCCAGGATAGTACCCCTGAGAAACAAGCTGGAATCGGTATAGCAGGAATAATAACCTCTTTCACTTGAAAGAACCAGCTGCTACAGACCAGATGAAATGCAATGCTACCCAGCTACTCTCTATTACGTTGCTCTATTGATTTCCTTCATAGCTCTTAGTAGACTCCAAAATGATTTTGTTTAATTATTTGCTTGCTTGTTTTGTTTGTGTGTACCCCCCACTAACAGTTAAGCTCTATCAAGGTAGGAGCCCTGTGTATCTTTTTCTCTGCCCTGGACAGACAGCTGATGCTCAACAAAGAGATCTGACTTAGGAAGCCTTTCCAGCAGAGGTAATACCTGCCATGGGAGAGGTACAGAGAAGGGAGAGCACTGGGTAAGACAGGTGGGAGAATGGAGGGTAATTGAGTGAAGAGAGTCGGGCAAGAGATAACAAGAGAGAGGATGGAAGGAGAGTGTCTGCCAGGTTGCAGAGGGTCTCCAGTGACAGAGTTGGTCCTCTGGGTCCTCTGAGCCTTCTAGCTTGGCTCCTTGTCACATCACATCACATTGCTGCCAGCAAGAGACGCATGCATGAGGGGCAACTCCGTGCATCCTGGTATCTGAAACATGGTGCAAGGTATCAGTTTTTGAAAGTAGCTCTTGGCACATCTGCTTTATATTTCACTTTCAGGAAGGCTCAGTATCTCTTTATATTCACCACTTGTTTTTCTAGATTAATTGTGATTTGGCTTTATTTGAGCACTTTGAGTGCTCAAAATATCAGTAGTTTTCCAATAACCTAGTAGAAAACTATTTTCTCTAAGTCATCAAAGGTACAGATTACCCTAACAATTAAAAGTCCACAGTGACTCTAGAACCATTAAGGCATGTGATAATCTCATTAAATTTCTTAGTATAATTAGCTACTTCTTTTTCCTTAAGGGATATTCATATTCTCTTCAATTAGAAGATATTTTTAGGTTTTTCTAAAGTATGTAATTTCCTTTGTAAAAGAAAAGGTTCTATTTCCTTTTTGTTGTTTGAACAAAACCCATTTATTCCTTTGAATAATTTTCGATGCATATTTCTTGCTTACTTGGAAATATAAATTATGCCATTTGAAGATCAAAGATGATTTATTTGCAGCACTGCAGCTCATGGAGAAGGTGCTAAGGCCTTTGAGTTTCAGCATCTGCCTATTTTCTAGAATGTCAGTCATTGAGGGGACGAGCAGGGAATACTTACTTTGGGCCCTGGTTCAGAATGAGGCCTGAGCCTCCTGCCAATCCTTGGGGGCAGCTTCTAATTGCCCCACTTCTCACTGGCAAGAACTGCTAGAACAAACATTTTTGTTGCTAACATGGAAGTCAAAGGAAAAATGTGACTTGCTTTATAGATAATTTCTCAAGAGCACTTAGCTACAACAGAGGTGCTTATCTTTATTAGATACATGAGGGAGGTTAGTGTAGGAATTCTCTCCATAGAGGACTGCTTTATTTTTGTTATATGAACAAATTTCAAGCAAAACATAAAATGTCAGTCTGTAATCAACTTTATAAATATATAAACATTCTATTTTTTTTAAAGATTTTATTTATTTGTCAGAGAGAGAGAGAGGGAGAGCACACGCAGGGGAAGTGGCAGGCAGAGGGAGAAGCAGGATCCCCACTGAGCAAGGAGCCTGATGTGGGGCTCGATCCCAGGACCTGGGATCATGACCTGAGCTGAAGGCAGACGCTTAACCAACTGAGCCACCCAGCCATCTCAAATATATAAATATCCTAAACTCTGTAATTTAAACTGCATTTTCTTTCTCATCCCCAAAGTTTGTTCTTTGTTGTTAATATGTCACCATTAGATTAAAGGAGCTAAAGTGGTTGTAATTGAGATGTTATTTGGTTCTTATTTTAGCCTGAAGTTAGCATATTAATAAAATAGCATATGAGTATCCTGCTGTGTAAATTATAAACTAAATTTTCAGAATGGGCTTGTAGCTAATAACTACTGAGACTTATTGGAACATCACTAACTTTTTTCTATCATTTAAGCCCCCCCTTTTTTTCCCTCCTTTCTATTGTTTGGAATAATCCTTTTTTTTTTAAGATTTTATTTTTATTTATTCGATAGAGAGAGAGAACACGAGAGAGGGAACACAAGCAGGGGGAGTGGGAGAGGGAGAAGCAGACTCCCTGCTGAGCAGGGAGACCGATGCGGGACTCGATCCCAGGACCCTGGGATCATGACCTGAGCTGAAGGCAGACGCTTAACGACTGAGCCACCCAGGTGCCCCTATTGTTTGGAATAATCTTAAAATGTATCCCTCAAGCAGTAATCTTGGAAAAGAGATTAGGAAGGGAGGAAAACAGAAGAAAAAGAGAAAAGAAGGAAGGAGGGCAGGAAGGTAAGGAAAAGAGAAACAAGGAGGGAGTAAAGAATAAAAGGAAGTCCAAGACATTTTTTCACTCTTTTTAGGGTCCTAAAGAGCCTTTTGAATTGTACTGATATTAAAATTGTGGGATTTCCTTTGTAATGATCTATTTTATTTTATTAGTTCATTAAAAATATATTTTGAAATAATGATAGAATTACCAGAGGTGCCAGTGCATCCTCCCCTCAGTTTTCCCCATGCTCACATCTTATGTAACTGCAGCAGAACATCAAAATGGGGAAATTGACACTGATGTGATGGAAGTGTATGGCTCTCTGCCTTTTTATCCCATATGGAGACTGATATCACCTCTGCAATCAAGAGACAGAACTAATCTATCACCACGATGATCCCCCTCTTTCTCACACCTCTCTCCTCTCCACCCTCCCATCCTTAACCCCTGTGTATCTCAAATCTATTCTCTGGCTCTATAATTCTGTCATTTCACGAATATTATATGAATGGTATCTTTCAGTATCTAGTGGTTTGAGCCTGCTCAGCACAATTCCCTTGAGATGCGTCCTTCTTGTATGTTCATCAGTAGTCGGGGCCTTTTAGTTCTGAGTAGTATTTCAAGCATTGTGTTTAAATAGTTTGATAGATGCTCTTATGTTCTCTATTCAAGATGACATTGTCCAGACGATTCTGTGGTAATTCTGAGAAAGTTAGTAATGCTATATATGATATGGCCAATTCCTTTCATCTAGGCCTCTGGTCCTCCTCATACACGTGATGCCTCCTCTAGAAGTTCCCTTGTCACCACAGCTCCAGGTCAGATCTCCGCTTCACAAAATCTCCTGCTGCACTTTGGAGTGTTCTGTTTTTTCCCTCTGTCCCATGCCCTGTCAAAGGAGAAATGGCATGCCTGTTTTTGTGTGCTCACAGCATCTTGTTCTTACCTTTATTAACTATATGTTGCCATGTTTTTCTTCTTCACAAGACTGCGTGCCTCTTGAGGGTAGGGAGGAATCTCTCTGCAGTTCCTGACAATAAATGGCCTGTTCCCAATAAATGCTGATCACAGTGCCTTTGGGTTTAAGGGAATTAGGGTAGGAGTTCTGACTTTGTTGGCACACGAAAGTCACCTGGGGAAATTTTTAAATTATCTGATGCCTGGGTCTCACCCTCAGAGACTCTAACTTAACTGATCTGAGGGGCTGTAAGGGCGTTTTCAGAGCTCCTCGGTTCTGATGTGCTAATATCTAGAACCACTGCCAGAGCCAAGATGAGACAGGATTTAATCTATGAAGGAGACACTGTGTTAGGCTGTTCTTCCCTTACCAATCCATCATACTTTTTGGGGGGTCAAAAATAAGCATTTACTTGCATCTTGATGTTTAGACGCCTCCTGTATGTTAACAGAATGGTTTTGTATATGAATCAGAATACGATTTTGTAAGTTTTGCCTGTCATGTTGAGTCTCTGGCATACCTTCCGCAAAGAGGACAAGTGCGTTCTCTATTCCCCATAAAATTTAAATCAATGTGAAACACATTTCTGAGGCTTCTAAAATAGGCACTAACCAGCGGTTTTCAACCTTGGCTGCACATTAGGGTCAGCTGGGGAGTTTTAAAAATCCCAGTGCCTGGGCTGCACCCCACACCAATTAGATGAGATTCTCTGGGGATGAGACCCAGGCATCAGCACTTTGTACAGTTCCCTGGGTGATTCCAGTGGGCGGCCAAGGTTGAGGGACCATCGCCATAAATCAGTACAGTTCCTTTTGGACATTCCTGATTTGTCTTTGTAAACATGTACCTTAACACGTTTTGTTTACATGAATTAACTTTTATTTTAATTGGGTGAAAAGTAGGAAGTATTTATCCTACCCTCATGCTTTAGAAAAATCTCAGCTGTCATAAATGTGTGCATAGTGTTTTACTGTGGACGAAGTGCTTTTGTGTAACTTTCTTATGAGGTAAAGAAAACAAAAAGGCAAGATAAAGAAGAGCAGTGATGATTAACTTTATTTTCCAATTTTACAGACAAGAAAACCAAAGCATAGAAAGATAAAAGGATGCAGGGCCTACGATGAGACAAGCAAGGCACTTAGGGAGTGAAATTTCTGGAGGCCCTGTGAAATTTCACTCTCCGGGCACATGAGAGTCTCATCCCACCCTCGTCCCGGCTCTGAAGATAAGTTACCCCATCACACAGCCAGGCAGTGGAAGAGAGATGCTGAGACCAGCATGTGCTTTCCTCACCCTTCCATCTTTCTAGGTCAGGAAATACACACCTATATTAGAAAATGCAGAATTGCCTCTGCTTCAACTTAAGGTAGTAGGCTGAATAATGCCTCCCTCCACTCCAAGTCTACATCCGAATCCTTGAAACCTGTGAACATTATCTTAATTGGAACAAGGGACCTTGCAGATGTGGTTAAGAATCTTGAGAGGAGGAGGTTGGCCTGGATGATCCCAGTGGGCCTCATGTAATCACAAGAGTCCTTATAAGAGGGAGTTAGGAGAGACAGAGTCAAGGAATGAGGCCATGAGCATGCAGGTGGCCTCTAGATGCTGGGAAAAGCAAGGAATGCGTTTCCCTTAGAGCCTCCAGAAGGAATGCAGCCCTGCCGAGGGAACCGTAGCCCTGCTAAAGTCCATTTTAGCCTGTAAGACTCATATTCAGACTTCTGACTGCCCAGAAATGTAAGATCATAAACTTGTGCTGCTTTAAATCACTACGTTTGTGGTAATTGTTACAGCAGCAATAGAAAACAAATACATGTAGCTTAAAATTAATATCTGTGAAATATTTGTAGTTTTCCAAATGAAGTAGCTGGCTCAGGTTCAGGTGCTATGTTATAACAACAAAAAAAGTCATCTTAAATACTTAAAACACTCTCAGGGAGGTGAGTTGCCTATATGTGAGGGACACCTGGGAGCTAAGCCAACAAAAGAAATAGATTCTTCTCTTCTCCTGGGCTGCACAGTCACTGGGGCCAGAGATGGTCAGAATCACCAGCTTTATTTAGCCTGTTATTGCTCTTTTCCTTCCTTGCTGTCCTGGTCCTCTCTCTCTCTGATAAGCACATGCAATTTAATTAGAAAAAAATAAAAAATTTAGTCTTGGGTATGATGCTACTCATTCAGAAAACTGAACTTCCTATAGGGACCAAACCAATATAGCATTAGAGATGTGAGGTATTAGAACTATGGTTGGTGGGAGGTAGAATTTAAAGAGGTGGGGGAGCTGGGAAGACTATGAGATAGACTTATGCTGTGAACCACTAAGACTTAGAACTAGGGCCAGAGAATGGTGATTGGAGACATACATTCATTCTGTGTAAGAACTTTCCAACGGTCCAAGAATTTCAAAAATCAATTTTTCTTGGAGATAATGATCTCCCCAATACCCCAAGTATTCAAGCAGGGATTGGGCAACTACAATGTGGGGAAGAGATTAGAGCATTGAATAGAAGATGTGAGGGGTTTTAGACCCTTTCATACTGAAATTCTCCACTATGAGATTTACATTGCTTCATTTCTCAAGATTTGGTTCTCTCTTTCCAGAGATAAAATGGCCACAAGTAAAAGAATATTTGTAATTCTCTCACATCTCATTCTCCTGGTAAGATCTGATCTCCACAGGAATTCCAAAATGCTATAGCACAATGTTTCTTCTCATGGAAGATACAATGCCTTGTTAAATAAGTTTTTCCATAGCAGGACATTTAATAATACGAGATGTTTCTTTGGCAGCCCATCCAACAGAGTCTCATGTGAATTCCACCAAAATCCCCTTGTTTCTGAAGTCTAAATTCTAGTACATGGGAGGCTAAGGAAAGTGTGACAGCGATATTTTTGAAGTAGTCCCTATTTCTTTCCTTTAAAGTAGGTGCCACAACATTTTCCAACCACTGGGTTTTGTGTTTAAGAGACCGTGAAGGAGAAACCTTCTCTAGAGCCCTGCTGGGGCTGGCTGCAATCCACGTCTGCTAGGGTCCTGCCATGTGTAAATCACACACCCAAATACATCCAGATCGAGCCTATCCATCACATGCTGGTGGTGACATGGGCTACGCTGTCTGTAAATCTGGTGAAAATAATGTATTTGTGATGTGAGTTGACATCCCATAATGAGATTGTGATATCCTATAGCATGTGATTTGCTATTTGTGACAAAGATGAATTTCACAGTGAGCGTAGCTGCTGAGAGTCTATGGGGCCTGGTGGACACGTGGAAGGGAGAGGTCCCTCTCAGGCCATCCAGTCACAGCTCTTCTCTACTGGAAACGGTTTCTCGGGACTGCCAAGAACAAGTTTCCAAATTGAATCTTCTCTAAAGAGTAGCTGAGTATTTAGGCAAAGCAAAATCTCTAAAGGGAAAATAAGGTATAGGAGACATTCATCAGTATTCTTTGATTGCATTTATGGTTTATCGTAACACAATCCAACAGTCCACAATTGAGGTTATGTGACAGACTCTTGTGCCCTTGGTGCATGCAATCAGTGCCAAGTAAAAACTGCCTTTATGTTCAAAATAGAATAAACCCTCTGAGATATTCTGATTCTTACTCCCAGAATCACATATGGAAGCATTATAGACATTCACCGCTTTCAAGGGTCCTAAGTGGTCCTGAATGATCGCCACATAAAGTGGGGTCCCTAGAGCCGTGCAATTGGTATCGCCTGGGATCTTATTAAAAAAACAAACTCTTGGGTCCCTTCCCAGACCTACTGAATTAGAATCTGCATTTTAACAAGTTTTCCAGGTGGTTCTTGTACACGTTAAGTATGCTCATCAGCACCGTAATAATGATGATAATATAACACAAATAATTCCAAATATGTGTATATGATTTTTTACACTTTATGAAGCACTTCCACAGTCATTGCCAAACTTCAGCTTTCCAAATTCTTGTGAAGTAGGCAGTAGTCATTATCCTCATCTTACAGTTGAAGCAATTTGAGTTCACTGTGATCAACAGTTTTGTCCAAGATACATACAGGTAAATAGAGAGCCTACATTCAAACTCACCCAGGACCCCTTTCTCACCATTGGTAGAGCATGTGCTCTGAGTTCCTTCTGTCCCCAAGAGTGAGAAGAAACTCTATGAAGTCACTCATACACTCGTACACTCCTCCCCTTTGTGAACGAGAATTGGCATCTGTAAATGACCAGCTGAATCTAGGATTACTGCGAGTGGCTGAGGTTGTTACAGAACTTGGCTGATTCCGATAGAGTCAAACCTGACCTCTCTCATATTAATTCTGAATTCTGATAGGTCCAGCCTCAGCCACTCCATGTTATGACTTGAGTTAGGATTGATCACACAGGTCAACTTGGTGATATCCAGACCTGTGACAACCTATTAACTCTACAATTCCTTTAAGGACCCTATTGCTCCAGAAAAAGTTTCCCAGGCCAGCCACTGAAACACAGACTAATAGTGCAAGCATTCTGTGTGATATACTGCCTCTGGCAAGAGATGCTCAGAAATGCTTTTGATGATGATGGGGTGACCTATTAGCCACTAAGTGTGGTGTACAATGTAACACTGCTCTGGGGACTTTTATACATTGGCCCTAGCATTCCTGGGGACCTTGTGACAAGATGAAGCCAGAAGTCAGGGCTGCTGAGACACAGGCTGAAAGAGTTGTCCAGCCTCTCTTGGAACCTGTTGCTCCGAGGAGCCTGAGGCTATTCAGAACCTCCTGGGCTTGAGCATGCTGGGGCAGTGGAATGACAAGGAAATGTTTCAGGGCAGAGGGGGCAAGGACGGGCTACGTGTATCAGACACAGGTCTTTTGTTCTAGTGCGTAAGAGCTTGATATGATATTTTTAATCAAGAAAGCGTTGTGTCAAAGAGAAGAAAGTGATATATGCATTCAGGGGATTTTGAGCAGAAAAGTTAAGTCATTGAGCTTCTCTTCTCATTTAGTATTTTCAGTTAGCATTTTTGAAAATTAGTCAACTTATCTGTATAATGGGCTAGAGGAGCTGAGGACAAGGGTGAATTTTTTTCCTGAACTGAGTGAAGAGTGGATGTTGCAGAATACATGAGAACAGTCATGGAAAAAGCAAACTGATGCTAACTCAGAACTTAACCTGTGTTCTTATAGATCAGTGATTTAGATTTTGGAAGATTCAGTTCCAACACGCATAATTCATATAAAGTACTTTTGTAATTGTATACAATCCATATGGGTTTACTACCCCTAAAGAATTCCCTTGGGATATTGAACACGAATTCTTATGCTCTAATGGCTCACCATTTCTTTCCTGTAATTCTGAGATGATAAAAATCAGATTCTGACTGCATTTCTATCGTCTTCCTTCTTCCTCCTCCAAAAGCCTAATCATGCATAAACTCACGGCACAATCTCTCTGGTTTGTGGAATCACATTTGGTGATGATGTTATTTATGCCTGCATCCTTGTTAAAATATTAAACATGGTTACTGACTTTTGTCTCACCTACAGCCATGCTGGGGGATAGGTCTGCCTTCTTATCTGGAAATGATTTTTTTTCTTTGGAGACTGACTTGCCCTAGAGATTCTCATTTATCTTTTTTTCCCTTGTCTTTCACTGAGAAGAGAAAGGGCCCAGTCTATAGCAAATCAGAAAGAAAGTAATGCTGGGGAAGCTCCTTTCGAGTGATCTTCTTTGACTAGTACCCTGTGCATTAGAGGAATGTCCCTGCTCAGTGAAAGGTGTGTTTTTCTGGCGCAGATTCTAAAACACATTTGGTCCATTAACATCTCATCACATGCCATCTCAGAGAAAAGAGGCCCATAAAGATATTATTCGTATAAAAATAGTAATGGTTTTCATGATAGAAAATTAGAAAACATGGTGTCTTCCTATGGAAGAAAAAATTATCCAAATTTCAGAGTAGACTAGAAGAGGTGAGAAGGCCCTACAAGAGCTTTTGGTTTTCTAATTAAGATGTTTACCATAAGTTGGGTGCCTGAGTGGCTCAGTCAGTTAAGTGTCTGCCTTCAGCTCAGGTCATGATCTCGAGGTCCTGGGATTGAACCCCACATCGGGCTCCCTGCTCAGCGGGGAGTTGGCTTCTCCCTCTCCCCTGCTCATGCTCTCTCTCTCTCTTAAATAAATAAAAAATCTTAAAAAAAAAAAAAGATGTTACCACAAGTCAGGTATTTTTATTAGCCCATCTTTAGAGACGAGGAAATGGAAGCTCGGGGAGGTTGGGTAACTTGCCTCAGGTCACACAGCTAGCTAGTGGCAGAGCTGGGATTTAAACCCAGAACTGATATTTTTAAACCACTATGTTATAGTGCCATTCATATGAGACGCTGGGTGAAATGTGCTTTGTCAACTCTAAATTTGCACAGTGCAAATGGGAATTGACAAATTTCTGTCCCCTTCATGTTTATGCTCCCATTCCTTTCCTCATGGCTTTTTCTCCATTCTGGACTGCCTTGGCCATATGTCTCACCTGTTGAAAACACCTCCCCATTTTTCAAAGGGATGCTCTAAGAAATTCCTCTCCCTCATCCTTCTTTCATTTTCCTCATTGGTATTAATACCTCTTGAATATATATTGCTAGAAGAAATTCTGAGAATACAGGAAAAACTGAATCCCTTCCTGTGCTCAGTCCCAGCCTTTTCCCTGAGGCAACCACATTAATTTTTGCTAGGCATTTACTTGCATTCATGTACATAGAAATGCATGGTTTTTGTTTTTGTTTTTACACATGGATATTTTCCTTTCATATTATTCTGCAACTTAAAAAAAAAAAAAAAAAGTCTTGAAGGTATTCACATGCTGGCATATCACCCAGAACTGCTTATTTACAAGGAGTCTTCCCTTACAGAAATACCGTTTCTCTCTCCATTTATCAAGGTCTTTGTTTATGCATTTTTTTTTAAAGATTTTATTTATTTGAGAGACAGAGTGAGAGAGAGAAAGAGCACAAGAGGGGGGAGCGGGAGAGGGAGAAGCAGACTCCCTGCTGAGCAGGTAGCCCGATGCAGGACTCAATCCCGGGACTCCAGGATCATGACCTGAGCCGAAGGCAGTCGCTTAACCAACTGAGCCACCCAGGCGCCCTGTTTATGCATTTTAATAAATTATATAGTTTTCACATTTATAGGAATTTTATAGTTTGGGTTGTTATTCTGATTGCCATTTTTATTTTATACTTTCTAATTGGTTTTGCTAATATTTAGGAAAGCTATTGATATTAAATACAGCAATATTAAATATTAATATAATAAAATATTAAATATATCTTAATCTTTATAATTTTAAAAATTGATTCTCATGGATTTTCTAGATAGAGGATTGTATTATCTGCAAATAATGAGACTTTTTTTTTTTACTTCTTTCCCCATAGTTAATAGATTTGTTTGTTCCTTTGTTTTGTCTTATGTCATTGGGTAACATCTCTGAGAGAGGTAACTATGGTGTGTACCTCTAACTTGTATTTAACTGGGGATGTTTCTAATGTTACAAATGACATTTATTTTAGGTTCCTGATATGTGGCATCTTTCTAATTTGGGAAGATTTTTAGGGGTATTTTTCTGATGGTTTTTACTCATAAGTAGCTATTTTATTTCTGCACTAGTTTCTTACCTATTGAGATTTTCTTCTGGTTTAACTTATTTTCTCTGTTGCTGTAGTGAATTACATGGACATTGTCTCTGCTCAGGCCATTTTGTACTCTTTTCATAAACTTACCGGTTTTAGTTCTTTTTTATGTTATTATTTTGCGTGCCAGCCGCATTCTTGTTTCCCTGAAGGGTCCTTAAAAACCATATCACTTTCCTATTGCGGATTCTCAATTAATGGTGAATGATGCATCTTCATAAAAGTTCACATCTATTATGTCACCCAGTGAACACCATAGCCAATGCAGTCAGCTGTTACTCTTACATTTTAAATTTGTGTAAACTGAAGCTCAGATCCTAGGACTCAAGCCAATATCAGAACCAGAGCTAGGTCTCAAATTTAAGCTCTCTTTCTCTAGGGCAAGTGTTCTTTTTGCTGACCCATCAATGACAATTGCCCTAGGTTGGTGACATTCATCATTAGAGGCAGCATTCATGTTTCCCACATTGATTGGAGGACCTAGGCAGCTCTGAAGTGAAGTTTTCACTACCTGAATGGTGCTTCCAAATCGGAAGGAGAAGGGGTTAATCTAGTGGAGGAGTTTACCCGTGAGGCCCCATTATTGATCAGGGGCCAGTCAACCAGGTACTGATACAAATATACACAGTGAAAAGAATTGCATGAAAAAGACCCCCCCTACTTGTCGGAAGGAGCCTGATACTGAATTCTCGTCAACTACCAGAACTTGACCTCTTTCAGAATCGCAGAAGGTCGAGGCTATCAGCTATCTATGCCATCTTCTTTTTTTACAGATGGGTAAAATGAGATTCTGGAAAGAAAAATGGCTTTCACAGGTCAACTTGTGTGTTAGCAAATGTCTCCTGTGGTTTAGAATGATCTCTTTTGATATGGTTTAAGTATTTGTTTAATCTCATAGACAAAAAAAATGCCTGGCTAGGTAAATCTTTGCTTATTCTGTGATAGCAGGCCACTTCAGTTGGATCTTGGGCAAAAATCAGATCTATTTTTAACAAATTTGGAAATGAATATGATGGCAGTGGTAATTATAAGTGTTATGGGCTGCAGGAAAAATTGTACCGACCTGGATACTTTCCCAGTTCCTATCACTGAGGCACAACGATCACAGAGATTGAATCATGAGTGGGGTTCTGGGCTCTTTCCTACTGAAATCCAATCTGATGTACTGTCAATTTTGGATTCGTAGGCACAGGCTATGCACCTCATGCCACTTTGTAAATGATTCCTAAAATTAAAAAAAAAAAATCTTCTTTCATTGTTTCCACATTTGACAAAACCACACAGTAAGCATCAATTGGGTGGTACTTCATAGTCAACTTGGGTTTCATCACCATACCTGCATATTGTGTTATCATCATTCTTGAGACAGGAAGCAAAACCAAGTCGAGGGAACACTGGTTATCCAAGTAGAGAACGGAAAGCAATTTTTAAAAATTCTTAAAAATGGTTAAAGCGGTTCCTAGGTTTGATATATATATTCCATCTCTACATTATCAACAAAACTACTTGCCACAAGCTATTTAGTTTTACTAGACACACTATGGAGATATTTAGATTTCGTAGTCCCTGTTCTCCAAAGCCTTAGTTTTACAGTATATCCAGATAACTGTCTTATATCATTATAAGAAATAATGAGCAATAATGTATTTTAACAAAGTCCAAAGAGAACATTATCCTAAGAAGATAAGTATACATAAATAGAGCACTGTGGGGAATGGTGGTGTGCGGGGTATTCTAGGTCTGCTTGGGGGTGTGTGCAGTGGAAGAGGTTGTGAAACATCACAAAAAATGTTTTGATTTGAAATAACAGGTAGAACACATTTCCTCCAAAAATGTATCACCCCCTCTCTTACTCAGATCATTTCTGTATTTGTAGGGCCTCCAATATTTAGCCAATAGCACCTTTGTTACTGTTGATATATCATTTCATAACTGTCTTCAAACCCTTTCATGCTTGGTCTTCCCAACAAGACTGGCTGTACAATCCTGAAGGATATGACTTATTTTTGAAATTTTCTTCAGATCATCTCTACAGCCAGAAGTGTTCAGTTAATGCATGCAAATATGTTGATGTGGATTAACTTGTAGACAATCAGATAAAAGCATTCATCAGATGCATAAAACCAAAGCGAAAGTCCCTGCTTCAAACACCAGGCAACACTAAGGGCATTTTAAGAAGCCAGGAAGAAATGAGGGGACTTGAATATCACAGACCCTGCAGGGGTGGGGCCTGAAAACAAATGCATGCTCCTTAATTGAGCTTCTAAGAAGACTTTGCTTCCTGTAACTTTTATCTATATTAATCCCCCTATAGTCTGAAACAAAACAAAGTAAGACAGAATAGAAGAATCAGGGTCTTCAAGCTCATACACCTTCCCATGAGAGTTTCATGGTTGCTTGAAGAAGTCTCCAGAAAATACCTCCTAGATTTAAGAGAGATGTGCCTAGCAAACCACATGCTGCCACCTTCTGGTAAAATGGTACAGAATATTTTCTCTGTCATTCCCATTGAATAGAAAACAGAAATATAGAATTATTATAATAACAATAATGTGTGTAGTACGCTTTATAGCTAACAAACATCCTCACATGCATTATCTCATTTAATGCTTGCAAGATCCTTATGAAGTCTATAAGACCCACATTAGACAAAAGATAAAATTGAAGTTCAGAGAGGGTATGCTTCCTGAAAGTCACATCAAGATTGGCAGATGCAAGCTGAAGCTTTGCAAATGAAGGTGGATTATGCATTGACACAAGTGAAGAGTGAACCATTTTTCCATGCCTTGACAAATATTAAACGTATCTGCCAAGCACTCGGAAGAAATGTGTGGAATCTTTTGTCTGATTGCCTCATATCACTGCCTTGTAGTATGTGACTGACACATAACTCCCACTTCCTGGCTCTGTAAAGTGCAACAGCATCTTCCTGAACTGAATTATGGAAGGTGGGGTGGCGTGGGGTAGGGAGCAAATTTTTCTCCTCTGTCACTCTTGAACCAGGCACAGTATATTTTCTTCTACTCTTTTTATCCCTTACAGTTTTCTCAGTAATCTTTAAATACAAATTGAATAAAAAACTCTCAGTGGCTCCCTCGTTATCCCAAGCCCATAGTACAGTATTCATGGCTTCCACACCCAGGGGCATCTCCCATCACACATCCTATGCACCATACCTCCCTGGCTCCCAGATATCCCCTTCAGATGTGAGGTATTTTTAGCAGTTTTCCATCTGGCTCTGCCTAGCAAAACCCTATTTGTCCCTTAATGCCACCTCCTCTATTATTGATGCCCTAATCTCTTTAATGCTTAGTCAGTACTATTCCAGCTCCCAACGGGCTTATTTCCTTCAATTTTCATGAGAGTTCATTGTTTTCCTATTACTCTGCCTCACTAGCTTGTCCATCTAGGGGGTAGGGACTCATCTTTATTAATTTCTGTAACAGAACTTTGTACACATTAGGTGCTTAGTAAATATTTGGCATTAATTGAATTATCTTACTCCCAGAAGATCCCAGGGAGTACCAGCCTGATTATAAGAGCCAGGGTAAATCTTTTCTTAATATGGGGGACATAAGGAGACGAGTATCTATGGCCATTGCTCATAAAAGTAAGGAAGAGACCACCAAAGGCAGTGATCCCACCTCCACTCCAACGTTTGCTCCTCTCTGTGCAGGAGCAATACTTTTTAGAAAGATGCTTTTTGTGAAGCATCCTTTCCTTCCATCCCTTTTGTGCACCACATTGTCCAATTCCTACTAACAGAAAGCATTTATGTTAGAGTTTCTGTTTGATTGATGGTATTTGTAATCAGAATATTGATCTCCAAGAAGACTTGTCTGGTCTTGTACCTAAATAATAATGGCTGCAGATAATACTTGTATAAATATTCTAGACATATTCTATCCTTGTTATGGGCTTTCTCTCTCTCTCTCTTTAACTTTCATTTTAAAATATTTTTAACTCAGAAAAGATGCCAAAATAGTACAAAGAATTCCCGTAATTTAGTCCCATTAATTTATACTACAGCCCTTTTGGAGAGCATTTTGCACCAAAAAAAATTTTACAAATATATAAGAATATTAGAAGCATTATTTATCATGACAGAAATTGGGAATGACCTAAGTAATCAGAATAGAGGATTCATTACATAATTATATCAAAAGGATGACTCCATGGACATGAAGAATAAAATTCTTTAAGAATATTTAAAGAGAAATGCTCCATGTATTAGTTTGCTAGAGCTGCCAAACAAAACACCACAAATGTGTAATTTAAACAACAGAAATTTATTTCTCATGTTTCTGGCCTTGACTTGCAGATGGCCGCCTTCTCCCTGTAACTTCATAAAGCCTTTTTTCTGTATGCACACATCCTGGGTGTCTCTTCCTCTTCTTATAAAAGATGTAAGTCATTTGGGATTAAACCCCCACCCTTATGACCTCATTTGACCTTATTTACCTCTGACAGGGTTTATCTCCAAAGACAGTCACATTGTTGACTAGGGCCTCAGCATACGAATTTTGGGGAAACACACCTCAGTCCATCACACTCAAGATATCTTAAGTGGAAAAAATACATCACAGAACCATGCTTATAGACTTCAATTTTTAAAACACTCACATGTACATACAGAGAGCAAAAATAGTGTGGAAGTTCACATGTCAAAATTGGAACAGGAGATACTTTTGAATTGTGAGATCATGAGTTACATTAACTGACTTCATACTTCATTGCATTTTGCAGTTTTCCATAATAAACTACCATTATTTTTATAACTACAAAAAATGTATTACAAGTAATATTGCAAAACTTTAATAGCTTGCAGGTTCTTTCATGTACATTAAAGTATTTGATCTCTCTAACTATGCTATGAGGCAGGAATTATTTTTTCAATTTCTAGATGACACAATTGAAGCCCAGGAGGCTTAAATCACATGGCCAAGCAGTCTGATAATACGAATGGGTCTTTTTACTATTAATCCAATGTTCTCTCTACTACACCACAGTTCTCCAAAATACCTTCTTTTGATAATACCTTTCTCTAATAGAGAAAAGCCTAACAATACTCCATGATTATCCCTAATTTGCCAATGATACTTATGAAAGTAGAAGGAATAATAAAACCGCAACAGCACCAAGGTTGGAGTGGGGATCATCGGAGCTGACTCCGTCTCCCATAGAAAGATTTGGGATACAAAGGCATATCGATGAATAGTAACTTGGGTTGAAAATTGTCACTGGCCTGCTTTTTTTCTACACCCTATTTTTACGACTGTTGTACATTTATGAAAATAAGACATAATTGTAGGAACAGAGAATCCAGCAGGCATTTCAACAGATACTGCTACCTGTAAGAATACACACAGCATAAATCCACCGGGTCAGAGGCTCCTGACCTGTGAGAAACTTGGAGAAGGTGGAGGGAGAATTTGGGAGAATTTAGGACAAGAATTCCAGAGATCTTTAAGTATAGAAAGGTTTTGCCATTCCATGAAGACTAAAAGAATGACCACAGTTATGGTTGGAGAGGTTCCTGAGTATGAGGTGTCCTTTCACTGGAAAAGTTGTGAATTATTGCTCTGCGTCAACGATGTTAAAAGAAAAAACCTCATTTATAATATCTTTTTTTTTGAAGATTTTATTTATTTATTTATTTGAAAGAGACAGAGACAGCTAGAGAGGGAACACAAGCAGGGGGAGTGGGTGAAGGAGAAGCAAACTTCCCGCCGAGTGGGGAGCCCGATGTGGGGCTCGATCCCAGGACCCTGAGATCATGACCTGAGCCGAAGGCAGATGCTTAACCAACTGAGCCACCCAGGCGCCCCTAAATAAATAAAATCTTAAAAAAAAAATATATATATATGCTCTTTCCCACGTCAGTCTTTATTCCTATCATAGAATCAACAATTACAATAATTACCATGTAAATTGATATGTTCTAAGGTGAATTCTATGCTGTATCTCTGAGTGGGTTCAACTTAACCGAGACATCGAACAATTTCAGCCTGCAAGATGTAGTGCAAGAGCACTGGGCATGGGGACGCCTGGGTGGCTCTGTCGGTTGCGCGTCTGCCTTCGGCTCAAGTCTTGATCCCAGGGTCCTGGGATCAAGTCCCGCATTGGGCTCCTTGCTCAGCGGGGAGCCTGATTCTCCCTCTCCCTGCTGCTCCTCCTGCTTGTGCTCTCATTGTCTCTCTCTCTGACAAATAAATAAATAAAATCTTAAAAAGAGAGAGAGAGAGAGACCAAAGAAAAGAGCACTGTGCATCATTCTGGGAAGTGGACATGGTGGGGAATGAGAAACTACTGAAATGTGACAGAGAGCCTCTTCTTCAAGAAGTGATGCTTTTCTAGCACCTCTATGGAATCAGGATCAGATGTGGTGAAATCCTTTTACCTGTGGCCTGTGGACAGAGCTTTGGGGCCAGACACCAGGCTTGTTTTAATGGCCAGTGCCTCCTTGTTATGTGCCAAGTAAACTTCATCCAGAAGTCGTGGATCTCTGTTGGTTTGTGGAATGACAGACAACTGGAGTAAAAGGGATGACAAAATGTATCTCGAGACATTCAAAATGTTCCATCTCTTGGTGCTGATTGCCTTGAGACAAGTGGCTGGGCATTCCCTTCCACGGAGGTTCCTGAACAGCCGTCAGGCCTATCTGGGTGAGAGATGAAAGAGTGACCCACAGGTTAAAGGCTCTACAGTCTGCTGCCAATCCCCTGAGTTATCTAATCTGTCCAGCAGTGCAGGCTTTCAGCAAAGGAAGCATTATTTTATAGCTGACCCTTTAACAAAGGGGAAATAGCAGCTATTAGAAAATACAGTAAGTAATGTCTTGAGATCATACTGCCTGGATCAATCCTGTAGAGAATTTCTTTTTAACTTTGAAAGGACAGATAAACATCTGGAAAACCCACACAGACTGTGCATGAGAGGCATTGCATTACAATGTGGAACATTGCCTGGATTGCTAAGGGGACACACATACGCACACACACGCACGGAAGGATC
Organism: Mirounga leonina; assembly: GCF_011800145.1. Taxonomy (NCBI): domain Eukaryota; kingdom Metazoa; phylum Chordata; class Mammalia; order Carnivora; family Phocidae; genus Mirounga; species Mirounga leonina. The sequence goes on from NW_023270268.1 coordinate 82,078,964, forward strand.
CCACAAGCCTCAAGTCCTGCACACTGGCCAGCCACCTCCAACCAAAATTTTGCCTAGGAGAATCTGTGTCTCTGCAGTACTTGTGGAAATTAGGGTAAGTCTTTCTCTGGGCTTCAGTGTTCTCATCTGTAAAAGAAAACAGACAGCCAAAAACAAAAGAGGGGATTTGGACTGGATGGCACATCCTTGGCACGCCATCATTGTTCACCTTATACTCATAACAGACATAATTAATCGGTTATGGCATTTCCCCAAACCTGCAGGCTTGGGATTCTCAGTTGGGCTGAGGCAGACCATGAGATGAAACCCATTTGATCTATTTGCAACTTAGTGATGTGGGTGGCCCTTTCCCCAGCAGTGGGTTTAGTGGCTGTGACTCATGGGGACACTGCTGGCAAGCAGGGGATAATCACCATCAGCAGGACGTAGTGAGCAGTAGCGTCAACATAGTTTTTGGAGGAATTCCTGTGTTTCAGAGATGACACACATGTCACTCCAGGGAGGAAGGGTGCTCATCAGAAGCAGAGCCTGAGCAGAAGAGCAGAATACCCTTATAACTGTTTATGGTGTTTATGATGGGTTTTTATGGGTGTTTATGATGCCCCAGTGAACCCCTAAAATACTGGGAGAGAAGGGACTTGGAGCGTCTGCAATAACAGGAAGAGGTAGAGTTAGAGAAAAATCCTTTACATTGTTAGTGATACCGAACCCCACCCACGCTTTTAAAATCTAGGCTGGTACATTATGACAAAAAGATTATAGTTACATGACTTTTTGTATTATTACTAAGATGGGAATCACAGAACAAAATTCTTGAATTGAATTTTGAGAGCTGGAGAACACCGAGGGGCTCATCTAGTCCATGGGATCCCAGATGCCTCTCCCCGCACCTGACCCAGGCTGACTTCATTTAAATCACTTGAATTTGTTCCTAATATGATTCCTGAGCCCAATTCTCAAAGATTCTGATTCAGGTGGAACTTGCACAATGATTACTCAAGTTTGAAAATCAACAACTTAGCCTAACCTCATCATTTTGAAGGTGAGAACCCTGAAGTAAACTTGGAAGAGATGACTTGCCCAATTTCACCTAGCCAGTGACACCCCTGCAAATAGGATCTAAGTTTTTTGACTGCCAGTCCCAGACCAAGGGACAGGATAATTCTTCTGGAGGTTCTCGGAACAAATGATCAGTCATGTCAATGATGCCAATCCTGCATCAGGCAGCCTGAAGGCAGCGAGGGCTTTGCCCGTGGAGGTCTTGAGAACAAGCCACATGCTGCCTGGGAGGAAACCCATAGGTCAATGCATCAGATGCATAGGCGATTTCACTTTCCAGTTTTATGTAAATCTGTTCTTTGCCAATTCATTTGTTGGAAAAATAATGAGGAATGGAGACTGGATGTCCTTTGACAACAGAAGTTTAATCTCTGGTTAAATTATGAAAGGGAAGCTGAGACAGGATAGGCGCCCCTGGCAATGATGTGCGCCTCCAGACGATGGCTGCCCTTGAGTCTAACTGCTCGGCCCCCCATGCATCGGCTCTCAGCTCCATCCCCCCGACATAGCCCCCCAGCACACCCCACACCTGCTGCCAGAAGGATCTTCCTACGGCACTGATTCCATCACGTTGTTCTGCTGCAAAATCTCCAGTGACTCCTCAAGGGTGAAGGTCACCCGCTCTGGCAATCAAAACCATTTTATACTGTGGCTCTCGCCTATAGCTCCACATTTTCTCCTGCTATGCTGAGCACAGACCCTGCTGGAGTCTAAGCAGTTTTGTCCATTGTTTCTGCTTTCATTCATGTTGCAACGTATTTTTGAATCGCCTGTTCAAATTCCATCTATGCTAACATGTTCGCCTCAATCACTGACTCGTTAAGAAATACCTCCTATGCCCACTACGTGCTAGGCACTGGAGGGTCTTGGGTGAATAATTCAGATATGATTTGTACTTTACCATCTGGTGGAAAAGCTTGACCTTGAATAAATAATTTCTAATGATGTGAAGAGTGTTCCAAGAAGGAGAACAGGTGTCACTCAAGGAAGCGTTTACCAGAAAGAAATGACTTCCTGAGCCCAGCCCATGAGGCCCTCCCTCCGGGCAAGTGTGACTTCACCATCTTCTGGAGTCTTTTCTGCCCTTGGTAGCTACACATTTTTGTATATAGATACATGTTTAACTGTTGTTTAGGTAATTTAGGCATTTACTTGTTTCTCCAGTTAGACTAAAACCTCTTGTATGACAGCATCATCTCTTCAGTGCTTTCTGTCCTTTGTTAGGTACTGATGTAGCCTAAATCATGAGACAAACACGCGCTTAGGATAGTGTTTCGTTATGCTTTCTGACTTTAAGATGTTTTCACTTCCATTCTTTTCCTTGATCCTTCACTAAGCCTATGAATTAAGTATCATGACTACTGATTTACAGTCAGAAAGCTGAAGCTCAGGGAATTTGAGTGACTTGTTGAAGGCCCAGCAGCTAATAATGGAGTCCAAACAAGAACCTAGATTCTTCCAGTCTTATTTAAAACATTTTCCAGTGTAACATGGAACCAAGTGAATATGTGAATAATTCTCTTACCATTTCTTACCATTCTTTTTTCTCTTTCCTTTTTCCTCTGTCCTGTTTATATGCCCATCTATTTGTTTCCGATTCACTGTGCCTCTTGCAATGCTTCCCGCTTGTCCGGGACAACCCATCTCACTGCTAGGCTGTACTCAGTTGTTTTTTTAAGAAGTTCAGGGGGAAAGGGACTACTGGCCTCATTGTGCTGACATGCTATCAGCAGTTGTCTTTGGGCAGGCTCCCCAGAAGGAGACCTTGAGACCAGGGCTTCTGTGTGAGTTAAGAAAGTGCTCCCAGAAAAACCCAGGGAGTTAGCGAGGGGAAATAAGATGTGGAAGGGGAAGAAGCCAGGCGATGTCTGGCAAAGCCCCAGCGCCATCCTGTTCCACAGGCACACTGGAGGATAACACACCCATCAGACTGTCCCCACTGGGGACAATATAGTTGGCTTTCTGACTTTACCAGTCTGTCATTGTCCAAGGGCTACCCCAAGGGGATGTAAATTCCAGGTAGTCAGCTTTCTGTCTGAGTAAGCGGTGAGTCTCTGAAAAGTCACAGGGGTGAGCTTTTCCAAGCAAAAGCAGTATGGAATTGGGGGAAGAGTGTGCTTGAAAATAGCAAAAAGAATCTGAGGGAATCTGGCCAGAGCAACAACAGGGTGTGCTATGGCAGGTCAAGATCTATAATGGAAGGGACTTTTCTACTTTAGTGTGTCGCAAACCTCTTTGAGGATCTGATGGATGTATGAGAGTGTTGCCTCAGAAAGATATAAATGCTCGCAGTGGCCAGCATTCATAGGTCCCCAAACCTAGGGGGCCTGTGTTAAACATAGCTAGTCTAGTAGATCTGAGAGGCTTCAGTGAGGCTCTTCTAACTAAAGACTAACTTCCTACTCTTCCATTCCTATAATTCTGCTCTCCAAGGAAATGCCATATGCTGAGCTGCATAACCTTACATTATTTCATTACTGAAGTAGTTACAGAGCAGAAGGAGAAGGCATTTTTTTCAGCCTGCCTCATTCAAAGATGGAGCAACATTGCCATGTGACCTCAAGAAAACCTCAGTCCTATTAGCTAGAATGACATGAGGATAATGAATAAGAGCCTCCTTTAGCTGAGAAGCATCCCTTGGGACAGAAGGCACACAGGCTCGAGACCTGCAGAATATGGATAGCAGGGTGTAAACACAGAAAATCAAAACCAAGCCTGTGGGGTCCACTCACACATACATAGCAGCTTTTCAGCGGTTGCCTCTTTGCGGCTCACTTAGAGACTCCCTGGGCTCACATTTATTTAATAAACACAAAAGGCAACTTCTTCCTTCCTCACTGTGGAGAACTCCACAGAGCCCTGTCTAGATGGGTCAGATGCAAAATGACAGATGGGGCTAAAGTCCCCTTCCCCCACACCATCAGAATTCCTCTCTTGCCCTTCTTTCTGACCTTGGAGGACACAGCCTTATTACCAGGCTGCTGCATTTAGGAACTGTGGAGCTCCACCTGATTGGAATCTTGATGGCAATCAAGGAAAAGACTATACCTTGTCCTTTGTATTTGAACCTCTAGAATTATTTGCATTTAAATTGATTATCTTTTATTGCTCAAAGATTTTTATAAACTTACATTGCTTCCATTATCAAAAACACTATTGATATTAAAAATCAAAAAGATATAAAACAGAATGCAGAAGCATGTTTCCATTTATGGAGAAATGTGTGTAGGTATGCTTTTATATGCACTGAAATCTGGAAGTTATCCAGCAAAATGTGTGTAGGTGTGCTTTTATATGCACTGAAATCTGGAAGTTTTCCAGCATTCTGCTAAAAGTCCGCTAAATCTTACTCCTTGGGGAGTGAGATTATGTAGGTATTTTTACATTTTCTGTGTGGTGTGGGTTTTTGGCCACAATAAGAAAAAGTACCATGATATATTCATTAGAAAAAGAATTTATGATTAAATCAGTTTCACAAGGAATTACATCTTTGTTCTTTTTGCTTAAACAACTATTTTCACCATTCCTTGGCCTATTTTAGATCTTTCCATGTGTAACCATTATAGTAATTACAGAGTCTATGTAATTTTTATTTGACTTTTCCACTTAATGTTATTTCATTTGCACTTTCCTAAGAACAGAGTCTGCATATTTTTATTAATGGATGCTTAATTGTCCATTGATTTGATGTCTTTTTTTATGGCATAGTTCCCTTTGGAAATTGTACAGTAACTTTTTGCCAATAAAATGTGAAAAGGGTGGTTGATGGGAGAGAAATCAAATCCCTAGCAGGGCCCCTGAGTTGTTATCACCAGAAAAAGAGATGCTAGATCATTTGGAAAACTGCCCTTGGCTTTGAAACTGGTAACCAATGAGTTAACAGGACTAATAATGGCAGCTGCAGCTTTTTACCCAGACCTCTTTTCCTTTGTCTTTAAATTTTCCTGCCTCTCCGTCCTGTTCAGGGCGGTGGATTTGAGGTTTGCCCTACTGTCTCCTTGTTTGGCTGCCTCTTGAATAAACCCTTCCCATGCTGCACACTGGATGTCTCAGTGATGGTCTCTTCTGTGCATCGGACAGATGGATTTGACTTTGGTTAACAGTCTGTTTCCTGACTTCCAGTAGATATTTACTGGGTCCTTACTATGCACCCATGTTGCACTTGGCACTTCATCTACATGTCTTGAATTGTAGCATCATGGAAATTTCACGAGAAATGTAGTGGGTGGAGGTCATCTGAGTCCAGGCAGCCTACCAACCAAGCCCCACCCCACCCCCCAAAGAGCCTGAATTTGAAGACCAGACTCTGACCCTTTTACCATGCAAGTCAAAGGAAAGGCGTAAAATACAGATCCCCAGAGGGTGGAGACAAGATGGACATCAAGCATTATCCTCTCATGGCTATGGGCAGGTTCTTCCCCGAACCAAGGATTCTCTGGGCATAGTAGAAGAGATTCCATCCTCTCTCAGCTCACTTCCTTTGCAACAGTCACTCAAGAGTCTGTAATAATTCTCTCTTTCTTCCCCTGAATTGCTTCTCCCTTTGGCAACCAATCCAATCAGAATCTGAATACAGAACCATGAAATGTGGCTCATGTTTGTCTTACAGGCCACTCCCTTCAATTTATAGGTAAGGAGATATGGTCAAAGAGAGAATATAATTTGCTCCAGAACACACAGCATCTGCTAGCCCTGTATATGATGAGGCTGGGGGAAACTTCTAAAATGGATGACTGGGTAAGGTATCCCTATGTGCCTGTTAGTATGTATCCCTACTTTTACATTTCCATATCTGGCTATCTCTGGCCTATATTCTAAAGATTCTCTGATCTTCCCAGCTGCAAGTTAATTCTCTACCAAACAAACCTCATCTGTACTTCTTTTGTGATACTTACCGCTTTTTTGCTGTGTTACGATTACTTTTTGTCCCTGTAATCTCTATCCCTAGATTCCAAGTTCCTGGAGAAGGGATCCCTGTCTTAGGTGTACATTCCCTAGAGAGTCTCATAAAACAACCTAGTTAATGTTGATTGAAGGAAAGTGCATATAGCTTTTCTTCTTGAAAGCCTCACAAAATATTTTTGTAGAACAAAATAATATAGAGGTTTAGGACATTGGCTTATCATATTACATCAGTTAAGGCATTGAAGTCTTTGGCTTCTGTATTAGGATGACAGTTCCAGGTGTAGTTGCCATATCATACCGGGAAACTAACTCTCTACCTCGATGACCTAATCTGAACATTGGAGGCAGTAATCCCTTCCTTTATAGCTGTTTAACTGTTTTAGATGAAGTAATACATGTAAAACAATGAGCACAGTTGTTTGTAGATGGTATTTATTTATTAAATGATATTTCTCATTATTAGGGAGTGGTAGTATGAGTAAAGTGGTTTACTGGCAAAGAGCATTGGGCTGAAATGATTAAAACACAGAAAAAAGAAAAGAAAGTGAATGGCTCCTATTTTAACTTGTCTTCTCCTCCCTATACTGGCCAATCCCTTTGATTCCCATCCCACTCTAGAAATTAACACCTTAATGCTGACGATAGATACTAAAACAGTGCTAGAACCAAGAGGTAGATTGACCACTTGATAGGAGGGACCACTAGCTCTCCTTTCCTCTCCTCTCCTCTCCTCTCCTCTCTTCTCCTCTCCCCTCCCCAGGTCTCCCCTCCTCTCCTCTCCTCTTTGTTCTAGCACCTAAAAGGAGTGCAACCTGGTATATACTACCATGGACAGAGGTCCAAACTGTTGGAAAACTTCAAGAAGTCAAGTTGGACAGCAGGGTTTTTTCCTTTCTCTCTCTTTAAGTGTTAGAAAACAGACTGGCTGCTTAATGATAAATGAGCAGGCCCCTCCCCACTCCAGTGTGAGAAAAGCATACGTTTAATCCTAAAAATACAGGCAAAATTACCAAAGTGAAAATGTATTCCCTGGAGGAATAGAGATAAGAATGCTGATGCTTACTGAAGAGCTGTTGCTTGTGGGTTTGTGAGGCTGATGGAATACTGATGTTTACATTAAGAACAACTTGCAATTGTATGGGAAACAAATGCTTACCCTTGCATTACTGAAATGAAGACACATGCAGTAAAAATGTTCTGCATAGGAACATACAGACACATAACAATTATTGTCACTGTGAGAGTTTAAGTGCATGATTATGAAATTCTAAGTTTTAATAGACAATGAGAGTAGGAAGCATTGTCATTATTTAAATTGCAATAAGCAATAATAATAGATACTAAAACATGAGAGTAAACAGATTCCAATTTAGCTAGCATAAATGCTACAAAATCTTCTATTATAAAACAATTTTTTTCAAAACAATACTGATATTTATATACAAAATTTAAAGCCATCCTAACAACTTATGGAAGAAAGGAAATGGCCAGAAACCCAGAATCCTCAAATCCTGACCTCCTCTTTCTCATCTTTTCCATTCTCTCTGAGGAGTTTCCTCAGGGATCTGCAGGCAGAAAACAAAGTCACATGGCTTATTACTAGGAGTGTTTTATTCCAAACCCAGCGTAATTCCTTGTGATTTTATTTATCCACATTTGAAGTAGAATGTCTTTTTCATCTTAGCATCAGCAAGATTTTTATGGGTGTTGGGGCATATATAGTGTTCTATAAACATCTTTCAAATAAGGTAAATATGATATAAAAATATTTACAAGTTAATTACTACTGTTTTGTATCAGTATAATGGATAATATACTTTTGCATCTTTCACCAAAGTACTAGTACATGGATGCCTGGCTCTATGATGAATATGCTGTGAGCTGCCCAGTCATGTTTCACATCTACTTGGTTTATTTTATTTATTTATTTATTTATATTTTTATTTTTATTTATTTTTTTAAGATTTTATTTATTTATTTGAGAGAGAGAGAATGAGAGACAGAGAGCATGAGAGGGAGGAGGGTCAGAGGGAGAAGCAGACTCCCTGCCAAGCAGGGAGCCTGATGCGGGACTTGATCCTGGGACTCCAGGATCATGACCTGAGCCGAAGGCAGTCGCTTAACCAACTGAGCCACCCAGGCGCCCTTTATTTATTTATTTTTAAAGATTTTATTTATTTATTTGTCAGAGAGATAGAGAGCACAAGCAGGGGGAGTGGCAGGCAGAGGGAGAGGGAGAAGCAGGCTTCCTGCTGAGCAGGGAGCCCGATGTGGGACTCCATTCCAAGACCCTGGGATCATGATCTGAGCCGAAGGCAGTCACTTAACCGACTGAGCCACCCAGGTGCCCATATCTACTTGGTTTATGTTCTCAATTTTTGTGCAAAATAAAAATAGAAAATCTTAATTTACAATTGTAGGTCAGCAGAAGTGGGGGTTTGTTTTTTGAGGGGGGTGGGGGGATGGGTTAGCCCGGTGGTGGGTATTAAGGAGGGCATGTGTTGCAATAAGCACTGGGTGTTATATGCAAACAATGAATCATGAACACTACATCAAAACTAATGATGTACTGTATGGTGACTGATATAACATAATTAAAGAAAAAAAGAAATGGGAGTTTGGCAAGGGTTAAAGATAGATAAATAAATTGGCCTCCAGTTTGGTAGATAAGATTAGATAGAGGAGATCAGACAGATGAGCTAATCCCCTCCTTTATGTGCATTCTGTGGTTGCTTTAATTCTTAATGTATTTACTGTCTTCTGCTCTGGCATTTGGATGTGGTTTTTTTTTTTTTTTAATGCTCAATTATATATATTATTAAATTTGTTTTTCTGCTGGGAGAAAAGAATATTCAAATCTTGGGAAAGATCCAAATTCCTGATGACAAAGCTGGCTTCACCATAATTCAGTCTACTTAATAAAGGTGATATATTTTCCTAAACATTAAAACTTGTATTTTATCTCCCAGATAATAGATTCAAGGTATCCAGCTACTGACCAGAATGTTGAAACATTCCATTTGAGCGAGTCACTTAAAATTGTACTGATGGTCTTTGCTGATTTGAACAGGGCCATGAGAAAAAAAGTTGTATTTCATACCTTATTCAACCACTCAGGTGTAAGCACCTTTCCTCTTGAGAGTTAGAAAACTTATGGAACGAGAGTCCCATACTTGCTGCTTCCTTCTTCGAACACCAGGCTGAAGAGACATATCCTCAGGGTTTACAATCAAATCACACAGTCACTGAAAGAAGATCTGGAGGTATATTGTTGATTGCCACCTGTTCTCTATGAGTAAACTGGCGTGTGGACTGGCATCCAGGGGCAGTCTCTTCTATCCTTTTGGTAAAGCCCTTCCTTGTGGCCTGCATAGCAGGTGCATCTTCAATTCTGACCCCAATGTGCCATTTCCAGTCTACGTCATGACTCACAAAAACAAGTGTTATCTATGAGAAATCTCTCTTCTGTAGTGTGTGTTTTTAGAGAAAAGCATAATAAGAAATTATTGGGTACTTTTCCTCATTTAAATTACCTTTGCCAAAAACAGATCTAAACTCTGCTCAAAATGTTTCTATCTCCCTGTAAAGTGCAGCTTCTCTTAGCATGCCTGTGGGAGGCCGAATGCTCGATCAAATCATATGCCATTGGCAATATGTAACTCTAAGAGGTGTTATTTAATAAGTTTGCCAAGAATTCATTCTGTTTCTTCTCCAAATAAAACATTGCTAATGACTTTGTCTCTGGTTTTACATTCCTGGAAATATTTTTGCTATATGTACTGAAAATTACTCATTTTGATGCCTGAGTAATTTAGATGCATGAGTGATATTATCTCATGTCTAACTTTAATGACAAAATTAATCAGTTTGCTATTCCAAAACATTATTTTGTGCTCATTCCAAGAATATGTGACTGGTTTACCGAAGTAGCTGTTGTTCTGTTTCAGAAAGATATGAAAATCTTATGGCTTCTTGCCACTAAGTGACAGTTTCATAGACAACAAAACCTCAGACGGGGAGTAAATGGGTCATTTGTCCAGTAATTACTGATTTTTCAGATATCCACTTTTTACTTCCTATGTAGATTTTTCTTTTTCCAGATGCTTGTATAAAATTAGCACACCTTCAGATTCATTAAAATTGTAGTTGCATTACTTTTTAAATGACTGCCTTAATGCTTTCAATGACCCATTTTGAGCCACTTTTGAAGGACACAATGCAACATGGCAAAAATAATTAAAAATGTAAATTTTATTAAAACAAACACGCAAACGATGGGAAATACTCTTTAAACAAACTGTGCACCGTTAATTGAGATGAGCAACCAACTTCGCCTTCTCACATTGTGCAGAGCCTGGAATATAATTTGAAGGATGTTAACGTGATTTCTGAGAAAAATAATTGCCAACATATGAAAAGTATATTGTTTCAGCTGTTTTCTTTTGAAACTGCCAACTTGATAGATCTAAATAACTAGAGGCCACCAGGGTTCCAAGGGTCATATTTTGTGCTACTTTATATCCTCCCTGCTTACTATTCCTCCATGGGAAGGAAAGGTGAGAAAAGCCAGCCAAGGGCAGGAATTTCCAAGTTCCAGAGCAGAGCTGGCTGCAGGTGCACCAGGAACTGGGCCAGGCAACAGTCAGTTTGCTCCCTCCAGGTCAGGAGGAGTATTTGGTACAGACATTGCTTAGAGTTGCTGGTGTGTGGTGGTAATAAACAGATTTTAAGTTGTTCTTATTATTGCTTTCAAATTCTCTGTAAGTGATTCACACCTTTATTATCTGTATGTGCAGCAGAGCACTCTCATCTCCAACTCTTGGTAAAGCCACTTAGGCTGGCCTAATAGAAGCACACCAGATGAAGTAGGATAGGGAGAACACTAAGACAGGAGTAATCCTAGGCCTGTCTTACTTTGGTAGACTTGTAAATGGAGTGAGGGAGACTACCAAGAGGGAAAACACACACGCTTACTTGTGTAAGTACATACCTACATTCATCCCTGTCTTAATTTCTGCACTATTTCTCCTTTTTGAGCAGTGGGGTGGGGCATCAGGGCCTGAGGGGTCCAGGAGAAGAAAGAAAGCAGAGAGAATCCTAGACACTTCCTGCAAGACAGCTGGAGGAAGTCCTGTGTACTCTGAATTCAACATGATTCCCAAACCAAGTGTAAGCACTGATTCATTTTTTACATGATTTTAGAGATGCAGTGCCAACTTTGCTAAAGTTTATGGTGGTAAGGCTGTGCTTAGTCAACAGAGTATATCAAAATCCTGAGCTTAGAGGAAACGGGAAGTCAGAATGCTGGTGTTGAAACGTGGGGGCAAGGCTGTGTATCTAGGAAAGTAGCCATTTTAAACATGGGTTCGCAGAGTCACAGATACACCCCATCTGTCTTATCACATTACCCCTTATGCCTAACACAGTGGATATGGCCAGTGAAATTAGTGGACTGCTCACAATGTACTACAAATCCAACTCGTAAAATTCTCATTTTTTTAAAAAAAAAGATTTATTTATTTATTTGAGACAGAGAGAGATATAGAGAGCAAGCGAGCACACAGAGGGAGAGGTAGAAGCAGACTCCCCACGGAGCAGGGAGCCCGATGCGGGGCTCGATCCCAGGACCCTGGGATCATGACCTGAGCCAAAGGCTAATGCTTAACGACTGAACCACCCAGGCGCCCCCAGAATTCTCATTTTTAAGAAATCTTACATCCAGCCATTCCACATCAGGTTTTCCTAAAGTGAGGCACACTCGTACGCTCAGAGCATTCGCCAGTAAGCAAAGCTAAAGCAACCTGCACTTTTTGTACTTTCTTGGGGAAAACTGATGACCTGGGCAGGTGTTCTGCCTCCTGTGTGGAAGTGCTCCAACCCTGTGGTGAGCAGACATTAAATCAGAGCTTTTGAATACCAAGTATCACCCACCAGTACTCTGTTTTAGTTAAGGAAATTCAACTAATTCAATAAATATTCACTGAGTGCCAATTATGAGCCAAACCCTAGGCTAGGAACTGGAATTATGAAACTGTATTGCACAGTCTTTGTGACAGATGTATACAACTTGCTATATTAGAAGGCAAAAATCTACCAGTGTAAGGAGAAAGGAATAAACAAAAGCTACTAGAGGGAGGTCTGGTGGGAGGGATTACTTCACTTTCTAGCTTAGGTCATTTCGGTGGGCAACCTGTGATCACCTTTATAAATATGCAAATAAGTTTAACAACTTTTATGAGGCTTTTCAATAAGAAAATAGTGCTTGGGAGTTACAGGGTCTTAATGAATTACTTTCCCTCCCTCCTCCTTCCTCCTTCCTTCCCTTCCTTACTATAAACATATTGTAGGCAGGGACTGAGTCTTGCTGTCACTGCGTTATGTGTATCTATCCTAGTGCTTTGCCTCAATAATGTTCAATAAATATAAACCTGGATGGACTAGTTCACTAACTGTGCTTAGAGAAGGGCCAAAATGACAAAACAAAAACAAAAACAAAACTGACCTAAGCACTGTTGGCAAAAGACAAGTAATCAGTTACACAGCCCCACTGGAGGCACTTAAGCAGATGGAAAAAGATGGATTCAACAAAAGTACGAGACAACTGTAAGTTATCAGCCTGAGTTAATATTATCCACTCTTCTGTCTGTGTTTGGCCAGCTGGTACTACTGAGCACACTAATAATGTGTAATCAGAAATGACATTTTACAGCAGCTCTGCAATTTGAAGTGTGCACTCTGCCACATTTATCAGTGATACTCCCTACCTCTCTTAATCCCAGGCTCCTTCCCTTGAGGTTCTAAGTGAGTCTCAGTCATTTAAAGTGAGATTTCCTAATATCACCAGATTATCCAAATAGAAGAACTTGCAAAAGTTGGAAAGGGAAAGTTTTAGCTCAACAGTCACTGTTATCATTGTTTGTTTGTTTGTTTGTTTTTATCTATGATACCAAATAGTAAATCTGGCCAACTTCACCTCCAGAATAAACTCATTATAGGACAAGCATTTACAGACCAGATTTTTTCAGTGTTGTTTAAGGGACAAAAGTCTTCACTGACCTAGTCTAAGAGGATATTATCTTTCCTCTTGGCAAATATTACAACCACCCCAAACCCACGCCCTCCTGGAGCACCCACAGCAATCCTTATGAAAAACCAGTCAAAGCAACTCCAAATAGTAAAGCAGACTATAGTTAATCTCTCTTTCATTAGACTAGTGTCCTAACTTTTTTGAGCCAACATTTAACTCTTTCAAGTTGTATTTTTTACAAAGCTATATAAGCTGTTAAAAAATTCGTACTAACAAGACCAGGGCCTGAAATCTACCCCTTTTGGGGGAAGCATTCAGCATGCATTTAGTCTGCAATCCTGTCCCAAACCTGGATAGACTCTCTAACACCCACCAGATCCCTGGGTTAGAATCTTGGAATAACATCCTTGCCTCCTCCCTCCCCCCCCAACACACCTTTACTCCAGTTCTGACCTTGACAGTGCTCAGTTTTGCCGACCATTCAGCACTCCCCCACCATTCAGCACCCCCTTGCCCAGCTACCTTGAATTATTTATGTAATTGTATTCCTGAGCAGAATGTAAGTTCTTTGAGACCATGTCTCACTCACCTTTATATTCCCTAATTTCCCTTTACACAGAGATTTGAAATATGATAAATATTTGCTAAATATTCAATAAAGTAGGCCAAATCATTTATTGTGAGTGAGCATCAGATTCCCAATTATACAGCTGAGCGTTCATTGTCAACTATTTTCCCATTCGAAAATTAATCCTAATTCAATTTGGTATTAAAGTTTGAAAAAAATTCAGAATAAAAACTAACCTGAGACTATATATACATATATATGTATGTTCAAAATTACTTCAAAGGAAAAATATTTTAAAAGAATTTGACATTTGCAGTCTGTACTAACAAGATAACATTAGACTGCTATAAGCAAATTTCATTAGGGAGAAGTAAATCCCTAATTAGTTTAAAACTGTAACATGGTAAACAAATTACAATATATATATTGTCAGATAATACCATACTGAAAAAAAATTACCCATGTTAGCCAGATAAAAGTACAGCATATATTATTCAATTTCAGATATTCAAGATATGAGAGCTGAAATATTCCTTAGCATTAAACTAGCACAGGAATCAGATATTCATGTGCCTATGGAGGCCAAGCTGGAGACCTAAATGCTTCTCAGTGGGTCCATGGGGTGTGAGGGGAGAAGCAGGGCTTCCTTCTCTAAAGGGAAGAGCTGTTGGCAGCTCCAGGTTATGGTTGGAGATAAGGGCCCAGTATTGTCCTAAAAGAAGGAGACTGCAAGTTTACACATTTGTGGGAAACCTCTTGAGTTTTCAGTGACTTCAGATTGGTGGGGGGCGGGGATAAAAACCAAGTGTGGGTTAAAGAAAATCTATCTATAGGCCAGACTTAATTCTATAGGTTGTCAATTCCTAGATAAACCACAAGATCTTTAAGGTACCTTCTGACTCTGAGATTTTGATCCTATTGCCTAGCACATAATTTAATTAGTAAAAATTCTTCCTTATTTTCTGACAGATATTGCCTATCTTACTCTTTACTGAAATTATCAAGACATTATGTAAACAATACATTGTAAGCTTAAAAAAAAAAAAAAAAGATATTCCCAGAGAACAACTGATGGGCTTAAGTATATAAAAACTGCCAAAACTCAAGACCTTCATGGAGTCACTCATAGATTTTCATCTCAATTTTTTTGTGTCTTTTCTGGGCCAGGTCAATTAATTGTGAATGTTCAATGACATTTGAAAAGGAAGAAGAAAACCCCTGAAATGGCATCCCTTATATTATTTAGCACTCATATGGTCTTTGGATCTTTGTCAGAGATGTCACTTATGGGCATGCACCTAAAGAGGTCTTGTGGCGTTGACCCAGTAATCATTCATTTATTGGGATTCATTTGCCTCTCCACACTTGCATTGATAACACTATATCTAAAAGCAAATGTCAAAGAGCAATTGATGACTTTTAAATGCAGTTATAGTCTAAAGCCACCCTAACATCTTACCACTTGGATAACTGTTACTGTTTAAACATATATGTAAAGTAATAGCAAGTGTTTTCTCTGACATCTTGGGAAGTTCATATGCCAGAATCCAGAAAGAAAGTCTGAGGCTAGAGCTGATGGCATGAATTAGTTTGAGTGTTATGAATGATTTGACTAGTTGAGTTACCTTGGAAAATAGCTAGATGTCAAAAATGTCTTCATTCTTCCTTCAAATTCTTCAAATCATGCTTCCTGACATCTCTCTTACAATACAGCACTTGTCATAGCATCCCTACGCTTTCCATACCTTCCACGAACCAGTGTGATTCAGGAACTACATAATTCAGCATTTGCAGTCGACAGTCCCTGGGGACCTACTGGCAGAAGGCTCTGCACTAAGAACTGAGGAGAATGAACTAGATATGACATCTGTCCTCCAGCATCTCAGACAGTGATGGGAGATTTCTGGAATGGAACACAAGGCCCTTGACGGCTTTACCCTTCTTCATGCAAGATGCCTACCATGTGCTTGACTGTGGTGAAGGGAGTCATGTCTTTGCCTTTATAGGACATAAAATGTCTCATAAAGTTAAGCAAATAATAAATTCCAGTATACATGAAACTAAACAAATCACAGAGTCCTTTTCAGTTCTATAAAGGGCTACAAAGAAAAGCCTCATCTCCTGTCATTACCCCCTTAAATTTTATGTTCTGTCAAACGAGAACTGCAGGTCAGTCTCTGAACACAACCCATTGTTTCATGCCTTGGTTTCTTTCCAAATGTTAATCTTCACTACTAGGAGTCCCCTGAACTGCCACTTGTCTGCTTGGCAACTCTTAACGCATCTTTACAAAGCCACCTGTGTCAGGATCTCTTGGGCTCCCCCTTACAATCTCTCAGGCCCCCACCCCCATCTCTCAGGTCAGCTGCTGCAGTGGCACTGCAGGTTTTGACCCGCTTCGTGCAGGTGCAGCCTGCCAGTGCCTTGACTCTGGTCCCCACTTGCACCTCTCACTTCCAAGCTCAGTGTCCACATATGCAGAATCCAGAAGTGCCACATATGTTGGGTGATCCTGAAACAGTTTGCCCAGCTCTTCAGGGGATCTTCTGAGGAAAAAGAAAGGAGATGGAGAAGGGAGGGAAGAAGGGAGGCAGGGGGGAAAGGGGGAGGAGGAAAGAGATATGCACACAAATAACAGTAAGGCAAGGTTGCAGGATGTATACTGAGCATTGAGAAAAGAAATCAAAGTGCAAGGGGCGCCTGGGTGTCTCAGTCGTTAAGCATCTGCCTTCGGCTCAGGTCATGGTCCCAGGGTCCTGGGATCAGGCCCCACCTCGGGCTCCCTGCTCCGCGGGAAACCTGCTTCTCCCTCTCGCACTCCCCCTGCTTGTGTTCCCTCTCTCGCTGTGTCTCCCTCTGTCAAGTAAATAAAATCTTAAAAAAAATATTGTATGGTGACTAACATAACATAATAAAATTTAAAAAAATCTTAAAAAAAAAAAGAAATCGAAGAGCAATAATATGAATCCAATGTGATAACAGGTATTAACCAAACACCACAGTAAAATAAAATGGACAAGTAATAATTAGTAAATGTTATTGACTGGCTACAAATTCTTGTTTTAGGAGAAAAGTTATCATCCTATTGGGAGTGCATCCAGTATGGTGGAAGGGTCAGAGAATGGGGGGAGGGGATATAAAGATGATCAGTTTGGGGATTTACACAAAGGAGAAAAATTCTTAGTTCTACCTCCTTGGGAACTGTTGCAGACATGGCATCGTGGTAGAAGGTATGAGCCAGGGATGAGGCATGGAGATTAGCAGAGGTTTCTTAAGACTTTATCTCAAGTGAGATCACAATGCTGTAAACTGGGGCATACACTTCATAATGGCCAGGGAATTCAATATGAATTCAGAAGTTTTTACTGTCTTGGTAAAAAAAAAAAAAGTTCTTCTCCTCGTATTTTTCAGATTTTGATTCTTTTTTTACATTTAAAAAAATAACTTGACTGTTTTAGCTCTGAGCATTGACAGTGAGTGAAAAAGCTGTGAATTTTTTAAGTAATAAATGTCCAACATATGGAGGAGCCTCTGGCAGTGATTCTCAAACATTATTGACACAATAAACGCCGATGAGCTTGTGAACATTTTGATTTCTGAGCCCTAGACTTTTCCTTCTGAATCAGAATTTCTGGGACTATGAGCGAGGAATCTGTATTGCTAATGTGCACTGCATATCGTGATGGTGCAATCTGAATCCTCGAAATTTTGAAAAAATTGGCTTAAATAAACGAGCAAAATTAGTGTTAATCAAAAGTATACCTGTGTGTCTGTGTGTGCATGTGTGAGTCTGATAAAGTAAATGTGTAAAGACCAACAGCTGATAACTTTTACTATTCGTCATAATTAGTCAAGAAAAGCAAAACACCTCTTATTCCAAAGAAGAGAAATAATCTCCTTTGACTAACATTAAAGAACAGCTATTTGTTTTAAAATATTAGTCTAAAAAGATGGGATGTAAATCTGAAAAATATATCTTTAATTAAAAAAAAATTATCAATGTGTTGCAAAAGGAAACAGTTGAAGTGATAAAAACTTACAAAAGCATCATGAAAAAAATGATAAGTATGGAGTAAATTCTGTTTATTTTTACTCTGTAGTTTGCTGTTTTAACTGTGAAAGCTTTTGTATGTGTTCTTTAAGTATCCCAGAATTCTCCAGTCTGTGAGGTCCCAAATCAGGTGATCAAGGGTCTCTATTCCACTCATCTGCCAGAAGGCCAGACTTGAAGAAACCTGCCCTTCCCAAGGTGTTCTAAAAACCCCCAGGGAGTGTTTAGGTGTTCCCACTCCAACCAGGTTGTTGTCTGCCACGCCAGTCACCAGTCACCTGTCACCTGTTCTTACTTTGAAGCACTGCTTCTTCCAGTCCTGAGAACACTTTGCTCAGTTGTTCAGGCCATTGCTGCTCTCCTAGCACCACTTCAGCCAGACCAACGAGAGCTGAGACCACACTAGAGCAATAGAGAACTTCACTAAAGTCTTGTCAATAACTGGGGGAAATTGCATCACAGATAATTTATACATGGATATGCTGCTCTTAGAAAGAGACTACAGTCCTAAGACCCTCATTACTGATCCCCTACTATGCAACTTCTTGTTTAGCTGTCTGGTCTTGCTGTTTTAAAGGTCAGCCAGGCTATTTAATCTCTGGATTGCAGCTGTGATAGGAGGCGGCCTGCTTTCCTCAATGGGAGTCCCCATAATCTTACTCCTTTCTCCAGAATCCTAGCCCCATGTCCTTGAATCCCAGAAAAAAAAAAAAAAAAGTTTTCCCCCTCCCTCAACCTAATCCCATTGCCCAGTCATTCTTCCTTCATCCAGGATGACTGCCACTGGGGATGTAATTTCCCTTGAGAGGCAATCGCAACTTTATACACACTTCCCATACTCTTAGCCCTTTTGACCCTAAATAAATCAAACCATAAGATATCTTGCAATACCTGTAATTTTTATCATATATGTCTCAAATACACTTATTCAGCATCAGTATAATTCTCAAAGTCTAGCTTATTTAATCTGGAACAACACCATCTGTCTTTAATCCTTCAATTAGACTCAGCAACAGAACACTTCCATTTCAAGACTGCTCTCCAGTATGATGCTATGACCAGGCCCACATAACCTTCTAAGTCTTTTGAGATTTTAACATGGTCTCCTGGGAACAACAATTTGAATAATAGCATTCACGTCTACCAAGACCAGCAATAATACATGAGCATAAAACAAATTTACATAATTTGGAATGACAAAGATCTATTAAAAATTAATCTTATTTATATTACTAACCAAAACCTTAATTTCTTGGTCTGAAACATCAGTATTTGGGTTACTAAACTACACATGAAAAGTCTTACCCCATAATAATGCATGGATTCCTGTCCTGTCTAGTGGTGGGTTCTCAACGTACTCCCTCCCCACAACTAAGGAGATCCTCTCCAGGGAAGTTCAAGTTTCCATCCCTTACAAAGCAGAAATACTCTGCCATCTTAAAAATAACATTTTTTTCCAGTCCATCTTTGTCAAAAAAAAAAAATTTTTTTTTTAAAAAGGTCTGTATATCTTTTGAAAAGATGCGTATTTTGTTTGTTCATTTACTTCGTTGGTTTGGTTTGCTAATTCGGTTTAGCTTTGGCCTAGGAAATGCATCCAAGAGGTGGGATGATTATCCAGACAAATTTCTTCTTTAAGCTACTGTGCTAATTCTGCTCTACAGAGTTAATCTTTCTTTGTCTCCATTTTCCCAATTGTTAAGTGAGAACAAGATAATACTTGCTAAGTGTGGATTAATCCATGTAAAGCATTAGTCAAGTGCTAAGTAGTTTTGCTCTTGCTACTTATCTTCAATAAGAAATTATCTTAATGCTGTGTGGGTGACAGTAATTTGTTGAAGTCTGGTGAGAAATAGCATAGTAACACATGAAACTGACATGTAACAGAATAAAACATCATTGCCCATTTCTTATAGATTGCATATTTGGACTGGATATACATTTTGGAACTCTCTGATATTATGCTGAGAGTGGTTTGACATTTAAATTAATGATATTATTAATTAGCTAAAAAAGACATTACCTTGGAAATTCTGTAAATTTCCATTCTTGGTGGGTTAGTGAGTTGAAATTTGAAATATTCTTTTTATGTTTCAGTTCATAGCTCTCCTTATATTTTATCTATCTATTTCTCTCTCTCTCTCAGTGTAGAGCCCTGGTTTTGCAGAAATAGGAAAATACCAATGTGGAAAAAAGACTAAACTCCAATATATGTGGTCTTGGTACTCACAACTGATGTATATCCAATTTTTTCCTTGTTTCATAATGACTATATGACATGAGTGTATCTTTTCCCATTGTAGTCTAAATTTATTTTTCAAACCCCTTCCTTTTTCTATCTACAGGACAGTCAGTAAAATAGAATTAAGAATAAATATATAGTTTGGATAAGTAGAATTTTACTGATCAAATAGTTCCCAAATTAAATTAAAGATTGGAAGAAAATTTAAAAAGTGAATGAGAAAGGACTCAACATTATCTATTTCTGAATTCCTAGAGAACACAGAGAAGCTTGCTAATCATATAATCTTATCCCCAGAAAGAATGTCTTTCTTGAGGTTATATATTCTTTCTCACCCATGCAATTCAGAAAACAGTGTACTACTGCTTACAGATAAAAAGGAATAGCTTCTATCAGACTAAAATATACAGTTGTTTCCTGCTTAAAACAACTATAAAAACTAAATAAAATACACAACCACAAAGCACCAGGGAGCAACAAAAGCAGCCATGATGTGAGGGGTCATGATGATGGAGAAAAAGAAACTTTGGAGAAGCCCAACACATAGTTCCACTGAGGCATTTGATGACTGCCGAGTTGTACATGTGTGGGGAGACCAACCACAAAGCAGCTGCTCAAAGGCTAAAATGCTAACCAGAATGTCTGGCAGCCTTATTGGACTGGGACACATTATGGACTCAATGTTTGTGTGTCCCCTCAAAATTCATATGTCCAAGCCCTAGCACCCAATGTATTGGTGTTGGAAGAAGGGTCCTTTGGGAGGTAATTTGGGTTAGAATAGGTCATGAGAGTAGGGCCTTCATGATGAGATTAGTGATCTCATAAAAAGAGAGAGAAAAATCTTTGTCTCTTTTCTCATCATGCACAGAGGAAAGACCATGCAAAGACACAGCAGGAAGGCAGGTGTCTACAAGCCAAGAAGAAAGCCCTCACCTCAATCCAGCCATGCTGGCATCCTAATCTCAGACTTTCAGCCTTCAGAACAATAAGAAAATAAATTTCTGTTGTTTAAGCCACCCAGTCCATGGTATTTTATTATGGCAGCCTGAGCTGACTAAGACAGAAAGAAAAAAAAGTTGGGAGTTTAGGGTCTGTCATGGAGAAGGAGACCTGGAATATATCCAAGGCTTTTGGCTGGGATAACTGAAGAGTAATAACGTCCTAGATATAAAGACTAAGTATAGACAAGCTATCAAAGAGCTCGAAACACAACCTCAAAATATCTCAAACCCCAGTTGGACTACAATGATCTATTTGTTTATATTCTATATCTGCCAGCCAGAAGAAAAGGAAACTTTCCCTGGAGAAAGATAACTTCATGCAGAGATGCAGAGATTTTTTTTTCTTATATATAATATTCAGCATTCACTTAAGATAACTGGTATAAAACAGAAAAACCAAGACATAAAACCATCAAACTAAAAACTCAAAGTCAAAGGTGGGGTCAGGGATGGGGAGAGATCAACAGACCCTTAGGTTGTTGAAATTAAGAGAAAAAAACCTCATTATTTATTGTTATAAAATAGAGGGAAAAATGGATAAATGAAATGAAAAGATGAATAAGTTCTTTGAAACACGAGAAAAAAGAAGAATGGAAGATAAAGAAAAGACTGTAAGAGAAACGTGAGACACAGTCACAAAGTATGACCTATATGTAGTTCTTGTCCCAGGAAAAAAGGAGAGAATGGGGCAAATAATATTTGAAGAGATAAATAGATAGTGTCAAACATTTTTTTTTCCAAATTGATGAAAGATATTGATCAACAGATTGAAGATAGTCTACAGATTCCAAACAGGATTTTAAAAAAAGTCTACAACCCCCCCATCCTCCATCTGCACACATCATAGTAAAACTGCAGAAAACAAATAATAATGAAAAAAAAAGATTTTAAAGAGAGACAGAGAAAAGAGAAATATCACTTAAAAGAGCAACAAAAAGATTGGCAATTGACCTCTCAACAGAAATCTAGAAAAGAACAGTAAAACAACTTTAATATACCTAAAGAAAATACTTAGCAATCTATAATTCTGTGCTTGCAAAAATTTTCTTCAAAAGTTAAAGATAAATATATTTTAAGAGAAAAAGAGAGACAAATTTATCCCCAGCAGTCTCCACTAACAGAAATAATGTGGAAATACAGAAATACAGAAGGAAACAAGAATAATGGAAAGAGAAAATGTGTGGGTAGATTCAAATGAATATTTTTTTAAAAGATTTTATTTCTTTATTTATTTGAGAGAAAAAGAGTGTGCCTGCCTGTGAGTGGGGGCAAGGGCAGAAGGGGAGGGAGGGGGAAAGGAGAGGGAAAGAATCTCAAGGAAATGCCCTGCTGAGCATGAAGCCTGATTCAGGGCTCCATCTCATGACCCCCAGTTTCAGGTCTTTTCTGATTTGTTTAGAGTATATTTTCTGGGGATGTTGTTATCTTGTTAGCATTTTGTTCTCTCATTCATCTATTCTCCTCTGGACAAAATGACAAGACAGAAAAAATCACCTCAACAAAAAGAACAAGAGGTAGTACCGACTGCCAGGGTCCTACTCAATACGGACATTAGTACGATGTCAGACCTAGAGTTCAGAATGATGATTTTAAAGATACTAGCTGGGCTTGAAAAAAGCATGGAAGTTATTAGAGAAACCCTTTCTGGAGAAATAAAAGAAGTAATCTAACCAAGTCGAAATCAAAAAGGCTATTAATGAAGTGCAATAAAAAATGGGGGCGCTAACTACTAGGATGAATGAGGCAGAAGAGAGAATCAGTGATACAGAAGACCAAATGATGGAATAAAGAAGCTGAGAAAAAGAGAGATAAACATCTACTGGATCACGAGGCCAGAATTCGAGAGATAAGCGATACCATAAGACGAAACAACATTAGAATAATTGGGATCCCAGAAAAAGAAAGAGAGAGAGGGGCAGAAGGTATATTGGAGCAAATTATAGCAGAGAACTTCCCTAATTTGGGGAAGGAAATAGGCATCAAAATCCAGGAGGCACAGAGAACCCCTCTCAAAATCAATAAAAATAGGTCAACACCCTGACATCTAATGGTAAAACTTATGAGTCTCAGAGACAAAGAGAAAATCCTGAAAGCAGCTCGGGAGAAGAGATCTGTAACCTACAATGGTAGAAACATTAGATTGGCAACAGACCTATCCACAGAGACCTGGCAGGCCAGAAAGGACTGGCAGGATATATTCAGAGCACTAAATGAGAAAAATATGCAGCCAAGAATACTATATCCAGCCCGGCTGTCATTGAAAATAGAAGGAGAGATAAAAAGCTTCCAGGACAAACAAAAACTAAAGGAATTTGCAAACATGAAACCAGCCCTACAAGAAATATTGAAAGGGGTCCTCTAAGCAAAGAGAGAGCCTAAAAGCAACATAGACCAGAAAGGAACACAGACAATATACAGTAATAGTCACCTTACACGCAATACAATGGCATTAAAGTCCTATCTTTCAATAGTTACCCTGAATGCAATTGGGCTAAATGCCCCAATCAAAAGACACAGGCTATCAGATTAGATTAAAAACAAGACCCATCAATATGCTGTCTGCAAGAGACTCATTTTAGACCCAAAGACACCCCCAGATTGAAAGTGAGGGGGTGGAAAACCATTTACCATGCTAATGGACACCAAAAGAAAGCTGGGGTGGCAATCCTTATATCAGACAAATTAGATTTTAAACCAAAGACTGTAATAAGAAATGAGGAGGACACTATATCCTACTTAAAGGGTCTATCCAACAAGAAGATCTAACAATTGTAAATATCTCTGCCCCTAACATGGGAGCAGCCAATTATATAAGGCAATTAATAACAAAAGCAAAGAAACACATCAACAACAATACAATAATAGTGGGGGACTTTAACAACCGCCTCACTGAAATGGACAGATCATCTAAGCAAAAGATCAACAAGGAAATAAAGACTTTAAATGACATACCAGACCAAATGGACTTCAGAACATTCCATCCCAAAGCAACAGACATTCTTATCTAGTGCCCATGGAACATTCTCCAGAATAGATCACATCCTAGGTCACAAATCAGGTCTCAACTGGTACCAAAAGACTGGGATCATTCCCTGCCTATTTTCAGACCACAATGCTTTGAAACTAGAACTCAATCACAAGAGGAAAGTAGGAAAGAACTCAAATACATGGGGGCTAAACAGCATCCTACTAAAGAATGAATGGGTCAACCAGGAAATTAAAGAAGAATTAAAAAATTCACAGAAACCAATGAAAACAAAAACACAACTGTTCAAAATCTCTGGGATGCAGCAAAAGCAGTCCTAAGAGGCAAATATATAGCAATACAAGCCTTTCTCAAGAAACAAGAAAGGTCTCCAATACACAACCTAACCCTACACCTATAGGAGCTGGAAAAAGAATAGCAAATAAAGCCTAAACCCAGCAGGAGAAGAGAAATAATAAAGATCAGAGCAGAGATCAATGAAATAGAAACCAAAAGAACAGTAGAACAGATCAACGAAACTAGGAGCTGGTTCTTTGAAAGAATTAACAAGATTGATAAACCCCTGGCCAGACTTATCAAAAAGAAAAGAGAAATGACCCAAATCAACAAGATCATGAATGAAAGAGGAGAGATCACAACCAACACCAAAGAAATACAAACAATTATAGGAACATATTATGGCAACTATAGGCCAGCAAATTCGATAACCTGGAAGAAATGGATGCATCCCTAGAGATGTATGAACTACCAAAACTGAACCAGGAAGAAATAGACAATCTGAACAAATCTATAACCACTAAGGAAATTGAAGCAGTCATCAAAAGTCTCCCAACAAACAAAAGCCCAGGGCCAGATGGCTCCCCAGGGGAATTCTACCAAACACTTAAAGAGGAATTAATATCTATTCTTCTGAAACTGTTCCAAAAAATAGAAATGGAAGGAAAACTTCCAAACTCGTTTCATGAGGCCACCATTACCTAGATCCCCAAAACAGACAAAGACCCCATCAAAAAGGAGAATTACAGACCAATATCCTTGGTGAACACGGATGCAAAAATTCTCACCAAAATACTAGCCAATAGGATCCAACAGTACATTGAAAGGATTATTCACCACGACCAAGTGGGATTTATCCCTGGACTGCAAGGGTGGTTCAACATCTGCAAATCAATCAACGTGATACAATACATTAATAAAAGAAAGAACAAGAATCATATGATCCTCTCAATAGATGCAGAAAAAGCATTTGACAAAGTACAGCATCCTTTCTTGATCAAAACTCTTCAGAGTATAGGGATAGCGGGTACATACCTCAATATCATAAAAGCCATCTATGAAAAACCCACAGTGAATATCATTCTCAATGGGGAAAAACTGAGAGCTTTCCCCCTAAGGTCAGGAACGCGGCAGGGATGTCCACTACCACCACTGCTATTCAACATAGTATTAGAAGTCCTAGTCACAGCAATCAGACAACAAAAAGAAATAAAAAGCATCCAAATCGGCAAAGAAGAAGAAGTCAAACTCTCACTCTTTGCAGATGATATGATACTTTATGTGGAAAACCCCAAAGACTCCACCCCAAAACTGCTAGAACTCATACAGGAATTCAGTAAAGTGGCAGGATATAAAATCAATGCACAGAAATCAGTGGCATTCCTATACACCAACAACAAGACAGAAGAAAGAGAAATTAAGGAGTCGATCCCATTTACCATTGCACCCAAACCCATAAGATACCTAGGAATAAATCTAACCAAAGAGGCAAAGGATCTGTACTCAGAAAACTATAAAATACTCATGAAAGAAATTGAAGAAGACACAAAGAAATGGAAAAATGTTCCATGCTCATGGATTGGAAGAACAAATATTGTGAAGATGTCAATGCCACCTAGAGCAATCTACACATTCAATGCAATCCCCATCAAAATACCATCCACTTTTTTCAAAGAAATGGAACGAATAATCCTAAAATTTGTATGGAACCAGAAAAGACCCCGCATAGCCAGAGGAATGTTGAAAAAGAAAAGGAAAGCTGGCGGCATCACAATTCCGGACTTCCAGCTCTATTACAAAGCTGTCATCATCATGATAGTATGGTACTGGCACAAAGACAGACACATAGATCAATGGAACAGAATAGAGAGCCCAGAAATGGACCCTCAACTCTATGGTCAACTCATCTTTGACAAAACAGGAAAGAATGTCCAATGGAAAAAAGACAGTCTCTTCAACAAATGGTGTTGGGAAAATTGGATAGCCATATGCAGAAGAATGAAACTGGACCATTTCCTTACACCACACACAAAAATAGACTCCAAATGTTTGAAAGACCTAAATGGGAGACAGGAGTCCATCAAAATCTTAGAGGAGAACCCAGGCAGCAACCTCTTCGACCTCAGCTGCAGCAACTTCTTCCTAGAAACATCGTCAAAAACAAGGGAAGCAAGGACAAAAATGAACTATTGGGACCTCATCAAGATGAAAAGCTTTTGCATAGCAAAAGAAACAGTCTACAAAACCAAAAGACAACTGACAGAATGGAAGAAGATATTTGCAAATGACATATCAGATAAAGGGCTAGTATCCAAAATCTATAAAGAACTTCTTATACTCAACACCCAAAGAACAAACAATTCAATCAAGAAATGGGCAGAAGACATGAACAGACATTTTCCCAAAGGAGACATCCAAATGGCCAACAGACACATGAAAAAGTGCTCAACATCGCTCGGCATCAGGGAAATCCAAATCAAAACTTCAATGAGATATCATCTCACACCATTCAGAATGGCTATAATTAATGTCAGGAAATGACAGATGTTGGCAGCAATGCAGAGAAAGGGGAACCCTCCTACACTGTTGGATGGGATTGCCAGCTGGTGCAGCCACTCTGGAAAACAGTATGGAGGTTCCTCAAAAAGTTGAAAATAGAGCTACCATACAATCCAGCAGTTGCACTACTGGGTATTTACCCCAAAGATACAAAAGTAGGGACCCGAAGGGGTACGTGCACCCCGATGTTTATAGCAGCAATGTCCACAATAGCCAAACTGTGGAAAGAGCCAAGATGTCCATCGACAGATGAATGGATAAAGAAGATGTGGAATATATATACAATGGAATATTATGCAGCCATCAGAAGGAATGAAATCTTGCCATTTGCAATGATGTGGATGGAACTGGAGGGTATTATGCTGAGCGAAATAAGTCAATCAGAGAAAGTCATGTAGCATATGACCTCACTGATATGAGGAATTCTTAATTTCAGAAAACAAACTGAGTGTTGCTGGATTGGTGGGGGTTGGAAGGATGGGGTGGCTGGGTGATAGACATTGGGGAGCATATGTGCTATGGTGAGTGCTGTGAAGTGTGCAAGACTGTTGAATCACAGATCTGTACCTCTGAAACAATACATTATATGTTAAAAAAAAAAAGAAGAAGATAGCAGGAGGGGAAGAATGAAGAGGGGGGAAATCGGAGGGGGAGACGAACCATGAAAGACTATGGACTCTGAAAACAAACTGAGGGTTCTAGAGAGGAGGGGAGTGGGAGGATGGGTTAGCCTGGTGACGGGTATTAAAGAGGGCACATTCTGCATGGAGCACTGGGTGTTATACAGAAACAATGAATCATGGAACACTTCAGTAAAAACTAATGATGTAATGTATGATGATTAACATAACAATACAAAAATTTTTAAAAACCCCTTAACTTCCACTCATGGTTAAAAAAAAAGAACAACTATTAGCAAACTAGAAAAAGAAGGGAACTTCCTTATCTGACAAAGAATATTTTATAAAATGCCCATAGCAAATATCAAATTTAATGGTGAATTAATGAAAACTTTCCCCTTGAGATATAAAGTAAGACAAGGATGCTGCTATCATTTCCACTTGACATGGTACCAAAAGTTTTATCCAGGGAGGCAAGAAAAAGTAAAAATTTTTATATACCTAATAACATAACTTTGAAATATAAAAAAGAAATTTGTTACTACTAGATGGAAAAGTGGAAAATAGTTGATGCTTTTAACATATTTTAATTAGCAATAATAGAAAAAGCAGATAAAAAATAATAGTAAGAATAGAAAAGATTTGAACAACATGGTTATTTAATTTGACAAAATTGACATTTGTAGAAATTGCACCCATCAACTGAAGAATACATATTATTTTTCCAGGTGCATGTGACACTCTTACCAAAAAAGGGACCATACGTTATCCCATAAAGCAAGTCTCAATAAAATACAAATGTTTAAAATTAAGTAGAGTATATTTTTAGGCAACAGTAGAATTAAGTTATATATAAGTAACAGAAAATATTTCCCAATTACTTAGAAATTAGGTCATATAGATTTGAGTAATTCATATGTTAAAGATAACATCTCAACAGAAATTAGAAAATAATTTTTAAATGAGTTATAATGATAATATGATATATCAAAACTTGTGTGACAAAGTTAAAACAATGTTTAAAGAGAAATTTATGGTTCTTGATGCATATATTAGAAAAAGATTAAAAATAGTTTTTTAACTTAATAAGCTAGAAAAAGAATAGCAGATCATACCCAAACAATCTAGAGGGGAGGATATAATAAAGATAACAGTGGTAATTAATGAAATAGAAAGCAGATACACAACAGGAAAAACAAAAGCCGAAAGTTATCTGAAACATCAATGCAACTGATAAACTTCTACTAAGACTGATCAAGAGAAAGACAGAAAATGCAGGTTACTGATATTAGGAATAAAAAAAATGAGGACATGGCTATAAATCCTACAGATATCAAAAAATAGTAAAAGTATTATGAAAACTTGATGCTAGTTTGACTATTTCATTGAAATAGACAAATTCCTTGAAAAATAGAACTTATCAAAACTGACCCAAGGGAAAAAAGAAAAAAAAAAAAAAACTGACCCAAGAAAAAGGAGAACATCTGAATTCTCATATCTATCAAGAAAACTAAATCCACTTTCAAAAGACTTCCCACAAAGAAAACTACTAATCCTGATGGTTTCTCTGATAAATCTTCCAAACATTAATGACAAAAATAACAACAATCCAACTCAATATCTTCCAGAGAACTGAAAAAGAAGGGACATTTCCTAATTCCTTGTATGGCAAGGTTATTACAATAAAGGAAATGTGCAGGCTAATCTCTCTTATAAATATAGAAACAAAAATCTTAAGTAAATCCTTAGCAAATTGAATAAAAAAAATAATTATAACCTAATAGGATTTATTTCAGGAATGCAAGGGTAGTTTAACAATAGAAAATCAATCAGCGCAATTTACTACATTAATACAATCACAGAAGGAGATTTTAATATAACATTTTCAGAAATTGATAGCTCATGAAGAAAAAAAATAGCATTGTAGTAATATGAATAATGCATTTAATTAGCTTGATCCAGTACCTATATAGAACTTAGCATCAAATAGAGGACCTAAATTATTTTCAAGCATGCACAAAAAACATTTACTCAAATGAACCTTCAATAATGGCACAATGGGACTCCCGACAGACTCCAAAGAACTGACATCATACAGAGTGCATTCGGTTACCCAAAACAATTAAATAAGAATTAATTGAAAAGTTTTAAAAAATAAATTTATTTGAAAGCAAGGGAACACTTAACAACTCATAAGTTAAAGAGGTAATCATAGTTGAAAATTCAAAATATTTTGTTTTGAAGAAAACAAAGGAATTGCATATAAAATTGTGTGATGTATTTATTTAAACAGAATAATGAAAATAAATGGGGTAAGTTTTCAAGAGTTAGAATAGAAAAAACCAGAGCAAACAGAAAAAATATAGGAAAAGGCTGCATCAGACATTAGTGAAACAAAGAATAAAAGTGAAATTATCAAAAGTAAATATCTCATTATTTGAATAATAAAACAACTTGATGAAATTAATTGAGAAAAGGAAGAAAATCACAAATAAATAGTGAAAGGAATAGGAAAGGGAAAATATTACAAATAGTGTTGAATTTTTAAGATACACCAAAAGAATGCCATGAGCAATTTTTGCCAATAAACCAAAAAATCTGAATGAAATGGAAACTATAAGTAAACCCCAAGTCCCCCAAAACCAAAGAAGATGTTTAAAAACTAACAGAATGAAAAATTTAAAAAATGGATTAATAGTAAAAAATTACAACAGAAGACAGTTTTATAGGTGAATTTCTCCAAAACTAAATAGAAATAAATCATCTCTTTAAATGAGTTATAATAGCTCATTTAGAGCTGTTTCAGAGAATAGAAAAAAGAGGTAAGTTACCTAACTCATTTTTAAGACTATAATTATAGTCTAATATTACTAATGAACATAAATGCACAAGTTATAGATGATATCATACAAATAATTTAGTCCAGTACTACACACACACATATATATATATATGAACAAATAAGATTTATTCTAAGGAACAATAATTCAGCATTAAGATTTTGTTACTGTAATTTATAAGGTAACAGCCCCCACAGTGGGGTTGTAGGGAGATGTGGGTAAAAAGGGAAATTCAGCTTTAGAAATAATATTTAATTTATTAGTTTTTTTAAAGGGCTGAAGCAACTATGACAAAATGTTTCTCCATCGAGGTGATGAGCGTTATGTGCCTTTTTTTATGTTTCCCTCCGCACTTTCCTGATTTTGGAATTTTTCACTTAATTCTCTACGAGATCCCAGCCAAGTTTTTCTAGATAAATAAATAGATAGATAAAACTATTTCTTACTGGAAAAAAGCCCCTAAAAACCAGCCTCCTACTCCTTTGATTTATTCAATTACAGTGGCGCTTTTGCCTTCGCTTATAACAAAATAAAAGCCTTCTGTGCCGCTGTAAGAAAATCAGATAAACCTCAAAGGTCTTGATCGAAGTTCTCTAAGGTTTCTTTGTTCTCATCTCCCTTCAGGGATCTGAACTGACGCCTTTCTGAGGGAAGAGCCTATTTTCCTCTGGGAAAGTGCTGCTTTCTGTGGTGCGAGGAAGTAGCAGAGCAGAGTCCCTCTGGATATTGGGAGGTGAGGTGCCCCAGCCTCGTGGCGTGCCAACTCCCTGACGCAGTCTCTTCTAATGTAAGTATCTGATTCCATTCAAGGCCACCAGCCTCATAGAAAGCTGCCTGTGAGCCAGGGTCAGATTCATCTCCCCGTGATCTTCTTTCGTGACACACCATCTGTCTCTCTCCTTAGAGAGACACAGAGGAGAAACAGAGGTGGAATTTAATCACGGAGGTCTCTAGGCTTCTGAACTCCCAACTTGGGATCTTCAACTAAGCTCCCGGATCCCTTTGCTGTGGGGAGGAAGAAAAGAGTCCTTTTTGCACTTAACTGAGACTACTTTGTAAAAACGATCGATTCTCCTTTCCATCATCGTCATCGTTGTCATCATCCACTTAAACTAAAATGACGCTGTGGATGATAATGCTCATGTCAGCAAACACGACAGTGCCAGACTCCTTCACATGCCCGGACTCCCTGGGTTTGTCCCCCGGGTTTCTATCCTTGACAGGAGTCGGCCTGAGAGGCTAGAATCAGGCAACCCGTGTGGACTCCTTAGCACGGTGCCTGACTCAGAGTAGGTGTTCAGCATGTGGCCTCTTCCCTGGCCCCACTCAGATCCTCATCAGGAGGAAACCACAAAAGGTAGGAGAGAGGGTTTCCTCCAGGGTCAGGAAGGGATTTTGGAGGAGGCAAGTAGACTTCGAATTGTCTCCATGGTAGTTTTAGAAGGATCTGCGGGATACCGCCCTTCCATCCAAGTGAGAAGAGACCCTGCCTTGGGCCTTAGAGTAGAGGTAGGCAAAGCTTTTATGTAAAGGGTGAGATAGTGAATATTTTGGGCTTTGTGGGTCACTTAGAGTCTCTGTTACATACTCTTTGTATTTTTTTTTTTTTAATATATGAAAACCATCCTTAGCTCAAAAGCCATACAAACACAGGTCGTGAGCTGGATTTGACCCCAGAGTTCACTCATCCTTGCCACCAACCTGTGTGAGATTCTCTAGGGCTGAGAACTGGCCAGAGGATGTTGTGTGAGGGGAGGGGTGAGGGCAGAGCTGGGTATGATGGCTGATGTCTGCATAAGTGTTCCTGAAGCCACTGTGGTAGAGGGTGGGCACGGGATGGGAAGAGGTGGGGTGGGCTGTGGGGTAGGGCCAAGTTGCCAGCTCTCCACATGCTAGCTTGTTCGGGTCCAGAACTCCAGATTATCTGAGAACTTTACACTGAAAACTGGACTTCATGTAATGTGTGTACATTTGTCAATGGAGTATAGATTCTTATCTTGTTGAATGGTCTGTTAGCTTAAGTTTGGAACTTCTAAAAATTTAGGAAGAGAGTACATGGGCCTTTATCTTCATTCTTACTCAAGGCCCCACAAATGTGGAGAACAAATCTGTCCTAGAATATCCAGTGCTCTCTCTTTGAAAAAAAAAAAACCTAAAATAGCAAAACAGAAAAACACCAATTACTAAGTATGTCCCTAATAAACCTGTTGCTGATATGTAGTCCCAAGAGTTTTCCTTTGCATAAATCACAGCCAACCAGAAAGGCTAAGACCTGAGCCAAACGCCAGGCTGTCTCACAAGTTCCACCTTGATACAGACAGCTTATGGAGTCAGTATTTCCTGATCCCCTAGCTCAGGGCACAAACTCAAATGCCTCCTAGGGTCTGGGTATTGGAAATGAAAGAGGTAGATCAGGTGCCAGAACAAAAACCACACACTAAATAAAGGAAGGAAAGGCCTTTCTAAACGGGACGGCCACCACTCAACGTCCAGTAACGGCTGTCAGAGAAGACAGCCGGCCCAGTGTGGCCAAAGTTCCAATTCTCAAAAAAAGATGGGAAATATGAATTTATAGATAAAGTCTCCAAATTCTAAAAATTAATTTAAAATCTTATTAAAAATCTGCGTTGGTTAAGAAGACTGGTCTGTGGGACTGCATTTGGTCCATGGAAGGACAGTTTGCCACGTCTACCCTAGTTCTTTCTAACTGAATCTGAGGTGTCCTCAGAGTGGAAACCCCTCTCTTATCCATATTTCTCCAAAGTGTCACCTCCACGTGCATGCTCTGGGCACTACAGGAATAACGAAAAGAGCACGTGACCATGAGTCATGAGACCTGGCCTCAGCGTCCTGAATTGCCTTCCCTACTCTGTGAGATTTGGAGCAAGCTGATCATTATAGTCCTTTGTTCCCTCAGCTGGGAGAATTAGCTAGATGATATTTTAGTTCCTTCCAACTTGCATATTTTAGTTTTCTTTTCATTGTAATCAGAGATGTGACCTAAGTAAGATTTAAACATGCTAAGCTTGGCTTCATAACATTGTACCACTACAAAAGTTATTGTAACTTGTAATCTGTTTATCATATTTTCTCAGATCTATATATGGCAATAGAAATTTATTAAAACTGTGAGTTTTCACATCATTTGCCACACAGGATTATTTAAACCAAGTGTCAATAGGAAATATCACCTTTATGTTCTCATTTCACACATAAGAAATATTCTTTAATATAAACAGTCTTTAATGCCCAGAAAACATTATTATTATCCTTTTTTTTTTTTTCTGGTGGGGAAAATGCCCTAAGGAAACACAGTGGGTAAATTATGACAGCACAGTTTACATTTTATTTCCTGTATTTTGTCCTTGAAAGTAACCCATGTACAACACCTTCTGGTTTCTCTGCTTCTAGAATAGATTGTTTAGTTTCAAGCAATCCTGCAAGTGTAATGGGGTTGATTATATTTACAAAAATGTGGTAATGTGTCACAGGGGATGGTGCCACACTTCTATCAACAAAGGAGGAGACACAAAGTACATTTTTAAAATTCTGAGCTAAGTGCCAGGAGATGCCAGAGAACAGCTTTGGAGGTAAGAGATTTTGGCAGACCTATGCAAGACCAGTCTGTATCAGTTATGAGTAATGTTATGAGCCAGTTTTTCTTTCCCAAGTAATCTTTTCTTTAAAAGCAAGTTATTGGGATATAATTTATATGACATAAAATTATTCCATTTTTAAATGTACACTTTAATAAATTTTAGTATATTTACAGAGTTGTCTAACCATCACCAAAATCTAATTTTAAAACAGTTCCGGCAGCCTAAAGAAAACCCCATGCCCATTTACAGTTATTCCCATTCCCACCCCCACCCCCAGTCCCAGGGCACCCACTAATCTACTTTCTGTCACTATGTATTTGCTTTTTCTTGACATGCTATATAAATGAAATCATATAATATATGTTCTTTTGTGTCTGGCTTCTTTAACTTAGCATAATGTTTTGAGTTTCAGCCATTTGTACTATTTTGTTTCCTTTTCTTGCTGAATAGTATTCATGGATATATTACCACATGTTGTTTATCCATTCGTCAGTCAGTGGACATTTGGGTGCTTTCCACTTGTTGGCTCTTGAGAATAACGATGCTATGAACATATGTGTCCAAATCTTTGTGTGAGAGAAGTCATTCTTGACTTGATAAAGAATTAAGTTTGGCAGCCAAGTCGCCTTTTTTTGGTCATCATCAAATACATTTGAAGGAAATCGGCATACATCCATGTAACATCCCTCTCACTCACTGGCATTCTGTTTTGCAAAACTGAATTTGCAAAAATCACACAGGCAATTTAGAGTAGCCTTGTAGGCCGTCATGGGAGTTTTCACTCATTCACAATGAGTGGGCAATGTGAACATCATTTGTCGAGTGTGCTGTAGAAGGAAAAGGCTGAGTGAAGCTTTAGTCTGTCACTAACTCGGCTGCACGCATTTCTGCTCGGTTTGTTTGTGAATGGATGAGATAATTTCTCAGTAGACCTACAAGGGAAAGGTCTTGGGATGAGTTTCCTGGGCCACTTCTTTATTTCATTCAAGGCCAGCTCTTTCTAAGAGCTACACTTTCTCTTTCTACAAGCTAAAGGAGCTAGCATTCTGTTCTCTTTCCACGGATAATACCTGGAGAGTTCTCTCGCAACCCTTCGCCCCCCCTTCCCCCCCCCCCCACGGTGGTGGAGCAGTATGTGGAGCTGTCCTCCCTCTACCCATGACTTCAGGGCTTTCTTACTAACTCAGAATGTCACTCATTCTGAGTGAACAGAATGAAAAACAAACAAAGCAACATCAGACGGTTGTGAAGTTTCCTCAGACCTCACAGCATCGTATTCCTCAATCTATAGTGAAGTATAGGGAATCTGCTTTCTGTGTTACTCGGAAGTATCCTGGGGGCGCAGGCAGTCTCACTTCCTTAGATAATGGATTGCCAGTGCTCTCATTCTTAATCTCTTTTTCTGGAAGTGGAACATTCCCCTTTCCTCCTGTTGTTCTTACCACCTTTCACTTCTTAATAATTCCTCCCTTTTAGCACCCGAGACCAAAGAAGATAGAGACAGGGCAGATGTGTGAATGAGTCTGAGATTTCTCAGCTCAAATGGATTATTAGGATCTCAGGCAAACTCCACTCCTCTGGCTTTATTGTTCCCTCTGCCCATCTCTGCTACCTGTCTGGTGAAATGCAGGAAAATTCAAATAGGGTCATTCTGTCACTGCAGCACAAACATCTTTGCCCATCCAGTTGGCAGCCTGTATTTTGAATGTTGCTCGAGGTTACCAGTGATTTTTTTTATAGTGATTTTATTTTATTTTATTTTTTTAAAGATTTTATTTATTTATTTGACAGAGAGAGACACAGCGAGAGAGGGAACACAAGCCGGGGGAGTGGGAGAGGGAGAAGCAGGCTTCCCGCCGAGCAGGGAGCCCTATGCGGGGCTCGATCCCAGGACCCCGGGATCATGACCTGAGTGGAAGGCAGACGCTTAATGACTGAGCCACCCAGGTGCCCCTACAGTGATTGTAAAAGCTCAGACTCTCCCCTCCAAAGTCCTTCATTGAGAAAGTTTTAGGCAAATACCGATTACAGCCCTGATGGTACTCCATGGGGTCATTGCCTGTTGTTTCTACCCTGTAATCCAAGTCATCCTAAACATGACACACAGATCAGAGATTTGTCTTTGCCTTGAAGAGCAGCTGTCTGCAAACTTTCCAGAATATTAATGGTCATAATGACATATATTTAATAGGGACAGAGAAGCCAGTTAACTAAGAATATTTGACATGGCAGATTAAATTTCTTTTAAATCTAAACCCAGACTTGTAGGAAGAGATTTTATGGTACAATTATCTTATTATGACAATGACATCAGCAGAGAGGTTTTATGGTCACTCTTCTCTTTTTCTTATTCATTTAATTATAGTTCTTTTGTTCTTTTTTCAATCAGATCTGAGTTTGAATCTTAGCTGTACTTTGCTATGTAACGTCTCTAAGATTCATTAATAACTAGGGTGGTCAACTGTCCCAATTTGCTCAGGACTGAGGGTTTTACTGGGACATGGGACTTTTCATGCTAAAAGTGGGAGTGCCAGGCAAGCTAGGATGAGATGGTCACCTTATTAATTACATGAGGCTTAAGTAATACTTACCTGAAGGTTGCCGTGAGGAATCTGAGCTAGCAGAAAGCCTAAGCAAAATAAATTTTAAATAAATGGAAAATGTTTTTATGCAACTCATTCAGTAGTCTTCTTACCTGGCTTTATCTCCACTTGACATCTGCTTCATTCTTGAATAAGACCTTCCAAAAAAACATTGTTGTATAACCAATCTCCAGAACTCTTTTCATTTTAAAACTGAAATTCTTTAAACCACCAGTCTTTATTCCCTCTTCTCTCTGGCCCCTGGAAACCACCATTCTACTTTTTGTCTCTATGAATTTGACTCTAGGTACTTCATATAAGTCATACAGTATTTGAGTTCTTGTGATGGCTTCTTTTACTTAACATAATGTCCTCAAGTTTCATCCATATTTTAAAATGTGTGAGAATTTCCCTCCTTTTTAAGACTGAATAATATTCCATTTTAAGCATATACCACACTTTGTTTATCCATTTTTCCATTAATGGATACTTGAGTTGTTTCCACTTTCTGGCTATTGTGAATAAAACTGCTATGAACATGGGTGTACAAATACCTCTTTGAGACCCTGCTTTTAATCCTTCTGAGCATATGCCCAGAAGTAGAATTATTGGGCAAGTTAGTACTTTTTAAACTTTAATTCACTCATATAACCTTGGAATCTTGTTGAGATACAGATTCTTATACAGTAGGTCTGGAGAAAGGCCTGAGATTCTGCAGGTGACGTCAGTGCTGCCGGTGGGCAGACCACTTTGAAGTGCAAGGGCATGGAAAAAGTGAACTAGCTTAGATGTAAGGTATGATCGTGGGTAAGTCACTTAACTCTCTGGGCCTGTTGGGCCATTCACAAAATGAGGGGGTTGGGCTAGATGACTTCTAAGGTCATTTCCTTCTTGATATTCTGTGTTCTCATGTCTACTTAGGATAAGTATTATTTTCTTTTACACTGCTTGCAATAAAATATATGGAAAACAATAACTCCTGTGTTGTAGAACTGGAAGGATCGCTGGTAGGTTTGGAGAGCCATGAAAATTAGACCAGTAAATCTAAGAGATCGATAGAACTAGAAATTATCAGACCAATGAGCAAATGGGAGTAAATAGACTTGCACAGAAAGTGGATCCTTTTCCTCAACTCTCTTGGTTCCTATTTATGAAAGTATTCATTGACTATTATGGCAGCAATAGTACTAGACTTTTAAATTTCTATTTTAAAGAAGAGGAAGCAGAGAAATTTCTTAGTGAACAATAGGAAAAAACTTTGATCTGAGATGATATTAAACGGAGAGTGCTTTTAATTATGTATTATTTGATTCAAGGACAAGCAAGGTGGAAGGGAAATGAACTGAAGACTAGAGCAGTCGTGTGCTAGTAATAGTTCACAATCAGCTGGGGAAGGACACCCTGATTTGTAGTATTTATCAATGTGTAAATGCTCCTATGTGACTACTTTCAGTCTACCAATGAGACACTAATTGGCTAGCGAAATTTCTGAAATTTCAACGATCAGTTTTCATGAGCTTGTATAAGCTAGCTCTAGCACACCACAGAAGAGTACGTTTCCTATAATTGAGTTCTTGGGATTAGATAAACGAAACTGTTCTAATAATCTCATCTTTCCCTCTACTGCAGTGGTTTTTAGCTCTAGCTGAATATTAAAATCATCACAGCAACATTTCCAAAACCACCAATGGTCAGGCCTCCCAACTCAATTAAATCAGAAATTCTTGGGCACCTCAGAGGTTTAAATAGGGAGCCAGGGAGGAAAGCAACAATGCCCTATTATCAATACCATGCCATCAAATGATCTCATTAAATTCCACATCTCAGGTTCTTCCTCCTACCAAGAGAGTACTAACAGAGCCAAAGAGTAAAATCTGTAGAAGTGAATGATGCTTTCCCAATCTATCAGCTAAACTTTGTGAGGGCTATGGGAATTTCAAACCCACTGAAGGATATAATATCTTGATTAAGCCATGGCTGATCAGATGTCCTTGGCCAGACTGTAGGCCTTATTTTAAGGCTGCACAACCAACAGGAACCCACAGGTCAAAAAAGGTAAAAACCAGTGAGACTGGTGGCAGTTATGTCCATTGAATTCCCATTGAATGTCCTTTGAAATCCTACTCTTTATAACTAGGCCTGGTGGAACTTTATGAGAGCAGGGAAATTGGGATTGGAAAGTAGGAGGTCAGGAAGAAATGAGGTTGTTATTAAAGAGGTGAAATTTAGAATTAAAACCTGTAGAAAACAGTTGCATTTGGGAAATGATTTGCAGTCAGCTGGAACTGAGTTTGGGCTGCTAGAGAATAGAGTGAAGGATCAGGAGTGATAGGGTCATCTAAGGCCAGAGAAGTTGATGGAACAAATGATGTATGAGTGATGGGAACTCACCCCTGGAGGATGGCAGGTGATGGGTGGTGGAAGGAAGAGGGTGAGAAAGAGAATAACAATATAACTTGCAATGTTGATGGAGCATCTACCATGTGCCAGGTACATCAGGAGCTACTTTGTATTTTCTCATTTAATTCTCAAATCCATTTAATAAAGTAGTGACTATTACGATAATTTCTATTTATGATTGAGAGATTAGGGCTTAGAAGCTTACGTGTCTTATCTGAACATAGATTATATGTTATAACTGTAAATTCTTTCCAAAATCAAGTCTTCCAATTCCAGAATCCCCTCTTTGAACCTCTACATTACTGCCATTTGTTGCACATCTCCCATGATTAGCCATTGTGCTAGGTAAATTATCTCATTGAATTCCTACAAAAACTCCAAAATTTTGTTGTCCTCATTTACCAGAGAGAGAACTGAAACAGCAGTTAAGTGACTTCCCATGGCTAAAGCAAATAAAAATAAGGTTGATAATTTAAAATTAATCATGGTTTCAAAGACTATGTTGAATCCAAAAGTCTTGGTGACAAATTTATGGAGGATTTGGGAGAATGCCATGGTCAGTAGATGATTGTATTAAAAAATGGGAAAATATTTAACTGGATAGTATGATTTTCAAATAGGGGGAGCTGTCATATGGAAACACCACCATTTGTGTGTCCACCCCATACTTTCACTGTTCAGTACGCAACTGAAGACTCTTAGGACACTTTCTGAAAATCTCTGAGTTTTCTTTCTCTGTAGTGCTCTCTCTCTAGTACTCTGCTTTATGGATTCTAACCACCTTAGCCTCCCTAGAATCCCAGCCCAGAAAATTAATGGGACTCTACTTGGGCTCACCCACCTGTCCTATAGCCTGAAAACTGTCTCCAGGTTGTAAGATGGGGCCATCACAGGACTCACCTATTTTTTTCCTATTCTCAAGAATCAGTGTCCTTGGTTACCTGATGTCCAAATTACTTGAAAACCATTGCTTCACTTCTTGTACATGTTTTGTTTTTTTTTTTTTTTCTTTTCTAGGAGAGAGAATAAACTGGTTTCTATTATTTCATCTTGGATGTTAGCAAAGGTGCTCTCAATATGTTCTGGATCAGAATAGAATCTTCTCTAACTTTCCAACTAAGTCTCCATTAAGCAACCAAAGACAGCATTTTCATCCCTGGGGCCTCTCAAAATCTTACAGTTTGGTTGAAAGGCATTTTTGTCATACAAGCCCCCTATTCTGATTTAAGTATGTATTGTTTGTGAAGGCTCTTTGTTCTGACTGCTCACATTTGCTTGTAAGTGGTTATGCTTTCTGCTATTTGTCCAGTACACCTTCACATGGCACCATGGTCTACTCAGCATCAGGTTGGGAGTACACAGTCACAGACTCCAGTTCCAGTCCTGCTTTTAATAAACAATCTGACCTTGGACACTTTCCTGCACCTCTCTCAGCCTCAAATTTCCCATTTATAAAATGGTTTGGGGGTGGGTGGAGTAAATGGATTTGAATTTCTTTCCAAGGCTAAGATTCCTTATTTCTTATGTGTGTCATGTCTCAATCATTTTGATGTAGCTTCTGAAAAATGAGGACTCCAGTAATCTCAATATTCTTATCCTCTGTGAGCTCAGCCTGAGAGTTTTTGAAGGACGCTGGGTGATTCAATCCATCCTTATTTCCTGCACTCTCTTCTGCTGTCTTTAAGGAATTGTGGTTTATGGCAGCTTTTACCTCCATGGTCCTCCAGGGACAGAAACAGGAGAGACCATAGTTAGCAGGACGGATCTCTTTTGTGGCCTCCTTCATTGAGGGTGACTGGTTCTTCATTTGTCTTTGTTGAAAGAGCCAATCAGCAGGCTTAGGATCCTAGGTGCTTTCACATTCATTCCTCGCTGATCGGTGATTCACAGAGTCCATTAAAATGCCTGGATGACCAAGAGCTCAATTTTCCCCGATGAAGCCTGTTTGCCAGTGAAGAGGCTATTTCTCCCCCTTAGCAACCACTGAAGAGTCAACATTTGTAGCCTTGGGGGAAGCACACTATATTAACCTCTCTGGCACTGCCTGGTGGCCCTGGTCCAGCAGCTAGCCAGCCAGCGTTAGGGTTTACGATTGCTCAGGCACTGATAACTGGCCATGTTGACAGTGCAGCAGTGCTCAGGAAGGGAGCTTATTACTTCTAGGCTCTCTAGGAGAACATGAGAGAGTTAGTTATTGTGAGTCCTTTTCCCACAGGTTAGAAATCTGGGCAATTACATGCTTCCCTTTTCTAATGTATGGTTAGAAATACAGTGAGGTGATTTTGAAAACGTGAAGGTTACAAATTTATGTGTCAGTGGGGTTTTCAGGTTTTTCCACTTTCTAAACAGTGAGGCTGTAGGCATTATATGGGCTTGGTGATGGGTCTACCTCACCCTAAATTCACAGTTGTGACTGTGCTATGAACCTATAAAGTCCTCATGTGAGAGGTTAGTGTTATTGCTGACTTCCTTGCTTTGCTATATTCCCTAGTTTCTGATTCTGCTAAGAAAGAATTTCCTTTTTATGACCTTTCTCAGTTGCCCACAGGCATACTCAACTCCATTCTTTTTTTTTCATATATAAGAAGTTTTTTTAAGATTTATTTAATTTTATTATTTTTAAAATTTTTTATTTAAATCCAATTAGCCAACACATAGTATATCATTAGTTTCAGATGTAGTGTTCAATAATTCATCAGTTGTGTATAACACCCAGTGCTTATTACATCACATGCCTTCCTTAATGCCCATCACCTAGTTGCCCCATCCCGCCACCTACCTCCCCTCCAACAACCCTTAGTTTGTTTCCTAAAGTTAAGAGTCTCTCATGGTTTGTCTCCCTCTCTGATGACTTCCCATTCAGTTTTCTCTCCCTCTCCCTATGATCCTCTGCGCTGTTTCTTATATTCCACATATACTCAGCTCTATTCTTGATGTTGATTTGATTTTCCTCCCTACTCTGACATTTCTACCCCTGTCACCTCAGGGATTCTGCTCCAGCTTCTCCCCTCCTCCTCTTCTCTGCCTGCACTTGGACAACTTCGCCCACCCACAGAGAGGTGGCTTCTGAGAGCTCTCCTCTACAGTGTTCTCTCTTACGCTTAGCTTTCACCAGTATAAGAACCCCAGTTTCAGGTCTGTCACTGCTGACTTGTCACAGCTCAATTCTAGCCAGGTACTAATAACAGCAACAGTGGCTGCTACTTTTCCCTGAACACCTACCATGGACCAGATCTGTGTGTACAGTCCCTCTAAACCTTACAGCAACACAATGGGCTAGGTACTCTGATTATAGTCTTTGCATAAACCAGGAAACTGAAGCGTAGAGAACTTAAAGTAACTTTTCTCAGGACACAGAGTTAGTAAAAAGCAGAGCCTGAACTCAAATCAGAATCCATTAGCCTCCAGAGCTTATTGGGCTTCCAAAGTGTTTCTCTTGAAGGTGATCTCGCAGATTACTAACCAAGTCTCTACACTGCGGTACCTAAAAGTAGACCAGGGAGAAGGAATTATGACTGAGAAACATCTTCATAATGAAGGTAAATGTATTTTCTGAGCAAAGATAGGCAGGCACAAGGAGAATTTTCCTGTATAGTGAAGATAAACTGGAATTTACCTCACTTTTTTCAATATCGTTCTCACCTATTTAAGCGTAAAGTTAACCTTAGTGGAATGTTACTGCTTCTCTGAGAGAGGCACTGTAATAGAAACTCTCATATAGGAGACAGTATAATAATGATACATGTACACAATCAGAAGAAAAGACTGTTATATATGGGACACACAATATCATTCAACAAGGGTTACTAATTCAGTCCTGTTTCAGCAGAAAGCACAGAACATTCTGGATTAAAATTCACAAATACAGTTAAGTTTTCATCATTTAAATAACAGTTACTAAGTGACTTGACCAAGAAACTTAAACACTATGACTTTGATGATGTGTTGTTTTCTCTTCAATTATCAAGTAGACCTTAACCTCTAGTCTAAATCTTGCATACATGAAGTATCTCAGAAATATGCTATTAATAGAGCAAGGGCAATGATAATGAAATCTACATAACTATATTTTTATGGCACCTTTCACAAAGGCATTTTTGTTTTCTTAGAGGAGTGATTATTCAGACTATTTTGAGATAGGTCAAACTCTCTTGACAAAAGGGTTTTCAGAGGTGAACTTCTCAGTGGAAAAGTTCTGATAAAACTGTGAGTTTCTTTTTGACATAAATCTGACATTATTTTATAACCTTGATTCCTAACTCCACAGGACAAAATTTGCTCGGGAAGGTAAAATGTTTAGTGGCTAACATAGGATGTTTACTTATTTGAAGGGTGCGTAGTATCTAATGACATAAAGTATTTGCTTTTTCTATTACTATTGTCCAATGGACATTTCTAGAAAGTTAACAATAACATTCAAAGAGCCCTTTTCTACTATTCTCTATAGAATAAATGTCTTGGGTTTTGCTACCCTATGTATTGCTTCAGCCCTGGATATAGAGCCTAAACAAATACATTTTTCTTTAACATTAACCTACCAGCTTCTTAATTAATCAAGTACAATGGTAATGTCCAAATCAGATTTTCAGAAAACTTTAATGACTCCATAATTTCTT
Source organism: Mirounga leonina (assembly GCF_011800145.1). NCBI lineage: Eukaryota > Metazoa > Chordata > Mammalia > Carnivora > Phocidae > Mirounga > Mirounga leonina. Next base: position 82,122,295 of record NW_023270268.1, read on the forward strand.
CTGTCTTTCTCAAAGCCATTCCAAAATGGATTTAAAATTCTAGTAAAAATAGTGTGTCTGCTATGCAAATTCAACATCAAGACCAAGACTGAAAAGTCATTTTGTTATGATATAAATTCTGGAAGTGTTACCAGTCAATAATCTCAGATGTACTTATGCTTTTGAAAAGATTATTAACATTAATTTAGTAATGATATCGTCTTCATTTATAATCAATATGTCTAGGGATGGAAACAAGAGCAGTCTATAATTCAAAACCAAAATATTCAATGTAATAAGGCAGAAGTTTTAAATCATAATCATATACACCTTACTCTGGCATTCAAAGCTCTCCACAACTGACCCCAATCTGGTTGCCTAGCAACATCACCCATGTTATCATACATCCCACACTCCAGCCATCTAGATTAACTCATCACTCCACAAATAGAACCTATGCCTCTTCACCTTTCAGCTTTCATCATTTCTGTTCCTTCCACCTTTATTTTTTTTATTATGTTATGTTTGTCACCATACAGTATATCATTAGTTTTTGATGTAGCGTTCCATGATTCATTATTTGCATATAACACGCAGTGCTCATTGCAACACGTGCCCTCCTTTATACCCATCACCAGGCTACCTCATCCCCCAACTCCCCTCCCCTCTAAAACCCTCAGATTGTTTCCTGGACTCCTTAGTCTCTCATGGTTCATCTCCCCCTTTGATTCCCCCCCCCTTCAATTTTCCCTTCCTTCCCTTAATGTCCTCCGTGCTATTCCTTATGTTCCACATATGAGCGAAACCATATGATAATTGTCTTTCTCTGCTTGACTTATTTCACTTAGCATAATCCCCTCCAGTTCCATCCATGTCGATGCAAATGGTGAGTATTCATCCTTTCTGATGGCTGAGTAATGTTCCTTCCACATTTAATATCATTTCATGCTCATCCTACATCAGTACCTGTTGAACTCTTACCAGTTTTCAGCCTTAGTTCCAAATCTACATAAAATAGCACCCAAATGCGCCCCCCACCCGTGTCCCATCCCCCAACTTCAGTCTGTTGAATTTAAATTCCTCCTATCTTTGGTTTCAGTTTTATTCCTTGTTTGTAACTTATTAATTTCCTTGGGAGACATCAATATGATTTATTTCAGAGTATTTCTACCTCTATCACTAGTTAACAAGTTCACTGAGGACAAAGAGACTGTCTTGAGAAATCTCTTTGTCCCCACTCACACCCCAGTCTTGAAGTCAGCTGGTTAAACTGAGTTGAGTTGGCGATACAACTTCTAGTGGGAACAAATTCTGTAAGAAGCACTCACAGATAATAGCACAGAAGTACAAGAGCTTGGTAGATTACCCTGGATGTGTTAGTCTCTTTTCTTTATTTAACTACAAAATCTGTAAAGTCAGTTTCCTTCATTTGAAAATTCCATAGTAGATATGATAATTAGAGAACCCAAATTGGCCTGTCATTGAAAAGGTCACTTCTAGAAAGGAAACCCTTATCATAATTAGCCTTAATGAGGCTTTATTACCTTCTTCTGATTTGCTCTTTCTTTAATTTGTAATATTATTTAACTACTAAAAATGCTTAGAGTTTTAGCTCTGTTGGCTTTTATAGACAAAGGCCTTTTATTGGCAATACCACTCCTTAACCTAGTTAGAGCTAAAAGGGACTTTATTTCTTATTCTTCTAGGAAGGCTGTGGTTTGTTGAAAGCGAAGTATCCCAATGTCAGTTTATTTTCCACTCTCCTTTTGATATTCTTTTAAGATTTAATCATTATTCTCGGATTCTTCCTTGATTTCTTGGATCTTTCCTCTAGTTCAGGAGTTCCCAACTGGGACTGATTTTGCCTGGGTTTTGTTATCTCTGGGATTTGTTCCAACCTCTCCTTTCTTCCTCTTCCATGCCTCCATTTTGACAACTCCATCCACCTACCAACTAGAAGGATGGTTTCCATGAGCTCTCCACTTTGAGTATTCTCAGGCAATATTTGGAGACCATTTTGATGGTCATGATGAAGGGATGTTACTATTGGTCTCTCATGCATAAAGTCCAGAACTAAGCATCCTACAATGTACAAGACAGGCTTCCACAACTAAGAATTATCCAATCCCGAAATTCAATAATCTTGCTCTAATTGTACCTTCTATGACTACAGGAACCATTCAGTCATTTTCTGTAAACTTCCTTTATAGTAACTATTTTATGGTGACTATTAGTGTCTATCTTTCTGTCCACCTGTTTAATATTCTTATGAGAAAGTCCAATAAAGATGGCCGCTTCCTCTTATAATTCCTACCTGAAAGTTATGGCTTTGGTCTTATTCTTAATATTTATAACTTTTTCTTTTTATAAGTGTTGAATTTTCCTTGTAATGGGTTCCATAAAGGTTAAAGTAGCAAGCCCACCATGTGTCACTTAAATAAATATACTTCCTAAAGGGAATTTGTTACAGCACGAATACCATGTGCCTAGGCTCATAGGTTCTTACTGTCGTCCTTTAGACTTACTGGACTTCCAAAGAAATCCCTCTTTTGCTGTATTTGGGAGACTATGGCCTGTCCTGCTGTAAGTAAGCCCAGTGATGCAATAGGAAATGTGTAGCAGGACAAGAATTTCCTTATGTGTTAGTAGATATACTTCAGTGCTGGTGCTGCCCTTCTTCAGTCTAAGCAGAAGAAAAATATCCTCATACATTGTTGGGCAGGCTTGGGTGCTGAGGTGATTCTCCTTCAGCCCAAAGGGGGAGAGCCAGGTCTTTGAGCAAATCTTGTCCAGCAGATTTCATGTTCTGCATTGGTTGCATTGATCACTGAACTTGCATGAAAACTAGAGAAACAATGGGAAGCCACATCCATTTACTTGAATTCACATTTGATCTTCATTGGTTGGTTGTTGTTGGTTCATAGTAAACTGAAACAAATACAATCTCAAACCAAGACTAGGTCATCATCTGTTAGATTTTGGGTCCCAGGCCAGGTTCATGTTCTGTCCTAGACCAGCTGCTCTGCATTGACAACTTGGATTCTACATCTAATCTCTAGAGCACAGCCAAAAAGGACATTCAAATTTTTAGCACTTTTATTTAGTGATTCCAGCTTCTTTATTTGTGTTTCTTTATTTTAATACCGATAAACAGATATTACCTGTTTATAATAGATAAACAGAAAAACCTCAGAAATAAGAGTCATTTTCCCCATTATTAAGACTCAGCTGATATCATGAAGGCCATGGTGGAGATGCCTGTTGGGATTCATGAAGGGCAATGTACCTTCGCATATGTTATGTGTTTCAGTGTGAATGATTTTAGAGAAAGGTTTGGGATAATGTGACTTCTTTTCTCAGGATTACAATAAATAACTTTAATTTTCTCCCACGTCCCCTTAATTAGAGCTTCTTACTCACCTGTGCCTTGTTCATAAGAATCAGCTACCAGAAAATTACAACAGAATACCCACAATGTTTTCCTTGAATCCAATTATCTTTTATTTTTCTTGATGGGTGGGTAGAGTAGACTTGTATGAAGAAGTTCTAACTTCTGAGTCCAGAGGTAAATCCTGTATGATTGAAACTCGATTTCCCTAAAAGCTAGTTACTTATTCCATAATCTTATTTGCTAATTTTATTTTTGTCTTAAGGTATGCCTATGATTGAGCCAAATAATTTTGCTTTCATTTGAGAAAGAAGCAATGACTCATTGGCATTGAAGAGAAAGAGGAATAACCAAGAAATTCTATAAATTTAACTCCGTCCTTGGTTTCTGCATCATACTACTTCCCTGCCCAAGTTCACAGAACCCACAGAGACATTATCCATTCTTTTAATTCTGTAGACTAATCTTGTTTTAACTTTCTGTACACAGAATTATGTAGTATGTATTTATTTGTGCCTGACTTCTCTGACTCAGAAGTGAAATGGAGGAGTTATTCATGTTCTTGTTGCATATAGCTGTAGTTCATTTATTTTCATTGGGTATAGTATTCTATGAAATAATTTTCCACAGTGTATTTAGCCATGCTATTGTAAATGGACCTTGTTTTGTTTCCAGTTTTTGTTTCCAGCTATTACGAATAAAGCTACTATGGTAACAAAGTGGAAGACAGTTATGCTAAGTGAAATAAATCAGTCAGTCATAGAAGGACAAACACTGCATGATTCCTCATCTATGAGGCATCCAAAATATTCAAAGTTACAGAGATAGACAATAGAATGGTGGCTACCAGGGGATAGAGAGCCATTGCTGTTCAATGGCTATAACATTAAAAAGAAAAAGTGAGGGGCGCCTGGGTGGCTCAGTTGGTTAAGTGTCTGCCTTCTGCTCAGGTCGTGATCCCAGGGTCCTGGGATCGAGCCCCGCATCAGGCTCCCTGCTCCGCGGGGAGCCTGCTTCTCCCTCTCCCACTCCCCCTACTTGTATTCCCTCTCTCGCTGTCTCTCTCTTTCAAATAAATAAATAAATAAATAAATAAATAAATAAATAAATCTTTAAAAAAAAGAAAAAAAGTGAGGGGCTCCTGGGTGGCTCAGTCAGTTAAGCATCTGCCTTCGGCTCAGGTCATGATTGCGGGGTCCTGGGATCCAGCCCTGAGTCTGGCTCCCTGCTCAGCAAGGAGTCTACTTCTCCTTCTCCTTCCGGCTTGTGCTCTCTCTCTCTATCTCAGTCTCTCTCTCTCAAGTAAATAAATAAAATCTTAAAAAAAAAAAAGAAAAAGTGAAATATTGAAATGATCTGAAGAGAAAACAAATAGTTATGTTAGTTGATGGATATGTTAATTAGCTTGATTGTGGTGATCATTTCACAATGTGTACGTATATCAAAGCATCAAGTTGCATACCTTAAATATACACAATTCCCATTTGTCAGTTATACCTCAATGAAGCTAAAGAAAAACACCAAAAAAATTATTTTCACAGATAAAAATAAAAACTATTTTTAAAGGGCTTTTTTAAAAAAGTTGCCATGAACATTATTATACATATATATATACATATATACCTCTTCTTAAAGGACCTCTATTCTGATTGACTTAAAGATAAGTACTTGTATAAATTGAATATGCCTAAACTTCCCAGAAATTAAGAAAAGTGAACTTACAACATTTTTAATGTGGTAAAAAAATTCTTATAGAAACTCAAATTTTTTAAGAAATCAAGATCAAATAATTTTGGAAAATATTTGGCAAATAAAACTATTTTAATAATTTTGGTTGAATAAAAGAACTATGTCTCTTCTGATTTATCAATGTTTAATATACACATATATTTTATATATTTTATATAAATATATATATTTTATTCTACTTGGATATGTTTTTCCTAAACTTATACAAGTTTACTGGTCAAATAAGATAACATAACTTCTACTTAGTGCTTAAGATTATGTAAAATGTAAATTTGTGTTTAACCAAATGGAAGAATTATTCTAACAAATTTTATTTCGATAGTAATTATGCTTTGTAGCATGTAGCTTAAAGATAAGTTCCAATATCTTTACATAATTTAAGATCTTGGACTGAAATTAAATTGAATTAATTTATTGATATTCATTAGATACTCAGATCATTTCTAAATAAGATGGAATACTTACTTAGATATAAATTAATTCTTTTTTTTTTAAGATTTTATTTATTTATTTGACAGAGAGAGACAGCGAGAGAGGGAACACAAGCAGGGGGAGTGGGAGAGGGAGAAGCAGGCTTCCTGCAGAGCAGGGAGCCCGATGTGGGGCTTGATCCCAGAACCCTGGGATCATGACCTGAGCCGAAGGCAGACGCTTAACGACTGAGCCACCCAGGCGCCCTGATATAAATTAATTCTTAAGCATAATTTTAAGCTTATATTTTCTGCTTCTTGTTTTTATATGGTGCAGACAGGCCATATATACTTGCCTCTCTTAATGGCAGTGTTCATTTTTGCCACCCTGAGAAGTTGTTCTGTAAGGGATGTGTATAGATATAGAAAGCAGTAGTAGGTTCATAGAAAGAGAACTTTGTTATAGTCAAAGCTAAAGTTTGATGACTTTATCTGTAATATTTTTTAAAAAATCTATAATAGCAAATATTATTTGATGCATTACTAGAGTTTGGTTTTCTCTCTCTTGAAGTGATCTTTTTCCTAGAGTATTGGTCTATTCATACTGAAAGGTTATAAAAAAATTTTTTCTTATTTTCTGTAAAATCTGCCTAGATAGTGAAGATTCTTTGTTTGACTAGAATCACCTCTATGGTCTGTATTGACTTTGTTCTTATTTAAGAAAGCAAAAATTTCCCACATGTGAAAAAGCTAAAATTCTTTACAATCACATTACCTCCTAGGTTTACTTTTAAAATATTTTTTGTCACTTTGTTCAATAGGTAGTTAAGCACTGTTTCTCAATCATACATCATTCTTTCTTTTTAACTTTACAATTTTTGAATTTTTAAATTTTATTGTGGTAAGACCAATGATCTTATCTTCATCAAGCTCAAATATGCTGACAATCTTGATATTTTGCCTTACCAAAATTGAATTCTAACTAACATTTTTTGGACCTAAAACTGTCTTTGAGGGCACCTGGGTGGCTCAGTTGTTAAGCGTCTGCCTTGGGCTCGGATCATGATCCGGGGATCCTGGGATCGAGTCCCACATCAGACTCCCTGCTCAGCGGGAAGCCTGCTTCTCCCTCTCCCACTCCCGCTGCTTGTGTTCCCTCTCTAGCTGTCTCTCTCTGTCAAATAAATAAATAAAATCTTAAAAACAAAACAAAACAAAACTGTCTTTGATAGTTCCCAGAAGGTCCTTGGAAAATCACAAAGGATTTGTTCTTCCACCTTATAAAAAAAATTATTTCCATGCTAGAAATAATTAAGCTTATTTGATATTCTACTATGGATGAGTTGCATGGGAAACGTTGTCAAATCAGGAGAGATGTTTAGCCCTCCCTAGGTTAAATTTGTATGGAAAAACAATGTTGCTAATATGAATATTTCAGAAATTGTATGCTGTGTGGAAATCTCCTAGAGATTTGTCCATCACTGATTTACCTTCACTGTTCATGATATGTTTCCCTTCATCAGAGCTCTAGTGCTGCTTTCTCTAACAACAGACAACAATGCAATGAGTCATCATTTTAGTTGTTTGTAAAGATGTTAACTTGATTTCAATTTTACTTCATTAATTTGAATCTAGTGTCTTCCAGGCCAGCAGTTTTCAATTGGAGTTCATGAACTTACCTTAATATAAGGATACTTAGGAATCACTCCAGACTTACAAAATCTCTTTACTTGCAATTCTTGGTATATGCTAATTATAGTTTTTGGTATATCACTTGGTATATTTATTGTACATTATTTCTCAGGATTATTGTATGTTACCTCTGAACCTGTTTTTCTCTGTAAAAGATTACATTCATCCATTTTTATAAATTAGATGTAATAGTCACTCCTCTGTAGAAATAAGGTTAATGATCTCTCCAAAATTTTTTTATTGATTTTGTTATCTTATTTTGCATGCCACAGAAACCTCCAATTTTCCTTGCCAGATGCATTATTCTTGAAATGAACACTCATCAGATCTTCCACATTTGAAAATTATTGGTAATAAACACAACTATTTTACATCTCTTGTTATCGGTAGGCAGTTTTTTGTTTTATTCTGACACTTCCCTGAAAGCAAATTACAACCAGCTCAGGCCAGAAGGCTTCATCTTTAGCGAAAAAGGACTTTGTCAGAGCTCTGTGGACAAAGACTGTGTCAGATACTTCTAAGTCCAGGCTTCTGGTGATATCCTCTCCCTTAAACAACTTTGGGACCATACCAGTGGACTGAGTCAGGATTTCTAGAACTTCAGTCAAGAAGCAAGTGGGTTCACAAGATTGCTAACCCAAGATCAAGCAAAACAAGAATGAATTTGTGATGAAGTTATGAAGGATGACTGCGGGTTTGTTTGGAATATTATTCATGTGTTAATGTTTTATTTTCTGGATATATAAGGAATCCTTTCGATCTTTTAAGTTATCTATAATTTATAACAATTCAGTAGACTATGCTTTTGTAAACTGACAGAAATATTTATAATTGTTATATTTTCCTCCCTGATTGATACCTTCAGAATTTGGGAGCTCTTATTCAGTGTTTTTTTCATGGTTAATATAGTTATTTGCATAAGTTCTGCAGAAATCTGCTCTCCTTGTTGGCAAGTATTGGAAATACTGGTTTTGCCACCAAGGCCTTGTCTGAAATATCATAGTTGAGATTCATGCTCCTTTAACCAGATATGACCAATTACTTAGGAACTAAAATTGACACTATGGGATCAATGCTTATAAATCCTCCCTTGGAAAATCCAAATCAAAACCTCAATGAGATACCACCTCACACCAGTCAGAATGGCTAAAATTAACAAGTCAGGAAATGACAGATGTTGGCAGGGATGTGGAGAAAGGGGAACCCTCCTACACTGTTGGTGGGAATGCAAGCTGGTGCAGCCACTCTGGAAAACAGTATGGAGGTTCCTCAAAAAGTTGAAAATAGCGCTACCATATGATCCAGCAATTGCACTACTGGGTATTTACCCCAAAGATACAAAAGTAGGGATCCGAAAGGGTACGTGCACCCCGATGTTTATAGCAGCAATGTCCACAATAGCCAAACTGTGGAAAGAGCCAAGATGTCCATCGACAGATGAATGGATAAAGAAGAGGTGGTATATATATACAATGGAATATTATGCAGCCATCAAAAGGAATGAGATCTTGCCATTTGCAACGACGTGGATGGGACTGGAGGGTATTATGTTGAGCGAAATAAGTCAATCAGAGAAAGACATGTAGCATATGACCTCACTGATATGAGGAATTCTTAATCGCAGGAAACAAACTGAGGGTTGCTGGAGTGGGGGGTGGGGTGGGAGGGATGGGGTGGCTGGGTGAAAGACATTGGGGAGGGTATGTGCTATGGTGAGTGCTGTGAATTGTGTAAGACTGTTGAATCTCAGATCTGTACCTCTGAAACAAATAATGCAATATATGTTAAGAAAAAAAAAAAAAGAAGAAGAAGAAGGTAGCAGGAGGGGAAGAATGAAGCGGGGGAAATCGGAGGGGTAGACAAACCACAAGAGACGATGGACTCTGAAAAACAAACTGAGGGTTCTAGAGGGGAGGGGGGTGGGAGGATGGGTTAGCCTGGTGGTGGGTATTGAGGAGGGCACATTCTGCATGGAGCACTGGGTGTTATGCACAAACAATGAATCATGGAACACTACATCTAAAACTAATGAAATAATGTATGGGGATTAACATAAGAATAAAAAAAAACATATAAAATTCCAAAAGGATGGGGTTCAGAGAGCTTCGAGATTGGTGGAGAACACATCCACATGCTGGGAGGGCTCACCCCAAACTCCAAAGGGACAGAAACCCCTGTGCTCGGGACCCTTCTGGACTTCACCCTATGTATCTCTTCATCTGATACCCCTTAATATCCTTTGTAATAAACCAGTACTAATCTAGTATAAATCCTCCCTTGGAAAAACTGGACTGGTTACCTGACTCACAGATTTCTTGATTTATGGATGAGTAAGTTAGGCCATTTAATTGAAGGCTCAGGAATCTTAGGACATTTGGGGAACTTCAAGAAGAGAGGTATTTACCCCAATTTATAGGTATCCAAAGTGAAATCTGTATATGACTTGATTTCCTAATCTCAAAGGGCATCTAAATTTTCAATTTGGGATTCCTTTATGAACATTTCCAGCAATACCAACTTAAGAAGATCTATATTGTAAATTATTATTTTTGATGCACCTATGTAAATAGTGAAGCCAAATGAAATGAAGCTAGTCTTATTTTGTGATCAAGAAAAATCTTTTTTTGACATTATTTTTGATTAAAAGAGGGGTGGCTATGGAGAGAAATTTGTATTTCAACAGAAAGTTTTCCTTTATAGCATTGTTTATAGCACAGTCTTTTGGGTTGTCAAATTCTAACTCTGTTCATTCTCTGAGTATTTTTTGCAACCCTTTAAAAATTATGGTAACTAATAGATATGTAAACTCTGTCTTGTTATCTTGTCTAATAAAAATTTGTGCCCCTTCCTCACCATGGAAAAACAAATTTTGGCATCTATGTGCAAATTAGACTGCATGCAAATTGCTTACATTTTTAATCCTTACCACATTTTCAATTCTTTCAGTTTCCTTCAGTAAATTCTCCAAGATTACATTTCTAATTTCTCTCCCTCCTGCCAGACCCTGTGTCACAGAGGACAAAGACTAAAACATGACTCAGATCCCTCTTGAGACTCTAGGTTGTCTTGAGGCTGGCCTTTTTCCCCAACATCTGAAGAGTCCCTGTGAACTAAAGCCCGAGAACTTGATAGGAACCTCACTCTCGTAGCAGACCATGAATGGGCTGGATGTCCCCTTGAACAAGTAACTGTCTTAGCCACAAAGAAAGTGCTGTGAAACTTTTGAGGCATGCAGGCCCTCAACTGTGGGAGCCAACACTGTGGACATGGTCACTGAGAGCATGGACCTCCTAGCTTGAGAGAGTGAAGAAACTCAGTGAGTGGGTGTTGCTGAAAGATTTTTCTCCACTGACTTCTTGGAATCCACTATACCAATTACCCTCAGGGTTGAACTCCTGGGTTTCCCTTTGAAATAACCTTCTTTGATAATATTTCCCCTTTCCATTGTGGACATCCCTCTTTTAAGATTCCTGATCAGCAGGACTCTAAAACAACTGACCTTTGCTACCACCTCTAAACAGCTATTTCAACTGATTTGCAGGAACAATGCCAACAGCCAGAGACTGTTTGTTAGACCCTACTTCATGCAATCAGAAGGTTTCTGATTGCCTCTGAGTTGTTTGGAAAGGGAGTGCTGACAAGGTTGAACTTTACCTCAGCCCTGCGCTCCCAGAAAATAATTACAGTTAAGAAACCCTCCCAACCCTTTTATGTTCTGAGAGAAAGGTTAACTCTAACCAGCCAGCCACAAAAGACTAGCAGTAGGTGTTGGCATATTTCAAGATAAAACCCACCTCTATCTTTCCTCAGCGACTCAGATTAGAGCAGAATCCACCCTTCCCATGAACCCCATAACACTTAGGAATAACTTTGTTTACATGCCACTATAAATCTCTGGATGTCTTTCCTTTTTTTTTTTTTTTTTTTTTGAGACGTTTCCCATTAATGAATCTTATCCTTATCACAATAGCCTGAATAAAATTCTCTTCTTAATTGTCTGGTACTTTTTTTTTTAAAGATTTTATTTATTCATTTGAGAGAGCGAGCACAAGCAGGGGAAGGGGCAGAGGCAGAGGGAGAAGCAGGCTCCCCGCTGAGCAAGGAGTCCGACGTGGGGCTCGATCCCAGGACCCTGGGATCATGACCTGATCTGAAGGCAAATGCTTAACTGACTGAGGCACCCAGGCACCCCACATTTTATTTTTGATACCTGTCTTATTTGATACCTGTCTTGGTTTCTGAATGTTGAAAAGTACATTTTCTTTTTATCAAGTTCAGCTAGATATTAATTTTTTAAAAAATTTATATAACATTTTTATATGCTTTTAGCAGGAGAGAGATCCTCAATAACCCAGTCCATCTAGTTATAGGAAACTGATGCCACCTCTATTCTTTTTTCAGTCTTTTGTTGGTGGATGTATTTTGTGCTCAGCTCCATTAAGGTTTTGCTTTTTGGTTTACAAAATATTTCTCTTTCCCTTTAATATATAAAGCATCAAGCTTTGGCTTTCATAATTATTGCCTGTGAAGTAGGCATCAAGAACCTCTCTTGGAACTCAAAATCTGAGCACCAACTCTCTTTGAATTTCTATTACAATTATATCAATCTTCCCCCCAAAGTAATGGATGTCTCTGGTGAATAAAGGGAAGGTTTTGGGGGCGCCTGGGTGGCTCAGTTGGTTAAGCGACTGCCTTCGGCTCAGGTCATGATCCTGGAGTCCCGGGATCGAGTCCCGCATCGGGCTCCCTGCTTGGCAGGGAGTCTGCTTCTCCCTCTGACCCTCCTCCCTCTCGTGCTCTCTGTCTCTCATTCTCTCTCTCTCAAATAAATAAATAAAATCTTAAAAAAAAAAAAAAAAAAAGGGAAGGTTTTGTATGAAGAAATACCAAAGAAAAAGCACCTGGATTCATTTAAAGAAGTTATCTCAATACACTCTCAATCATTCATACCTCCTATCCAGCAGAATATGTTCCCTGAAGCTGTTGTGCCTGCCTTCCCATTCTGTGCATGTAGCCACAGAACAGGCGCTCTCTTTCAGACAGTCTTTCACAAGTCCTGAACTTCTTGAACTGACCCTTATGCTGTTTTTTCTAAGAGTTGGTTAACTTTGCTGCTTCCATTAAGCCTTTGCCTTGTTTGATTTACTCTGTTGCCCCCTGGGTTACAATTTTGATTTCTCCCTTATGTTATCCATCTTTAGACAACACAAATAAGATCGATCTTTGTTGTCCCAACCCTAGGACAAACATCCAAATATTCCCACCAAGTTCACCTAATAGAATCTAAACACCTGGACAAAAAAAATTAATAGATCCCTTCCGGGGAGCAAATTTTGATTGGCAGACAGAAGAGAAGTGAGATCTAGGGTTAAGAAAGTTGTATAAGTGAGGGTGCCTCGGTGGCTCAGTCAGTTAAGCGTCTGCCTTCAGCTCAGGTCATGATCCCAGGGTCCTGGGATCTAGCCCCTTAGCAGGGAGTCTGCTTCTCCTTCTCCCTCTGCTGCTCCCCCTGCTTGTGTTCTCTCTCTCAAATAAATAAATAAAATCTTTAAAAAAAAAAAAGAAAAGAAAGTTGTTTAAGCGTACATGTGTCTATAGTCTCTTCAGCTCTGGAAATTTTGTATGTGTAGGTATATGTTTTGTATACACATATACATATACAAAATTTACCAGGTCAAGTGGCAAAAATTGACATTTTTCTTTTAAAAGACAAATTTTAAGTACGCTAACATTTTGCTTACAGAAAATAGACACTGATGAGTCATTTAGCATTTCACATAATTTTTTGAATCTTACAGCAATCACATAAAGTAAGCAAAAAACCCCATCATCAGGGATAGTTTAAAATCTTTAGAATAACTACTCTCTCCAAGATTAAGGTACTCATCCAGTCCCCCATCCTCATGTAGCCTTCAATGTGTAAGCATTTCTAAATAGTATGATAGGTATAAGAGAGTCTAACAAGTTCTGAATTATCTTGTAATTAAACTTTGATGTTTCTTGATAAAATCAAATATTTAAATTTTCAGCTCTCTCTTTGGTATTTTGTAGGATGTGGAGGCATTTTTCCATTGCTGTTATCTCAAATACATGGGGCACTTGAGTCTGTACATGGCACAAAGCCAGCATTAGGCACAATTCCTGTCATTGCCATTTTAGAGACCATCAGCGACTGTGGAAGACTCATGCCCTAAGTGGACTTGCTCACCTGGCAAGAGGTAGAGCTAGAAGCAGATGAAGCTTCCACTTTTCCTGCCCAGGGTTACTCAAAGCTTGCTCCACAAATGACAGTAAGCAAAGTATTTGTTCCTGGTCCAGGGTGTGTAAGTATAGAAATCAAGAGTAAGTGCTTAGAAATGTTTATAGCAGTTTGACTTTGCCTTGACACCCAACCATATAACCCATGGATACATCTCCATAAAGAGGGTATAGACCAGTTGTCCTACTCAGTGGGGAGTCACACATGGGCAAGCTATTTCTGGATATGTATAGTCATTTCATCTCTTTGGGTATTGTTCCATGATGGACTGGGGATGGGAATGGGGTTATCACATAAAATTCAGGATGCCCAGTTAAATTTGCATTGTAGACTACAATGAATAATATTTTAATAGAACTATGTCCCAAGAATTTTTAGAGACATATTTCTACTAAAAATTATCTCAGGTTTATATATTAAAATTCAAGTTTAATTGGGTGTCCTGTACTTTTCTTAAAGATTTATTTATTTATTTGAAAGAGAGAGTACGAGCAAGGGGAGGGGCAGAGGGAGAGGAAAAGAGAGAATCTCAAGTGGACTCTATGCTCAGAGGGGAACCTAATGTGGGGCTTGATCTTATGACCCTGAGGTCATGACCTGGGCCAAAATCAAGAGTCTGATGCTTAACTGACTGAGCACCCAGATACTCCAGGTGACCTATATTTTTATTTGCTAAATCTGAAAAGCCTAGTATGGGGTGTTTGACAACTGTCCTCCATCACAGCTAATGTAAGAAGCTCTGCTTGGTGTCCTCAAGGGATCTGGGCCCAGAATGACTCCACCTCACAGTGGGTGTAGGCTGAGACTAGATCCTTGGTGTCTTCCTCTGCTTCACTCATCTGTTCCACCACCATGTGTGGTAAACCCATCTATGCTGTCTTTTGCTAATCTCCTTAGCTATTTTTCAAATCTAGATGTTCACACTGATACTACTTTATTTTTCTTGGCATTCAGTGGCTTTAGGAAAGTAGGTGTTTCTGAATAAGATTTTTGCACTACTTTGAGGATTAATAAGTTAATGCCTGACAACACTTTTAAGAGATGCAAAAGTGCTTTCTCCACAGTTCACTAAACAATAAAATTGTTTCTAGTGTGTCTTATTGTTATTGTCACCTAAGCTTTTTTGCTGTGTTTTCTATCATTATTCATATCCATCTTGGAAATTCTCTACTAAAGATTTATGACAAAATACCCATTGTACTTTGTCTAGCAATTTGCGTATAGGCAAAATGAGCATGTTCTGCTTTAAAAGGACAGTAAAGCAGCTCAAAAGGGCTAGTGACCTCAATTTCCTCATTTATAAAATTGGGCTGTTGGGCTAGGTGGTCTCTAGGGTTCTTTGGCAGCTTGAAAGTTCTGATTTAAAAAGTCACCAAAGAAATCCAAAACTGTGTAGAAAGGAAGAGTGGCAGATTGCCTACTTCCTTATTGAAGGGAAAAGATTCACAGGCTGATAAATGCCCATGAACACCAGCTGGCAGAGATGTTTCCTTCTCTACTTCCTCTCTAAATCTACCTTGCACAATAGAGCTCTCCCAGGTTATGGACTGCATCAAGGTGCATTAGTGGCTATATAAGGAGGTATTAGGCTGGGAATCAGGAGGATTGAATTTGAACCTTGGCCTTGCCACTAATTAGTCATATGATTTGGGAGCAATTCCTAAATCAAATGACCACAGGTACTTCTGCCTCTATAGGAACGGCACAATTCATATCAAGGTGGCTAAATTCTATTGAGGAAAACATCTTGAAGATCTCACTAGGTCTTTCTGGTTGTGAAAGGATGGGGTGACTGGTGCTGGTTTAGGTGATCAGGGTGACCTCAAAGAGAATTAAATGCTCTGCAAGACAGAAGATAGGAATACTAGAGTTGTTTGCCAGAGAAAGAAATTGGGTCTCTGGAAAAAGAAGGAAAGTAGAGAGAGAAATTTAGAAGCACCCCACCCCCAGGGCCCATGCTGGTATAGAGCTAGGTGAGATGGTGTGTGAGGAGTAATGGTTTGGTAGGGGGCAAGTCCTGGACCTGGCTGGTACTCAGCTCCAGCAGGTTATCACCATGCTTAGGTGGGGCTCCAACACCCTTAGGTCTCCCAGCCTTCCAAGGAAAGGCAGAAATCTGAAAAAGCTCCTCCTTTTAAAATATTGGAAATGAATTAAATTTTTTTTTTTTTTAATTTTTTTATTCTTATGTTAATCCCCTTACATTACAACATTAGTTTTAGATGAAGTGTTCCATGATTCATTGCTTGTGCACAACACCCAGTGCTCCATGCAGAATGTGCCCTCCTAAATACCCACCACCAGGCCAACCCATCCTCCCACCCCCCTCCCCTCTAGAACCCTGTTTGTTTTTCAGAGTCCATCGTCTCTCATGGTTCGTCTACCCCTCCGATTTCCCCCACTTCATTCTCCCCCTCCCGCTACGTTCTTCTTCTTCTTCTTTTTTTTTTTTCTTAATATATATTGCATTATTTGTTTCAGAGGTACAGATCTGAGATTCAACAGTCTTGCACAATTCACAGCGCTTACCAGAGCACATACACTCCCCAGTGTCTATCACCCAGTCCCCCCATCCCTCCCACCCCACCCCCCACTCCAATAACACTCAGTTTGTTTCCTGCGATTAAGAATTCCTAACCCAACAAAATATGTCCATGGACTGTATTTGGGCCGTGAACTGCCTAGAGAGAGAAAGGGTCTCTAAAAAGGTAAAAAATAATTTTAGTACAGTCAAGCCTTTCGTAAGTGTTTGTCATAAAGATTTTAGGTTGCTTCCAAATTTTGGTAGAATTTGATACACACAGAGAATTTGTGATGATTTTAGAGAATGAAGGAAGAAAGGTGTTGCCTTACATGGGACAGAGTGGTATAAAAGGGGACAGCAATTATAGGAGTGACATGAGATTAAGAATCGAGAATTCAGCAGAAGAAATCCAAAGACACAAAGAAGAGAAAGCCTCCCAAGTACACTGAGAGAAACGTAAACCCCTCCCGACAAGAAGAATATTGGTGTGATGTCCTGGGCTTTCAGAGTAAATGGAATGGGGGTTGGGGCATTTCTAGTTTAATATAAAAAGAATGAGTGACACCAGAAAGCTGAAGAAATTGTAGATATCCAGCTGCAGACACTTAATTTACAAAAGGGATAAAATGATATAAAACCTTTCAAAGAGTAGTGTCCTACACACACACACACACAAATCTGCTGTTGGAATGTTCTGAGGCTGTGGGAGCCTAAAAAAAAAATACATAAGGTTTGCTTCTGATAGGGGCCAGCAGGTGGGAGGAGCTTTGGTGACACTCCTGTTCCAAAGATGGCTGCCTGAGTAGGGAGAAAAGGGAGAAGCAGGACAGCCTGCCCCACTGTGACTAAGAAGGCTGCTGGGCCATTCTAGAACTGCATGTTCACAGAAGTTTAGAACAGTTAGGGAAAACCTATAGTGATCAGGGGAAGGCTTGAAGAACCTGGACAGGAGAAATGAGGAGTTACAGAGACAAATGAAAAGTCAGGATCTCCAGGGTTTCAAGGCAAATCACTGTCTTTTTTGACTGAGAGGTATGTATATGGAGTTAATGTATGCATTTGTGACATTCTGGAGAGGTGAGGCTGTGCATTGAATGACTATAATGAGCATTCCTTTCCCTTTCCTTGGAGAATGTTTCAGATATTCTGCAACTCAGAAGGCAGCTTGTTCCTCTCTTTGTTCTCTTTCCTTTTGTGAAGAACATGGGGCATAATATCATTGACACTCCCAAAGCCAACATGGGCTTTTCTTTCTCATGTAGCATGCATATCAGCCTCATCAGGCCAGAGTATTTTCATGGCTAACAAATTCAGAGAAATCAGCATTCCTGTTCCCTGTGCAAGTGTCAGGGGTCAGGGATGGCTTCTGGAAATGCTATGTTGTTCAGCACCACATTTATGCAGAGGGAGATAGATTTTTCCATGAGAGTGCCTCACTGCCAGACAAGAGACTATTGGCCATGTCATCTTGCTGGTCATCACATAATTAGCATGTACTGAATAGAGGCAGTGTGCTCTGTACCATTCTAGGAAGCTGGAAGAGTGCCCTGCCTGGTCAGGGCCATTTAACTAGACAGACACCAGGAAGAACAAGGGATTGGAATCATAGGAAAGCTAGTACCCATGGCTAAGATTTATGGAGCACTGCACTGAGCACTTGACATGAATTATCTTATTTTTTTCTTCTCCAAATCTTGGTGAGATAGATATGGTTGCCATCATCATTTAATGGTTGAGGAAACTAGGTTTATAGAGATTAGGTAAAATGCCCAAGGCCACATAGCTAGTTAGTGACAGAGCCAGGACTTGAATGCAGGTTTGTCTGATCCAAAGCCTGGGTACTTAAGTCCCTGGCAATGCCACGGGGTGACCACTGACCTGTACATGACTAAGGTTATTGGATTCAAGTCTCCGTGGAAGCAAAGATACCAAACCCACACAGGCACCACTTTGAGAACAAAGGCTGCTCTCTTAAATTATCAATAGGCCATTAAAATCAACCTCATGATGCTAGAGCTGGGCCATGGCCAAATGACCCAAACACCCATGGGCATTTCTTTGTAACTCCTTCCAGCCACATGCACAGAGTGTTAGGGTCAGCCTTCCACACTGCCTGGACTACCAGACTCGGATTTCAGAATGAGCAGTGAGGTGAACTAGAGCGAGATTCTGTTCTACTCCTGATTTCTGTGCTCCTTGCACAGTTTGTGTTATCACCTCTACCCCTCAACCTCTCCAGGCCACGTGCTTAAGAAAAAGGAGAGAGGACCTAGAAACATGGGCATCAGGGTAGCTGACCATCAAAATTTTCTCCTCAAGATTCATCTCTTCTGCTTTTGTATCTTTAAGTTACTATTATTAAATTTTGTTTTTACTAAAGAAATCCATGCATTCAGTTAAAACAAAAATGAAATATACTGACATAATCTAGATAAAGAATAGCTGTCCTCTACCCCATAGCTGCATACTGCCAAAAGGAACCATTTTACTCTTTTTAGTGTTTTTTTTCTGGTAGTCATCTTCATTTTGGTAAATACTCTGATAGTGTGTATTTCTTAATTTCTCCATCTTAAAAATAACTCCTGACTTTCTGTTATTGTAGATGAGTTTAGTGCCCTAATACACCCTCTACCTCCTCCCAACACCATCTTCGTAATTTAGTTTTATCACAGATAAAAGTTAAAAAAGTAATCATTATGACTATTTAAATGCTGACTCCATACACTAAAAAACTTTTCAAATATGACGCCTGATCTGATAGTATTCCATTCTGCTGAGCCCCACCCCACTTCTTTTTTCCTGCAGACCACCTTTCAGAGCTCTCCATCCTCCTGCAGCATGGACTGCTGTTGCACTAGGTCTGCTACACAACCGTCATCCTGGGACTTTCTTCTGTTCATCTCCTAATTCTTAAGTCTTCCTTTCCCTTCTTTCTCAGTGTTTACCCTTGTTTGATGGTAGGACATCCTGCAGTTGCTTAGTGCTGTCTTGAAAAGGAGAGCATGTATTCAGACTTTCAGATTTAAGAAAAACATCTCCAATGACAGGGAACTGACTTACTCTGTCACAAAGACATTCTGGTTATTCCATCTAAACACTAACATGTTTTTCATTCATTCATAATACCAAGGCATTTTAAATCATCTATTGCCCAGATATTTGTCCCCATGTGTCCTCAAGTTTTCTAGCCTTCATTGTTAGTTCTCCACATAATATCCAAATAAAAATGCTGTAGTTCCCATCTGGCACACTGTGGCAAGCTCAGTATGGTCCTTGGCCACCCGTATCCTTGAAGTTGGGTTCTGCCTGAGCCTAATACTATTTCAGTCTGGATAATGAACCTCAGCTTCTCTGCTGGCTATTCTGACTCCTCTCCTGGACCAACTGGGGGTGAGCAGATCAGTGTGCCAATAACCTTCCCCTGTGGATTGGTGGAGTTGGGATTAATCTCAACATGTTAAGTTCAGAATAGTTCTCCAAAGTAGAAATCTCCCCATTGCCGAAAAGTTCCCATGCCTCCTTCTGTTCTAGTCTCTTGGGTACCTGGGTTTTCTCCATTCCCTCCAAAGCACTGGGGCCTAAAATGAAGGTCTATCCTCTACCTAGACCAGTTGCTGTGCACCTCCACTGTCACCTTGCTCCTGAACCCCAATTCCCATCATCCCCCATTATCCTTTGATGGAGTATTTGAGTGAACCGATTTTACCCCATATTCCCGAATTTCCATCTTATACCTCCATCCTCTTCCCAAGGCTAACCTCCTCTTAGTTCTTGCCTTATGCCTTTGAACCAAATAGGACTCATGAACCAATTCTCTTTGGACATGATGTCTGGCCCTTCCTTTGAGATCTCTTTTGCTGCTTCTATTTGTTCCAAGCACCTACCAATTCTTCCTTGCCTTTGTCCAGGGCCAGTTTGTGGAATACTTTAAGCTCCCTCCTAAAAATCAACTGTGAATTTAATTCTCCTTTCAGAAACTCCTGAGGAAGAAATTGGAAAGTCTCTTGTGTTAAATCTTATCATCTTTCAGCAAAACTTATTTAGAATATAACAGATTGTGTAGTACTAGTTTGAGTGGTATAGTCTTAGGGGTTCCAGAAGAGCCTGTCCAAAGAAATGTTACTCACTCAGTATTCACAATGCTTCAAACCCAAAACAGCTTTTAACCAGATAGTGGTTCTCAACCCTGGCTGAAATTCTGCATCTCCTAGAGAGGTTTTAACTGATGCTTATACCCAACTCCATACCCTGAGATTTAGATTTAATGAAACATGATGGGACCTGTGCTTCAGTAGAAAGATGTCCAGGTGATTCTAATGATTCTAATGCACACTGAGGGCTGTGAACCCATAACTAAAGGAAAAGAGTAAGGCTCGCAATGTCAATATCTTTTGAAGAAAAAACACCTGGCCAGTGATGCTAAAGTATAAGCAACTGAGGTGTCTTCTGACTGAGGGCTACTGACGGAAAACAGAATGGGAAATATCACAAAGAATAAACTTGGCAAAGGCTGAATCCCAGTCTCCACCTAAAATTTACACATATTTTCTTAACCATTGTACTTACATGGCTTATGCCTACTAGCTTTGGGGGGAGGGTCCTTAGTTATGAGGCCAAGGGAGAGGAGAATGAGTTGCAACTGAATGAGGGGTAAACACAGTCTTGGGGCTGCCCTTGTGGAGGAGAGGGCCTGGCCAGGAGTCTGAATATAATCACTGGAGTGTGACAACTTGTGTGTAACCTAGACTTGCTTTGTTAACCATCTGTAGGAGATAAACTGTGCTCATCGAGTAAGGCAGGAGGTGTTGATTTATGATTCTAAGCAATAGGACATTTTTGAAGCAGGATCCTGGCATCAGGGTGATTACAGATTCTCAGGGCTCTAGCAAGTGGACTGCGGTTGAGGAATGGTGCCATTCCTGGCATTGAAGTGGAGTGCAAATGGGGCAGAGGATCCCATTGTCATATGGATGGGGCAAACCTAGCAAGAGGAAGAAAGAGTTATCACTTTGGGTATAGGATGGTTCAGGAAAGATAAATAGTAGGACATGGGATGGCAAGGCGGATCAGATTAATCCTCGTATAAGCCCCTCTTATTTTAAAGTTTCCATGTATATGGAATGGTTTTCTCCACAGTTTAAAGTTATAGTAGTTCTAGTGGTTATTTCTGCACTATGTCTCAGTTTCCTTCAGCATAAAATGATGACATGTTCAGATAATCTCTAAGGCTCTTTCAAATATAGCAGTCTCTGAGTCTGAGTATTAGCAAAACCTAATGGCAAATGCATGGAAAAAAGTTACAGTCATGATCAGTCCTGGCTCTTCACAGGTCTCTCCCATTCAGCCATAATTCCTTATTAACCATTCTTTTTTTTTTTTTTAAAGATTTTATTTATTTGAGAGAGAATGAGATAGAGAGAGAGAGAGAGCATGAGAGGGGGGAGGGTCAGAGGGAGAAGCAGATTCCCTGCTGAGCAAGGAGTCCGATGCAGGACTCGATCCTGGGACTCCAGGATCATGACCTGAGCCGAAGGCAGTCGCTTAACCAACTGAGCCACCCAGGCGCCCTCCTTATTAACCATTCTTACAGCTTCTTGTCAGTCCCTTTTTACACCACATAATGCAATAAAAATACCCATAGTATATATAAATTTTGTTGGAGAGGTATCAAGGACTTTGGGTTTCTAACTCAGGAGAGAAAGCCAAACGATCAAAAGACCAATGAATCATAATTAATTGCAAAAAAGAGAGGAATTCTAAGTAACAAAGGTGATCTTGCCCTCTTCTGGACAAGAGCCACTGGAGTGCTGGGAAGCAGGTTAGGCAAGAAAGAGGAGGGAAACCAATTTCAGAGGAAAGATTTTTGAAAGTGAAGGTGTGGGGACAGTTAGCTGAAAATAATGAAAGATAATAAGGACAGGCCATTCTCTAACATACACAAATTAAGGGACAATTAAGGGACCATATCTGTATTCTCTCCCTGATGCCTCTGAGGATCATCAAGTCTGAATAGCAATGAATAATATTCTTAAGGGGATGAGGCAAGACACAAATCATACTTTCCTGTTTTACCTGCAACACTTCCTTTTTTTAGAGAGAGAGTGTGTGTGCACACACATGCACTAGCGGGGGCCGGGGAGTGGAGGTGGTCCAGCACAGAGCCTGATGCGGGGTTCAATCTTACAACGCTGAGATCATGACCTGAGCTGAAATCCAGAGTCAGACCCTTAACCAACTGAGCCACCCAGGTGCCCCTACCTGTAACACTTTTGTACAGATGGAACCAAGTGAAAGGGAGTAATAGGGACAAAAGGAGTCATGGGGGGCTGGGGGGTGTGGGGGTTGGCAGATTGGAGAGATCTGTGACCTCTGGCCTTTGAGAGACTGAAAATCCCAGGCTATGTGATACTGCCATGCCCACACCTCACACAGGGCCCAGCCCATAGCACAGTAGGTACTCCATGAATGAATGAATGAATGCAAAACTAATCCCATGAAATTTGCCTTAGGGAGGGGAGAAGAAGGGAAGGTTTGACTGTAATTATATTATGAGTGATATATGAATGAACTAGATTTTAGAATATGTCAGAGGCACTTTTTCCTTCTTATCCACATGGGTGGGTTACCATCCATCAATCTGCTGTGTGGGGTGGGAGGCTAAGGTGGAAAGATAAATGGAGCACAGCTTGTGGCTTGATTGTGACACTTCCTCATCCCCTAGTCTTTGGTGTTCACTGGCTACTTTCCCAAAGCAATCTGTCAAGCATATTAGGCTTCAGGAGAAATCCATTAATGCTAAATACTCAATAGTCACTTCAATAGAATATTTGTCTTAAGGCTAAGCCAAAGGCCCTCAGAGATTTAGAGTCTCCTTCTAGATGGACCCAAATAGTTGTAGGACTTCCCCTAATGAGGGTAGCTCCTGGATGTGCCCCAGGGAACTCATCTACTATACTCACGCACATAAAACAGTCACCTACTGCTGTACTGTTTTCCTCCTTTGTGTGTTTATTTCCAGCCCCACCTACAGTAGATAGAGAAATAAGCTTAGATTAGGACCCTGAAGACTGGAATCTTGCTGTTTATCAGCTGTGTATCCTTAGGTAAATCTCCAAACATCTCCGAGTTTGCTGATTTGTAGAACAAAGATAACATCCACCTCACAGATTACTGTGGAAAATAAAATTTCTTAAAATCCTTCAAAGTCATCCTAGACCAATTAGATTATAATTCTAGCACAGTAACCTAAAAGACCTCTTTTGATCTAGCACCTGCCTATCTCTTCAATATCATCTATATCTCTCCCTTCACTTATTCAGTTCCTGTTATACGGACTTCTTGTCTATTGCTCAAATATCAATCAATATCTCTTCTACATCAGGGCTGGAGTAATCTTCTAAATTTTTTTTTTTTTTGCTCTCTTCCACAGTCCACCTGCTTTTTTTTTCTTTTTTAAAGATTTTTATTTATTTATTTATTTGAGAGAGAGAGAATGAGAGAGAGCACAAGAGGGGGGAGGGTCAGAGGGAGAAGCAGACTCCCCGCTGAGCAGGGAGCCCGATGCGGGACTCAATCCCGGGACTCCAGGATCACTACCCGAGCCGAAGGCAGTCGCTCAACCAACTGAGCCACCCAGGCACCCCAGGGCTGGAGTAATCTTCTTGACATTCCTTGCTTGTTCCTTGCTATCCAGGTCTCAGCTTTTATGACATGTTTAAAAAAAAAAACAACTCTATTTACCCTATCAAATACCTATATACCCCATTACTATCATCAACTGGTCATTGCCTATTAAATTATTCTATTTAATTTTCTTGATAGCAATGATCATTATTTGAATTTATTTTATTGATTTGTTTGCTTACCTATTCATTAGTTTTCTCCCTCCAACCAATAATATCAACACTAACAGAGCAGGGACCATGTATCATTTGCACTGGGAATAATGTATGGCAAGCACATAGTATTTTTGAATATTTGAATTGAAGTAGTGAACTCAATAAATGTTTGAGTTCAAATATTTTAATGAAAGCAATTTATAAACCATGAATTGCTGTGCACATATAAGGTGGTATTCCTTTCCATTGAGAGGGTACTAGAAGGGGAAAGAGCAGAAGGTAAAGAGTCAAAGAATATTAGATTTTCATTTAGCCTTTACTGCTTTTCAGTTGTCTGGGGTAGGGTCAATCACTGTTCTGCCTCTTTGTCCATTGGTTTTCTCATCTGTAAAAGGAGGAAAGTGGCATTTACCTCCTAGGTTGTTCTGAGACCCAGATCTAGTGCTGATGAAAGCACTGTGCACACTGAAGTTGTTCATGTAAGTTTTTATCATTCTCCAATGTGGGATCCTAAACTAGGAGAATGACTTCTTACCGTTTTTTTTTTTTTTAATTTAAAAAAAGCAAGAGTTTCGGGAGGCATTGGTGAGAAATTAAAGAGGGAGTTTATTTTACCCAAACTCTTCCCCAAAGCATCAAAAATCTGGAATCCATGGCTTCATTTGCATAAGTATATTTGCATGTCCTAATTAGAACCTTTGGCAAGAATCTGAGGAGAGGAATTTAGGCTTTTGCCCTCAAGGAAGAAGATAATTCTTTCCAAAACAGCCACCGCATTTTCCTGCTGCAGAAGATAGGGGGCAAAGGCATTAATGTTGCTTACAGAAATTAGACTGAGCAGTCAGATTAACATCAATTTACAAATGAAGCAGGATAAGCCCCTTCCAACAAAGCACTTTATATTTTATTTAGCAATACCTCCTTGCCTCTCCTAGCTCTGTGTAATGGCTGTTCTAATGCTTTCACAAAGAAGACTGTCTGAAAAGAAGGAAAGAAAGGTTGAGTGTGCCCATACTTGATCTGCGTATGCACACTGCACTCCTCTGCAGAGGTCTGAAGGCTCCCCAGAGACAGCAAACCCAACCCAAACCTTCAGGTCCACCCTTTGACTCTGGGGAAAATTGAGGGCTTGATTGACTCATAACCTTCTTGTGTAGGGCTTGGAATCTAAGATTCTGGGCTTGGGTAGTGAGTCTGCCATTTATGATATATACGGGACCTTGGGCTAACCATTTTACATTCTCTTAGCCTTTAATCCTTCTGCTGCAAAAGGGAGATAAAATTGACATCTGCCTCATGGAGTTGTTGGAAGGATTAAATAAGATCCTATGTGGAGCAACCCCTTTGTAAAGGGCAAAGTGTTATATAAATATCCCACATTTTAAATCCTGTGCTTCTTCATCCCTGAACCCTCTGTCACAAGAAATTATTATGTTGCCTCTCTTGGTTGATAGGGTTGAAACCCTCAAGGGCCCTGAATGTTCACCAGAAAGGTATACAAATGTCACAGGTACAGCTTTTCTCTTTCCTATACCGCAGCTAGCATTGCTAAAGAACCACAATACTTTTTCCTACTGACTCTGGGCCCGATCTCAAGATCCCCACCATAACTTCCCAACAGCTAACATCAACTATTGGAGTGGGCATGGGAGATAGAGCTGATTGGCCATCCCTCCAAAGCCTCTAAGACCTGTGGTCAAAGTGTCCCACAATCTTCTTTGTTGTCTAGATCGAGGACACACAGAATGCAGCACAAGTGCATAGAGATGACACCCCGCTGTGACAGACACTCTTAGCACACACATACACAGAGCAGTGCAGGCTCAAACATCCATTTATTATATCAGAGTTAATTTCATAGCCGGAACAGAAAAGCAAATGTTCAGGGAAATGTTGGCAACAGTACAATTTATGATAAATCAAATTGCCTGAAGAGATGAGTAAAAGGGTTTTGGAGAGAACAAAGGCTCTGGGACTGAGCAGCAAATGTCAAGTTAGCTACGTAACTGGTGGGAGTGTGTACACCATGTAACTGGATCAATCCCTTAATTGCTCTATGCTTTCCTATCAAATAGGATAATTTGAAGACATTTTGATTCTCAGTTGAATCAATTCTTTCCTTAGGCTTTGAGAAGAAGTGTGTCCTACAGAGACTCCAGATGTTATTGAAATCTCTCCCCTCTTAGATGCTGAAGGGCATAGTTTGATTTTGTGGATATGATCACAGGTCCATCCTTGGCAATCCAGATGTCAGACAGCAGTCCTAAATCAACAGAAGTTGACCCCAACATCTCAAGTTCCCCCCTTGGAAGCTGAAAGCTATTTCTTTTATTTGGTCTGGGTGTGAGTTTGCAGGGTGTGCAATGAGCTGCTCTATTATTTTACCAAGGTCAAACAGTCTCACATTCCATGGGAATTAGCACTTGCCCGTTACCTAAGCTCTCTGCTTTGTGTCATTAGGGGCATGACCAAAGAAAGACTTACATATAAACATGTTTTCTTATTAAAATAAGAAAATCAGTTTTGTATGCAGAAATACAAGCCAATTGGTACATCTTCAGCAACCTAATTTTCAAAAAGGCAATTGGCAATTGTCATGTTAACAAATATTTCCTTAAGTCCTAGAAGCAAAAAAGTTCATAATAAATAATGCCAAGAATAAAAGTGGCAAAATTCTGATTTTTCTGAGCCTAGAGACTGTTGCTTCCATTTGCTTTAAGGGTCTGGCATCAGGGCCCAATTCAAGAAATATCTTAATGGATCTTTGTTTTGGACAAGGGATATGATACTCCTCTTCTTACCTGCTGACCTTATTAGCCATCTTTCCAGTTTTGAATAGGTAACAATACTATAGTTTATAAAGTACTCTTTTTTTTTTTTTTGCATTTTATGTGTCTCATTTGATCTTCATGCAATAGTTTCAGCAATGTGAACAACAATTTTCTGAGGAAATATGGAAACTCAACTGGATTAAACCACTTGGCCAAGTTCACATAGCTAAAAAGGATAAAAATTGGGATTTGAACCCAGATAAGCTGATTCTAGAATGATGTTCTTTACTGCCACATACATACCTCAGGAGTGACTTAGGACATGAATTATGTTTTGTGAAGCTAGCACAAGGGATTTTTTTAAAATTTTTTATTGTTATGTTAATCACCATACATTACATCATTAGTTTTTGATGTAGTGTTCCATGATTCATTGTTTGTGTATAACACCCAGTGCTGCATGCAGAGCGTTCGCTCTTTAATACCCATCACCAGGCTAACCCATCCTCCCAGCCCCCTCCCCTCTAGAACCCTCAGTTTGTTTTCAGAGTCCGTCATCTCTCATAGTTCGTCTCCCCCTCTGATTTTCCCCCCTTCATTTTTCCCCTCCTGCTATCTTCTTCTTCTTCTTTTTTTTTTTTAACATATACTGTATTATTTGTTTCAGAGGTACAGATCTGTGATTCAACAGTCTTGCACACTTCACAGCACTCACCATAGCACATACCCTCCCCAATGTCTCTCACCCAGCCACCTCATCCCTCCCACCCCCACCAATCGAGCAACCCTCAGTTCATTTCCTGAGATTAAGAATTCCTCATATCAGTGAGGTCATATGATGCATGTCTTTCTCTGATTGACTTATTTCGCTCAGCATAACACCCTCCAGTTCCATCCATGTCATTGCAAATGGCAAGATCTCATTCCTTTTGATGGTTGCATAATATTCCATTGTATATATATACCACATCTTCTTTATCCATTCATTTGTCGATGGACATCTTGGCTCTTTCCACATTTTGGCTATTGTGGACATTGCGGCTATAAACATCGGGGTGCACCTACCCCTTTGAATCACTACATTTGTATTTTTGGGGTAAATACCTGGTAGTGCAATTGCTGGATCATATGGTAGCTCTATTTTCAACTTTCTGAAGAACCTCCATACTGTTTTCCAGAGTGGCTGCACCAGCTTGCATTCCCACCAACAGTGTAGGAGGGTCCCCCTTTCTCCGCATCTCCGCCAACATCTGTCATTTCCTGACTTGTTAATTTTAGTCATTCTGACTGGTGTGAGGTGATATCTCATTGAGGTTTCAATTTGGATTTCCCTGATGCTGAGCGATATTGAGCACTTTTTCATGTGTCTGTTGGCCATTTGGATGTCTTCTTTGGGAAAATGTCTGTTCATGTCTTCTGCCCATTTCTTGATTGGATCCTTTGTTCTTTGGGTGTTGGGTTTGATAAATTCTTTATAGATTTTGGATACTAGCCCTTTCTCTGATATGTCATTTGCAAATATCTTCTCCCATTCTGTCGGTTGTCTTTTGGTTTTGGTGACTGTTTCTTTTGCTGTGCAAAAGCTTTTTATCTTGATGAAATCCCAATAGTTCATTTTTGCCCTTGCTTCCCTTGCCTTTGGCGATGTTTTTAGGAAGCTGTTGCTGTGGCTGAGGTCGAAGAGGTTGCTGCCTGTGTTCTCCTCTAGGATTTTGATGGACTCCTGTCTCCCATTTAGATCTTTCAACCATTTTCAGTCTACTTTTGTGTGTGGTGTAAGGAAATGGTCCAGTTTCATTCTTCTGCATATGGCTATCCAATTTTCCCAACACATTTGTTGAAGAGACGGTCTTTTTTCCATTGGACATTCTTTCCTGTTTTGTCAAAGATGAGTTGACCATAGAGTTGAGGGTCCATTTCTGGGCTCTCTATTCTGTTCCATTGATCTATGTGTCTGTCTTTGTGCCAGTACCATACTGTCGTGATGATGACAGCTTTGTAATAGAGCTGGAAGTCCAGAATTGTGACGCCGCCAGCTTTCCTTTTCTTTTTCAACATTCCTCTGGCTATGCGGGGTCTTTTCTGGTTCCATACACATTTTAGGATTATTCGTTCCATTTCTTTGAAAAAAGTGGATGGTATTTTGATGGGGATTGCATTGAATGTGTAGATTGCTCTAGGTAGCATTGACATCTTCACGATATTTGTTCTTCCAATCCATGAGCATGGAACGTTTTTCCATTTCTTTGTGTCTTCCTCAATTGCTTTCATGAGTATTTTATAGTTTTCTGAGTACAGATCCTTTGCCTCTTTGGTTAGATTTATTCCTAGGTATCTTATTATGGATTTGGGTGCAATGGTAAATGGGATCGACTCCTTAATTTCTCTTTCTTCTGTCTTGTTGTTGGTGTATAGGAATGCCACTGATTTCTGTGCATTGATTTTATATCCTGCCACTTTACTGAATTCCTGTATGAGTTCTAGCAGTTTTGGGGTGGAGTCTTTGGGGTTTTCCACATAAAGTATCATATCATCTGCAAAGAGTGAGAGTTTGACTTCTTCTTTGCCGATTTGGATTCCTTTTATTTCTTTTTGTTGTCTGGTTGCTGTGGCTAGGACTTCTAATACTATGTTGAATAGCAGTGGTGATAGTGGACATCCCTGCCTTGTTCCTGACCTTAGGGGAAAAGCTCTCAGTGTTTCCTCATTGAGAATGATATTTGCTGTGGGTTTTTCATAGATGGCTTTTATGATATTGAGGTAGGTACCCTCTATCCCTATACTCTGAAGAGTTTTGATCAAGAAAAGATGCTGTACTTTGTCAAATGCTTTTTCTGGATCTATAGAGAGGATCATATGGCTCCTGTTCTTTCTTTTATTAATGTATTATATCACATTGTTTGATTTGCGGATGTTGAACCACCCTTGCAGCCCAGGGATAAATCCCACTTGGTTGTGGTGAATAATCCTTTTAATGTACTGTTGGATCCTATTGGCTAGTATTTTGGTGAGAATTTTTGCATCCATGTTCATCAAGGATATTGGTCTGTAATTCTCCTTTTTGATGGGGACTTTGTCTGGTTTTGGGATCAAGGTAATGGTGGCCTCATAAAATGAGCTTGGAAGTTTTCCTTCCATTTCTATTTTTTGGAACAATTTCAGAAGAATAGGTATTAATTCTACTTTAAATGTTTGGTAGAATTCCCCTGGGAAGCCACCTGGCCCTGGGCTTTTGTTTGTCGGGAAATTTTTGATGACTGCTTCAATTTCCTTAGTGGTTATAGGTCTGTTCAGGTTGTCTATTTCTTCCCGGTTCAGTTTTGGTAGTTGATACATCTCTAGGAATGCATCCATTTCTTCCAAGTTATCTAATTTGCTGGCATAGAGTCGCTCATAATATGTTCTTATAATTGTCTGTATTTCTTTGGTGTTGGTTGTGATCTCTCTTCTTTCATTCATGATTTTGTTGATTTGGGTCATTTTTCTTTTTGATAAGTCTGGCCAGGGGTTTATCAATCTTGTTAATTCTTCAAAGAACCAGCTCCTAGTGTCGTTGATGTGTTCTACTGTTCTTTTGGTTTCTATTTCATTGATTTCTGCTCTGATCTTTATTATTTCTCTTCTCCTGCTGGGTTTAGGCTTTATTTGCTGTTCTCTCTCCAGCTCCTTTAGGTGTAGGGTTAGGTTGTGTATTGGAGACCTTTCTTGTTTCTTGAGAAAGGCTTGTATTGCTATATACTTTCCTCTTAGGACTGCCGTTGCTGCATCCCAAAGATTTTTAATAGTTGTGTTTTCCTTTTCATTGGTTTCCATGATTTTTTTTAATTCTTCTTTAATTTCCTGGTTGACCCATTCATTCTTTAGTAGGATGCTCTTTAGCCTCCATGTATTTGAGTTCTTTCTGGTTTTCCTCTTGTGATTGAGTTCTAGTTTCAAAGCATTGTGGTCTGAAAATATGCAGGGAATGATCATAAGGGATTTTTTTTTTTTTTAATCTAAGAAATGCCTGGGGCCAAGAGAGTGAGCCAAGATGGGTCAACATGAGAAATATGAGAACTAAACATTAGAGAGAACAAATCTAAAGGAGCCAAAGATTCCAAGTTTGGGATTGGGTGAAGGTGACATCAAAATAAAAGCAGTTGAGCATAAACAAGACACTGATGTGCATAACAGCTGATATTTGCAGTGTACCTTGAAAACTGGAAGTTCTGTGAGGCCTGTGTTTGTTGTTGATTTAACAGGTCAGAAGCAAAAAGGGAAATTTTTGGTCTGCCCATGCTGGTGGTGAAGTATCTGAAACACTTCTTGGCTGGATGTCTACTGGTTCTATGGCTTTGCTGCAATAGGCTGGGCGATATTTGTGAGAAACTAAACAGGTCAAAGGCTGCCACCCAAGCAGAATGAGAGGGATGACACACGTTTGTTTGTTGTTTCCAATAATACAGAATATCATCACACTTAAATTCTAGTTGATATAGGGATGGGAACTGACTATCAGGATGGGACATGTTTAAGAATGAAGCGAAAATGCATGCCAGTGGCAGAGGACAGAGCCAAATAGTAAAGGGAAGTCACTGCCAGGACACAAAACAAAGGGAACAACATATCCCTGCAGCTGACTCATGAGGAGAGCCAGCCAGTAGAAAGTGCTGTGGAACAGACAGGGCCCGGGCTTGAGCCTATCCATCATAACAGTGATTGTTATAATTTAGTGTACATTTACTATGTGTCACGTATGTATATAAAGACTTGTAAGTGTTCTTTTATTAATTTTCAAAATACTATGAACTGGTTATTTTTAAGGACATTTTTGTAAGTGAGGAAGTGGTCATTCAGAGAGATTCAGTGACTTATTCAAGGTCAGACAGTGGGTAGGAGATAAGCCAGGATTGAGCCAGTAGCCTGGCTCCAAATCCCATACCCTTAGCCAGTATGCTGAATGTTCCTACACCTAGTTGTTGGACAGTAAGTTGATTATGGTGAACTACATTTAATAATTTTGTTCCAAGTCTCTTTTAGTTATGTCAACCATATATAGCAGAGCTTGCCAAGTGTTTTATGTTTATATATTGCTCTACTGGGTTTTAACACCATTGACAACAATTGCTAAGCTCCTTTCCTTCCATCCTGAGCTTTAAGGACCTTCACTTAGAAGCCGACAACTCCTTTGGTACCAGTAACTGGCTAGCTTATATAATCTTAGGAAATTGTATTGACATTATAGTGCTCATTGAGCATCATGGGAGCAGGCAGTTCAATGTCTCAAGCACAGCTCTAAGGAGACATCTTTCACAAAGATTTACATAGGCTGTTGTCCAGATTGTAACATCTTTTATATTACTTTCCAACCCATTCCACTCTCCCACCATAACATACCACATCTTATGAGGGCACCAACAAAGCAGAAAGAGCAACCTGCAGATGCAACTGTGATGGATGGCTAGTTTGAAGATGGCTATCTTTGGGGGTCTCATTTTGATCTGTGTGTCTTCCTGTGGATATTTGGCATCACATCCATAAAAACCTTTAGGTGAATCTGCCTGCTTTCCTTACACTGGAACCAAAGATATATTGCTTCATGAATGTCCAGTCAACCCTAGGATTACAAAATGCTAAAGCACTTCTAACTATCCCCACTCAAAGAGGGCTTTAATATATTTTAAGACAAAGGGAATTTGGACAGCAGCATCATTCGGAGCATGTTACATTGAAAGGCATAGGGAAGAGCACTATCGGCTGATACATCCAATGCCCCCTAAGCTCAGTTTCTAATATAGCTCACTGCAACTCTTTTTGATAAACTACAGGCTTCCCCATTAGTAACGTATCTGTGATTGTTGTTAGAGTGTAGGCAGTGTTTTGGTATTAGCCAGTGCTTTCAGTGTTAAGCAAAAGAAACTGAAGTCTGATTTCAGCAGAAGAGTAATTCATAAAAGAAGAAAAATGTCAGGAGTTAACAGGAAGCCTGGAGAAGCAGACCCAGAACAAAAGGAAGAACTAGTCTGGTGAGGATCCTGCTGCCATGATATCCACAGATGACACTAGAGCTCATCTTCGTTATGGTCACTGGATCCTGGATGCTGCCTGTGACATGGACCCTCCACAGGCCTTCCTCTTTGCATCACTGGCTCCTGATTTGAATTCCCATGTGGGTGAACATGATTGGCCAGCCTACATTATGTGTTCATAATCTAGCTGCAAAGGAGGCTGGGAAAATTACTATGTGGTCCTACTGGCTTATATAGTGGAAGGCTGGCTCTGCTTTCCTTCAAAATTCATTAAGTAAGAAATTCCCCCAGTCATGGACTTGGAGGTGTTAAGATGCTGGCTAGCCAAAGATGTGACACATTTTGTCGATACCACCTGCATATTTTCCAAATGACACTATCTTCTTCAACTCTGATACAACCTTGTGTTTTAAATATCATTACCTGTTTAATTTTTTCAGCTCTTTAAAACAGTCTCTAAGATTCAAAATTATTCTTATACAATTCTTAAAATCCATTTAAAGACTTTTTCTGGGTAATCAGCTTACTCCTAAAATTAGGTAAGTCAAACTCCCAACCCAATAAACTTTTTTTTTTGTTTTGGGGTCATTTCTATTTAGCTCTATCAGTCAGAAAAATCCATGCTTGCTAAAAATAAATAAATAAAAAATAAGCAAGCAAGCAGATAAAATTGACAAGACACCAAGTACTTAAATATCTACTACACAGATAGCCCTTTGTTTTGAATTGCAGCTGTCTTGCAATAAATAGTACAAATATAAACAAATTCAATAGAAATCCACAAAGAAAGTGCTTAGAATAGCAGACACCATGTTCTTAAACAATCCCTAAAAGAATCATTCAGAGTATGCTACTCTTCGTTCAATCCCATGAAATTTGTTTAGAATCAAGCTGATGATTAAACTCCTGATGGAGGCCCTGATGCCCATGCCTCACTCTCTACACTGTCATGTAGAAATCTGTTTCTTCTGAGGAGTTAAAACTAATATAAACGTGTGTGTGCCCGTGTGTGTGCGTGTGTGTCTACTAATAAATTTTTCACCTGAAAATACAGGAAGGGAAAGTAGTAAAGAGCGGTTGGGCAGAGAGTGATGGGCAAAGAGGGTTGTTTTATATAGTGTATCATGAAAAGGTGGAGCCACCAGCATGTAATTGGTGTTTAAAGCTATGGTGTCAATAAGGCTCTGGAGGTGAGAAGGTGGCTAGAGAAGAGAAGAGCTATGGGGGGCTGAGTCCTGTTTTATTTTATTTTATTTATTTATTTTTTTTTTAAAGATTTTATTTATTTATTTGAGAGAGAGAGAGTGAGAGAGAGAGTGAGAGAGAGCATGAGAGGGGAGAGGGTCAGAGGGAGAAGCAGACACCCCACTGAGCGGGGAGCCCGACGCGGGACTTGATCCTGGACTCCAGGATCATGACCTGAGCTGAAGGTAGTCGCTTAACCAACTGAGCCACCCAGGCACCCTGAGTCCTGTTTTAAATAGCTAGTTGAAACCTTTATACAAAGCAAATAGACAAAAACATTTAAACAATAGTTAAATGTTTTTAATAGTTACAATATTTAGAGGTTGAAAGAAGAAGCAAAAGGATGGAGGAGAGATTGCATCCAGAAAAAGAAAAGGGAGCTCTAAAGAAAGAACATACAGAGCATAAAAGTTCTACCAAAAAGGGCTTTTGAAAATTTAAAAATTGACAGCAGACATAAAAAATTCAGTAGAGAAGTGGGAGATAAAGTCGAAGTTTGTCAGAGAGGAAAACAAAAAGAAAGAAATAAGAAAAGGGGAGAGAAAAGATCAGGAACGTAGAAAATCAGATCAGTGGTACCATTGTCCAAATGATAGAAGTTTCAGGAAAAGAGAACATAAACTGGAGAAGACGAAAATAAAGTGATGACACAATGAAATGTCCCAGAAGGGAAGGGCACAAGTGTGCAGACTAAAGGGATCTGATGGGTTACCAGCGCAATGAATATGCATATCTGGTTGGGGGAGGATCTCATCAAAGTATTTGGGATCAAATGGCAGTAATTATCTCAACAACAAATTGGGGAGAAAACAAAATGGAGAAGTGCCTTCAAAATTCCCAGGGAATCTTCAGTGTGTACACAGCTAAACCCATCATCAAGTGTGGCGAGAAGAATAAAGACATTGTAGGGCAAGAAAATTCTTCCTTTTTTCCCTTCTAGGTTCTTTGGCTGGTCTAATAAGTAAATTGACATAAGACAGATCAATAGGAGAAAAAAATAATTTAATTTTGTATATACAAGAACTCACAAAAATATGAGGCTCAAAGAAGTGACCAAAGCAGTCAGCTTCTATATCTTTTAGACAAAGAAACAATGCATTTATGAAGAATTGACAAGATAAAGAAGTTTGGGCTTGGGGTAGCAAATTAATGAAGAAGTAACAAGGTTTGTTTCTGTCACCTTCTTGGCCTTGCAGGCCCTATGTCTGGTGATGAGGATGCCTTTTACCCTCCAGCTGAAGGAAGGGTACTGTTCACATGGGGAATTTATTTCTTACTTTCAGGGAGATAAAGGACAATCAGAGTGTCCTTCTTGTATCAGCTGTTTCTTATGTAACCTTAATTCAAAATAATATGCCAAAGAGGCACATTTTGGGGAGGACTTCCCTGAACCCCATCAATATCTTCAGACATGTAAGACCTCAAAGATATTACCTTTTTCACAATGCTACTGGAAGATTTGTTCCAACAAAATTGGAACATAAACTATGAAAGTGGAAGACACTGGACTCAGGAAACAGGGACCCATATATAAGAGAATCGAAAGATAATTTCAAAATGATGGCAAAGGGACATTCTGAATACCAGATTTGAGCAGGTCTAGAGAGCAGCATGCTGGAGATGAGAGAAAGAGGTCAAATGGGTCCAAAGTAACATATACAAAGGGAAAAAATGTGAAATGGAATACCTGATATGCTTAAACAAATATTTACAGTTTTGTCAGAGTTTGGGAATAAATTAATAAAAGTAAATAAAAACAAGCAAATAAAAGTAAGTAAATTTTCAAAAGAAGGGAAAATTTAAAATTCTACAAGAAAATGTAATCTAGAATAGTATAGGACTCCACTATGAATATTATTTACTTAGTCTCAAAAATATAAACACTGAATATTGATTGCATGTGACCCAGTTCTCACCCCCATACCTTGGCTGTTTGCTCAGTGGAGAGCACTGGCTACAGACCACCAGGTTGTCACCTCATCTCAGCCTGCCTCAGGGAGAGGGTGAAGAGCTGGGCTTCAGCGCCACTACATCACATCCCTCACGGAAGGACTGGGTAGCACAACCTGCCAGTGTGGATAGTGAAGGCCCCACTGTGGAAGCTTTGATGACTCATGAGAAACAGGAGATGGGAAGGAGCTAACAAATTCTTTACCTTCTTTCTCTAGAACAGACAGTTGTGAGATTAAGTGGATCTAGTCTTCCATTCTGAAGGCTTTGTATATGGCCAAGCCATTGGCTAGTTTTCTTGCGAGGCTGCAGCTGCTCAGTCATGCAACACCCCTTATGTTCACTGCCCTTGTTTTTGACTCTACCTTCCTGCTCTTGCAATCTAGGGTTGTACCTCCAATAAAGTATTAGCCTGTAAACTTCGCCTTAAGTACTGTTTTCTGGGAAACACAGACTGAGACATGGTTTGAACCTAAAGGCAGGTCCTATAACTAACCATATCAGGGGAGAGAGAGAGAGGAAGAAAGAGAGAACACAGAGAATAAAATTCTCTTCTTGTAGGAAATAAACATATGTTTAAACAGCAATATCAAGAAATGGCACTCCAATCTTGTGATTTAGAAAGATGGAGATATGTTCTAAAAGAAAGATCTAAAGAATTAAAAAATGGTTCTCTTTGGAGAGTGAGATGAGAATCAGTGTGTGGGGAAGTATTCAGGAAACTAATGCTTATATATATGTGTGTGTGTGTGTGTGTGTGTGTGTACATGTATGAGGGAGGAACATACATACTATTAGTTAGCTATACATTAGTAATTATATATATTTATAACTATATATTATACTAATAATATATGATAGGTATTATATTACATATAAACTGGGAAAATAAATGGGCAAAGCTTATGTTAAAAGTTAGACATAAGCTTGTCAAGCTGAAGAACTATCAATGAAATAGAATGATGGGGGAAAGGAGTAATGAAATCCTTCATGTCTGTGATTTGTTAATTTTATGTGTCAACTTGACTAGGCCCCAGGGTGCCCAGACATTTGGCCAAACATTATTCTAGGGGTGTCAGTGAGGGTTTTTCTGGATGAGATTAACACTTGAAGTAGGTAGACTGAGTAAAGTAGGTTGCCCTACCTTGTGTGGGTGGGCCTCAACCAATCAGTTGAAGGCCTAAATGGAATAAGAAGGCTGATCCTCCCATGGATAAAGGAGAATTTCTCCTGCCTGATTGTTGAGCTGGGACATTGATCTTTTCTTGCCTTTGGACTTGAGTGGAAACATCAGCTTGTCTTGGGTCAATTCTCTGGGTCTTCATCTTGCTGACTGCAGATCTGGCAGCTTCTCAGCCTCCATATCATGTAGGTCAGTTCCTTGTAATAAATCCCTTCCTTCTTCTTTCTCTCACTCTATACATCCTTTTGGTTCTGTTTCTCTGGAGATCCCTGACGAATTTAATGTCTATTGGGTTAAGTCAATATTTATCATCTTCTTTGTGAAGATGGCCATTCATGTTTCCTGGGCTGCAGGCTACTTGTCATTCTCATTCTCTCTTTATATATTATCCTAAACATGACAACAAATTCCAACTCCCTGTGTTTTTAAGGGTAACACTATAAAAGCAGCTGTGTGAATAAATGTCTCCAACAAACAGATGTTATCCTTACCCAAGTCTGTCTGGAGAGCAGTATGGACATGGGCAAGATAAATAGCTTTAGTTTATGGATTCAATGCATAATCAGACATTTATCAAGCACCTGCTGTGTGCAAAGCATTATGCTAGGTTTTGCGGGGAGTACTGAGATGAATCATTTCCTGTGCATGTCTGTCGTCCACCAAATGGAGAATATGGAATCCAGTATTATGATGAATTATGCTGAATTTTTTTTTGACATGCCATCTTTATAACCTCTTTTCCAATGGATATGACTGAGGCATGACTCATGGATGTCTCTCTTCTCCAGAAATGAAAAAGTTTTTTGGTGAAAGGACAGAACTATGAGCACCAGTTTTAAAGTTAAAAGGTAGATATCATAGGCTTGTGACTACAGTCGATTTTTATGTGCTTGAAAATGTCCTAGTTTCTCCACCAGGCTTATAATAGTAATGAGTAATCAAGGAAAAAAAAAACATTTCCCTCAGCTACAATAATATCTGACACACACAAAAATGAGAACCTTGATTTTACAATTTAGTGAGTTAATATCCATCACATGAAATATTGGAAATTTTACAATTTTATGTCCAGCCAACCAACCTTCCCCACACATACAGATCATGGGCTTATTTTTCCCATGCTGTAAACTTCTTAGGTTCCTAGTCAGAGTAAACAAAGTATGTGATGGCTAATGTTGACACCACTTAATATTTTTCTCAGTAACTGAATATTTGGTTCAAATATATACACACTAAAGAAATTTGAGTAACTCTAATTAAAATAACAAACAAACAAACAAAAAACCCCAAGAAGCATATATAAAGAAAAATATAACAAAAAAAGCTGAATTTGGTTCTTTATTACTTCTTATTTGGCTTCTGGTAACTTTCAATTAGAGTTAAAGTATCTCTTTAACCCACAGGTGCATATAAAACTGGTGCAGCCAGAGCTCCAAATTCAGTCACTATTGACCAGCCACTCCAGCCTGGTAATGGAATATAAAGAGAAAACTGAATTATGGTGGGGAACTCCCATTTCTATTAGTGACGCTGTATCCACATCCATCTTCTTTTGTCAACCAAGATGTAGACCTTTACCTCTCAAATGTAGACATGACAACAAATATTTATTCGTTTTGTGAATTTTCTGTTTTAATGTGCGTTTTATGGGCAGGAAGGCAGTCAACACAATGAAACGTCCCTGGTAATAGTTATCTAGGCATAATGAAAAATGGAAAGAGCTGTTTTCTACAATTTTAGTGAAAGGAATTTTTTTTTTCTTTAATAAGTAATATAGACATAGCTCTTGGACAGTGTGTGGCTCTCATTGAATCAATCCCACTAGCACTAATATTTCTGTAAAGCACACTCCATGCACAAGGCATCTCAATTATCAATAGATTTGAACCTGGACATTGTTCATTTATATAAAATTCTGCATGCAGGTATTCTGCCTGCCTTAAAATAATGTGTATATAATATGTGAATATATATGTAATTTATATGATATATGTATACATATATATGCGTGCATATATACACACACATATGTATATGTATAAAGAGAGAGAGAATAAAAGCATACCCGACTTGATATAGATTTCCAAAGCCCTAAGGTTTTTATTAATGTCCTTATGTGGAATAAAGAATGTTAGCAGGAGGAATTAATGACAGGATTCTTTCAATCTCTTTTTGTCATTTTTGAAATAAGATTTATGCTATAGTATTGGTTATTTCTTTGATGCCTTCTAATATCACAAATACAAAGGAGTCTCTTCTTCTTTTGATTGTTCATGTCTAATTATTAGTCTATGCATAATGCAAAGTATGCTAGATTTGCAATCAAAATACTGTGTGACTCTGGAAGAGATCCTTAGTATTTCTATTTCTCTCTTTCTTTACTTATGAGCTGGTGATAATAGCTCCTAACTGTCAGGGTTGTTATGGGACTTGACTGAATTCATGAGTGTGCTTTGCACATCTTAAGCAGATTATAATACAGTCAGAGATATTACTATTAATTTTCATGGTGGTAAGTCATCTTGATCTATTTATGACCAATAATAGCATTGTGTAGGTTAGCAACTTATGGGCTAGATATTGCCCAACAAGCATGGAAAATAGTCCTTTGGATACCTGCATCTCTTCACTGTTTTGGACAGAAGAGAATGTAGACAAGCAGTGAACCAGTCTGATTCAGAATCAGAAAATTCTAGGGACCTGAGAGACTATTGTGCCTTTTGTATTGTGCTAAGTATCTTTGGGTACAGAGTGGCAGGCAGGTGATTTTGAAGGTGGCTATTTACAAGGCTGATCTGTTCCTTCATTTCAGATGGAAAATTTCTAGTCATTATAGTATGGGTGAATAGCCATTTTAAAATACAATTATGATTTTTTTTCTTCTCTTTTTTTTTTTTTTAGATGAAACAATGTTTCATCTAAACCTCAAAACTCTTTGGTTTCCACTTCCATACCACCCTGCCCATTTTCCTACCCCATTGTACCCCTCTATATAGGATGGGTTATATGCTTTTTTACCACCAAAAGAACACTGACATTGATTCAAATCATAAGTAGCTGGTTGCTGAATCTCATACAGTTTTTAAAGATTATTCCATAATCTTGTAACTTTTATTTGGAATGAGTTGGGTGAGTAAAATTAGTTTTTAATTAATGAAAAAAATGAAGTTTAAATGAAAGCTACACTTACAAAAATATTCTTTCACAATATAGCTATAAAATTGTACTATTGAAATATTAAAGACCATATTCTATCCATCATGAAAAATAGAAGAGTGTAGCAAAGCACCTGGGTTTGAATCATGCCTTTACCAATTCCTAGCTTTGTGACTGTGGTCTCAAGTCCCCTAATCAGTACCAGTGCTAGTTAGTCTTAAAGTCTAACAAGAACAGGCCCTAATTGACAAAGCTGCTGTGAGGACTGAATGGATTAATACAAGCACTAAGAACATAATCATAATAATTGTTGGCTATTTATTATCATCCCCTCCACCTCCTCCTTTTTAGAAAGAGAATTCTTTTTAAATCCCCAAAATATACAATAATCTTCTTATTGAACGTTTGACCAGCTTTTTTCCTCCACAAATTGAAGGTTGAGTTTCAACCAAGTAACCTTTTATATAAATAAGAAGCTGTTTCAGGCACAAGAACAGACCTACTGATTTGTTGCATTATGTTCCAGCACATTGAACAAGCAGAGTAATGGTCCTGGCTCATTAATCTAGGCAATGTTTAAAAACTCCAAAGCAATGCACTGACTTGTCTTTAACTAACAAAAACATTTATATTGGGGAGCCTGGGTGGCTCAGTCATTTAAACATCTACCTTTGGCTTAGGTCATGATCCTGGGGTCTTGGGATTGAGCCCCAAGTTGGGCTTCCTGCTCAGTGGGGAGTCTGCTTCTCCCTCTTCCTCTACCCCTCCCCCCCGCTCACGCTCTCTCTTTCTCAAATAAATTAATAAAGATCTTTAAAAACAAAACACCCCCCCACACACAAAGAAAACCATTTATGTAAAGGACTCAGACCAGAATAGGGCCTAGTAAATGAAAACTGGAGTACCGGGCAGGTTGAGAAGTAAAAACATAAGCAGATTCCTTGTCCTGTAGGGAAGTCAACAATAGGAACCATAAGGAGAGTAAAGAGTATTGAACGTGAGAAGTACATGGATGCCAGGGCTTGTTCCTGGGGCCCAGGAATTTGGGTCAGTCCATGAGGTACTGGGAGTTTGGGTACACTATATCAACTCTATTGGGTCACTAAACAGCCCTCCACTTTCCCTCCAGACCTGGTCATTCTGGGCTCCTAGATTCTCCTATGCTGGAGAGGTGGTCAGTATTGCACTAGATGTTGCTCTACCAAATATTGCAAGATTTTAGTGGCAGAAGTATGTCAAATACAGATTTTTGGCTAAATGTTAAAGTCAATATGAAATTAAATCCAAGGCTGAGGCTGCATCATCATCATTAGGGTGACCAACTCATTCCAGTGAGCTCTGGACTTTCCTAACGGTAGCACACAAATCCCACATGCAGGAACACCCTCCTTTGCAGGAAAACCAGCCAGTGCTGGTCATCCTAATCTTCACAGAATGAATGTCATAGAACAATGAAGTCAAAATGATCAGGAGTTGAAATGTAAGAGTGTGGGACTTAGTGTGGGAAAAGTAATTTCTCAGCACTGCCAGCTTCTAGATTGCAATGTGTGATCACTAAACTGCACATTTAGGTTGTGGACAGATGTTTGCTCTCCACCGAAGTGAGTGGAGGAACAAAGATCTTTGTGGCTAACTCTGCCAGTGGAGGCAACAATTTCAGGTGGCATGGCAATCAAAGTGTCAAACTTGATCTATTTTCTCTTTTTTAAAGATTTATTTATTTATTTGGGAGAGGGAGCGAGAGAGTGTGAGCAGGGTGAGGGGCAGAAGGAGAGGGAGAGAGAAAATTTCAAGCAGACTCCCCACTGAGCATGGAGCCTGACATGGGGCTTGATCTCAAGACCCTGAGATCATGACCTGAGATGAAATCAAGAACTGGAGACTTAACCAACTGAGCCACTCAGGCACCCAAACTTGATTTATTTTATTATAGTGATCACTGAAGTGATGCCTTCATTCCTCCTCAGCTCCCGTGCCTGACAATTTAGTCAATGATGATGATGCAATTTCAGTGAGGCAATCCCATGAACTAAATATTTCTCTACTTAACTATTTGAAAAAACTTATTTTTATGTGAAAATGAACATGTTGTTCATAGTCACCATTAATTATTGCAGCAGCTTACTCTGCATTCATAAATATATATTTATACTTCAGCTGAATCTCAAAGAGTCTCAGAAACTAAAACACACAAGGTAGTTTTAATGATAGTTATATCTAAAATGCTTACCCGTATTTGAAAGTGAGTATTCTAACAATAACGAGACATCTAAATGGTATGCCCTGTTTGTTACTGATGTTGATTCATTGACTAGACCCAAGGGTAACTGGTGCAATCTCATGATCACTGATCACACATCACTGCAGAGAAACCAGGAATGACACAATAATTAGGCATTCAGCGATTTGGCTCTCTGAAGGCTGGGGCTGAAGGCAAAGTGAAGAGCAGATATTGGCCAAATTTGGAGGCTGAAGTCTTATATTGCTGCTTGCCTATCTGGAGACCCCTGAATGCGAGCTTACAGAGGCACTGAAACCAAATCCTATGAGCTTTCAACAGCACTGGCCACTC
Source organism: Mirounga leonina (assembly GCF_011800145.1). Classification (NCBI taxonomy): domain Eukaryota; kingdom Metazoa; phylum Chordata; class Mammalia; order Carnivora; family Phocidae; genus Mirounga; species Mirounga leonina. The sequence goes on from NW_023270268.1 coordinate 82,165,019, forward strand.
TTGATTGCATCTAGGGCTGCTTCTCCCGTTGACTTGCCCACTCACTCACATCCTACCAGAGGGCGTTCAATAGGGTATCCTCAAGGACAGGCTAAATGAGCCAAGGGCATACAGGGTGCAAATTCCCAGGGCTAAACGGGTTCTAGGATTGCATAAGCATGCAGGACCAGCACACATGTAATGTGTGTGTGTGTGTGTGTGTGTGTGTGTGGTGGGATAAGCGTGTTAGCAGACATTTGAACAAATCAGAGTGCTCTAATCAATACAACGACTTTAGATTATTTGTGGAACCCTTTCACCCATGGCTGGGTCTTTGAGCCAATATTTATAAGGAACTGAACCCTGCCAACTTTCCTCTGTCTTCTTTTGCCTTCCACAACTAGATTCAACAACAGCCTCCATCTACACTCTCAGGGATGATCCTTTCCCTTAGGGCACTGGGTGGATGTTAACAACTCTGCCACACCCTCCTCCCACATCCCACCAGGCCCAACTCACTTTTTTATCTTTCTTCTGTTTTCTTTTTCTTAAATTATGCTACAATTTGCATAACATAAAATTTAACATTTTAACCATTTTTATGTGCATGGCTTTCAGTACAATCACAACGCTGCGTAACAATTACCACCATGTATCTCCAGGACTTTTTAATTTTTTCCCACTGAAACTCTGTACCCATTAAATAACTTTCTATTCCCCCCTCCTCACATCCCCCGGCAACCATGCTTCTACTTTCTGTCCCTCTGAATTTGACTACTCTAGGTACCTTATGTAAGTGGAATCATACAGGATTTGTCCTTCGGTGACTGATTTAGCTCACTTAAAATAATACCTTCCAAGTTCATCCATGTTGTAGAATGTGTCAGAATTTCCTTCCTATTTAAAACTGAATAATATTCCATTATATGTCTATGCCACCTTCTGTTTATCCATTCATTTGTTGGTGGATACTAGGTTACTTCCACCTTTTGGCACTTACGAATAATACTGCTATGAACATGGGTATAGAAATATCTATTTGAGTCTCTGCTACTAATTTGAGGGGGGACATATATGCAGAAGCGGAATTGCTGGATCCTATGGTCCAACTTGCTGTTGACGAAACTTAGAATTGTCAGGTTCCTCTACCCCAAGATGTAGGATCCCAGATAGGATTAATGGGCTCTTGCTCTGCATTGTCTCTTTTATAGCAGAATCTGTCATTCCCAGGAAGGATTCAGGGACATCCTTGTGTACCCCAATTTTAATTTTTTTTTCTTATCTGTGACCTGTCTGCTTGGATCCCACCCACAGGACCAGGCTTCTTATAAGATCAAGTTTTCACTCTGCAGACCTACCTTTCTCTCAAGGTCCCAGAGTGGTCCAGTGGTGAACCCCACCATTCCCAGCTTAGATTTGTTCCTTCCCTGATTCTGCAGGTGAGTTGGCAGGAATAATGGACCTAAGTGCCTGCACCTATGTGCAGGACCTTTGGGACTGTGTTGGACAGATTGAAGTGTTTACCTAAATTGGCTAATGCAAATTGCAATCAAGAAAAGAACCCAGAACTCAGAACGAGAGAAGCAGAAACGAGGATCAGAAGAAGGGAGGCATGAGACAAAACCAGGTATAAGAAATCATTCAAGAAAAAATTATTCCATTTCAGAAGCCAATATTATCAGAAGCAGTTGAGTCAGGTGAGTGAGTGATGAGTTGAAACAAGTAGTTGAAAGGTACAACAAACTAAAGTTTTTAGGGGTCTGTTTTTATTGGGTGCTACCCCCAAGTCTCTGCTCAGGTTGTATATCTGAGTGCAAGGTCTTGCTGATACATCCCATTTCTGTTGTTGAAGGTGGGGTATTTTACTACTGTGAATGCAGGGAACTCTATAATGACTTCTAGTCCCTTCTTGATTCCAGAGCTTCAACCACAAACCCGACACTGCTGTTTCCATAGTCAAAGAGTTGTCTGGAGGCATTTACCGATTAACATAACTCAATCACTAGGCACATCTGTTTTAGGTCTGGCTCTGAGTGGAAATAAGTCTGCCCTAAACTTTAGTAACAAGTGACCTGGACCTTACCTGGTTCAAATTTGTGCAACCTCTGTAGTTTGGATACTTTCAAATAAAAAAATTAGATTAAAAATTTGTTTGGGCCTAAAATACCCTGTGGACCTTGCAGAAACAAATGCAAAATTTCAGCCTTGGTACTCAGGATCTCCATTACAAGCAGTGATATTCAGTGAGACGCAGCCTGAGAGGTTTTAAGAATTGATAAAAGTGTTTCAGATTCACAAAGAACAATAATATTTTCCATTATGTTGCTAAATGGGCCAAATAATATTCCCACAAACAAATATAATCGCAAGGGGAAAGTCACCCCAGACAAGTTTATAGCTCCTTTGTGGTTCCCCACCCCTCCATAACAATGGTTATATTGTCCTTTTGGTTTTAGCTACCAATGATTAAACCAAACTCTTTGTTCAATTATAGTTATTAGCTCCTACCAGGTAATAGTAATATCTATTAATTCTGCTCTCTTCTTCTCTCGTATATACTGCATCATTTTTCACACTGTAAGCTGTTTTTGGAAAGAGGCAGGGAAGGGACCATGAAGTAAGGGGGAATGTCTGTGTGGAATTGGAGCCCTTGATATTCCTGTCCCTTCTCATGTTTAAGGCTAGGATCTGAGACTGCAGTCTGGGCCTCAAGGAACCTCTCAAGGTACAGTCCCAACCACGTGTCCCACTTGTCTTGCTCTGGTGACCCTTATTACTTCTTACCTCAATGCTGCCTCTTCACTTACAAATCAATTGTTCAGTGGGACTTTCTGTATGGTTTTGGTATTGCAAAGATGCTCTTTGTCATATAATTTTGGGATCTATGATTCAGTACCTCCTACTTCAGCTCAAAACACTAATATCTAGGTGTTTATCAAAGAAGAGAGTTAAAGTTATAAAAAAGAAATGACAAAATGAGTAGAAGATTGATTACCTGCTTGTTACGTCCTTAAAATGATTTAACACATTTGCAGAGTCACACTTGTGATTATCATGATCAGTGGCAGTTAAAATGGCATAATGAACCCACAACTTTATGACTGGAGCTCCAGATGAACAAGATAGATCACCCTACTGTATAAGAAACAGCACCCAATTCAGCTGTGGTTTCCACTTACAGAAATCCTCCTCAGGAAAGGAGCAGTCACTGCAGGGAAATGCCATTAATGCTCACCCAAGTGAGAAGAATCTGTATCATGGGGAGGCAAATAGCCATAGAACACCAGATGTTTGCTAATTATTTTCAAATGAAATTGACTAGACTGAGTTTTAAACAAAGATAATCTGAGAGGGTAAAATAATGTTGGTTCTTCCCTTGACTTTTATAAGTAGGGGTAATTAATCCATCTGAAGTGTTCCTCATTGCCTCCACCCAGTCCTATCTCCAGTTATTAAGTTCTTCCTTTTGCCACAGGAATTATATTCAGTGTCTTGATTGCTGGATCCTGGTTGGCTCGAGAATTCTGTATGCTTCACTTTCTTATCTCCCCTCTGCTCTCCCTATGCCTACACTGTTCCCCTTCCTATCTCCGTCTTCTTGGCCTGTTATGTTTGAATTCAATGTAAAATGGGTTAGGACTTCCCACATCAAGACCGACTGATGGTCACATCAGACAATGCCTAGAGGAGTCTCAGAATTATTTGAGCCTGCCAGCCTCTAAAGGTTTGGGCAAGAACCCAGCAATTTTGACAGAATGCACGTTCTAGTCTTCCTGGGATATAAGCTAATTCTGGAAATGCATAGACCTTCATTTGTGAGGAACAATTAGTGAAAGCATTGAAGCAGGGCAAAATTAAAGCTGCATTTCAAAGGAAATGGAGCACACAGGAGAATGAGGGTTGCTCTTACCTAAAACAGATGAATTGCAATAAGCAGACACATTTAGAACCTATTTTGTTCATGTTCTCTACACAACACAGAAGGGTGCTCTATGTCTAAAACTACAATACACAGCACTAAAAAGGGAGCCATCTGGATATCAGGTAGAATTGTATGGAAGTATAAATATGATTTCTAAATTAAAAACTGTGATGGAAATAGTAATATGAAATGGATACTGCTAAATATTACATTTCTAAAGTATGGAAACAAAAACAAGAATATTTTCTCTTGACCTCAAATACAGCTTGGTGCAGCACAGAGTTCAAGAGATATAATATCTTCCCTTACCAACTCTGTTGACAGTGTCCCAAAAGGTTAATATCCTTGATGTAGAAAACATTCATGGAAAACAATGAAAAAAATGATAAAACCAAAAAGGTATAACCAAAAACCAGTTTACAGTTGCTTAGCCTCTGAAAAGCAGAAGCTGGAATAGGATTTTTGTGCAAGTGATAGCGATTTATTTGGGGGAGAGGGAGTGAACCCAGAAAACAGCAGTGAAGAGCTGGGCAGATTGAATGGGGGAGGAAGGAAAGCCAATACAATGGTGTGTAGTTGAGTTGGCCACCACCATGAGCAACTGAGGCTGAATCCCACTGGGATATGCTTAAGAGTACAGAGAACGTGCAGATTCATCTGCCCAAGGATGATTGGGGAAAAGCACCTATTCACTGTCTTCCATAGCCCATTGATTGAAAGTTGTCCCAGGGTTGCTCAATCCCTCACACTTCTGAGCTGGGAAGGCCTGTTTGCAGAGAGGAGCTCCACAGCAACCTTCTTCCACGGTAAGAGGAGTCCTGGGGGCAGAACCACAGTGAGCACTGAGTGCCACGTGATCAAGTCACCTGCTTACAACTGCCACGTCTGAAATCAGAGTGAGGCTGAGTGGCACCTGGTACGATAAAAGATGAAGTTACATGAGAAAAATACACCTGAAAATTGTTTGCCTTCACTGCTAATCAAAGGGATGCAAATCACCACAACACTGAATCTCTTTTCCTCTGAAATATTTAAAGTGACTTTTTAAATGGTAATTCTTAGTGTTTTAAAAATGTAGTGAGAGAGGAAGGTTTTCTCCCCCCTGCTAATAGAAATATATTCTCTAAACTTTCTAGGACCAATTAATGTTACAGTTTTTTATGCGCTGAATTGTGTCCCCCCAAAATCCATATGTCCCTAACCCCACTACCTCAAAATGTGACTATATTTAGACACCAGTCTTTAAAGAGATGATTAATTTAAGAGGCTGTTAGGGTGGCCCTAATCCAATCTGACTGGTTTCCTTACAAGAAGAGGACATTTGGAGACACAGAGAGACACCAGGGATATGCGTGCACAGAGGAAAGAACATGTGAGGCATGTGAGGACACGGCAAGATGGTGTCTGTCTGCAAAGCAAGGAGACCTCAGAAGAAACCAAATGTGCTGACACCTTAATCTCCAATTTCCAGCCTCCAGAACTGTGAGAGAATGAATGTCTGTTGTTTAAGCCACACAGTCTGTGGGATTTCTTATGGCAGCCCTAGAGAACTAATACATAGATCATACATTTAAAAAATATCTTCATACACTGTTTGTTTTTTGCCCAACACTTGGACCATGATTGGTCTAAGCCAATTCTGAAAATCCTGTTCTTTGTTTTCCCAGCATCTCTTGCAAGTAGGTTTGAACATGACCAGGTTCTGGCCAATCAGATCAAAAGAAAAATCTGCAATGGGGCTTCTGAGAAAACTTTTGCTTTTGTGATTAAAAAAGACAGGTGGAGATGGTACATGTACATCCTCACCCCTTCTCCTATGCTTCAGATACAGAGTGATGTTGTACCTATGTTTGTGAAGCTCCGGCCTTACATTCTGCTAGCTTGGCAGCTCTGGTGCATCAGAGGGGCCTCTCTGCAAATGGGCATGTGCCCTTGGAATCAGTCTCACTGGCCTTGCTTAGGTCACAGGCAAATAACTGAGCCAATCATGAGGACCAGAAGAATGAACTGCTCTGATGGATGGGATCTGAACTATGCTCCGACCCCTGGAGTGTGGAGTTGACGTCAACCTTGTCCAAGCCACATGGATCAAAAGTGGGGGAGGGGCACTTGCCCAAAAGGAAATCAGGGTGCTGTACCTGAAGTTGGAGGAACAGATGCTGATCAGACAAAATGAACAACCGACATCTCCTCCACCCGACTAACTCCTGCTTGTCCTTCAAGTGGCAGCTGGGCTAAAAGGTTTCCTGTGCAGTTTTCTTGGCCATGCCCATGTCCATGCCATCAATTCTAGACTACTTGCCCTATTCTTTTTTCCCTACCATCTGTACTTTATCACAGTACTTTTCTGTTTAATTACCTGTTTGCTTCTCTTTATTCCTCATTAGACAACAAATGCCATTAAGACAGGGAACTTAATTCTTATTCACTATTGTATCTTCTGTGTCTACCAGAGTGCCTAGCACACAAACACACTTGATAAATATTTCCTGGATGAATGAATGAAGATGTACATCATAGAAGACAAGTATAATTGAAAATGCTTTCAAGCACATGAAAGTGATGGGTACTGTAGAGGTAATAGGCACCTTAGTCTCCTCCTACCACACCTATACCCTTGTTAACTTCCCTCCTTTGACAGAGAAAGAGTTGATATATTGGTCAGAGTCTAGAACATTCATTAGGCTACATTTATCAATATTCCTTAAAGACCAGCAACTCGACTGCTGCACTCTATTTTTCTTTGGTGGATATAAAGGGGCTGGCATCTTTGATACAGACCTAACAGGTTTCTCTCCTCTTTTTCATCCCCTGGAAATCTGCACCTGAATAGTAAGTATGTCAGAAATTACCTTACAGATCTCGCCCCCTAAAAGTATAACTTGATCTCAGAATTTAGAGCAAAGGTAAAGAATTGGAAGCCCCATTCTTTTTTTTTTTTTTTTTTTTTTGGAAGCCCCATTCTTATCTCAAAATCAAGCCATGTCCTCCAGCACAACTTAGGAGAGGGCTCTGAACTGCAAGTCATTGAGCTCTCACATACCTGTTAGGAAAGCAACATTTTCTTTTTGATCTAATAATGTTCTTTGTATATACTTTTCTCTTTGGGGAATGCTGTCAGTAGAAGTGATCATGGAAGAATAGGATTTGGACAGTTCTTTATTTGGGGCTGTAATGAGCATCACAAATACCTTCCTAACCTCACATGATTCCTAAAAGGTACCAGCTCACAAGGCATTTTTCATTGCCTCACACAGCCCCTCAACCAGGATGAATGAGACTCTTCACTGAGCAGTAAAGTTTAGATGAGATGAGTCTGGCCTAAAAAAGAGATTGTCCAGTTTATAGGGCACTGGTTTTTCTTGGTCTTATACTATTGGTGCCCAGTACACTGTTTTTCTTAAGAACTGTGACTCTACTCCTGTTAAATACAGAAAACAATGTGGGAATTACTTAGCCTTCACAGGGATAACAGATATGATTTCTGTTTGAATTTTTAGCATTTGAACGTGGCTTTTAGTACAGCCTTACTGACTCTTCTTTAAGCAACTCCTGTTAGAGACTTATGGCATTAAAATTGTGCAGCAGCCTAATAACCATCGATTGATTAATTCAACAAATACTTACTGCCAACTTACAATGTACCAGGTCCTTGCTAAAAAACTAATAAAATATGTTGCTGTAATATTGCAAAATGGATAAGCCATGATCCCAGTTGTAGAGGTGCTAATATTCAGGTGGAAGAGAAAGACACTTAAAGAAATAGTTAACCATATGAGGTGACACTGGGAAATGCGCTCTAATTTGACTCTGCCGGACTGTCTTACCTTAAAAAATCCTGCAAATCCTTTAAGGCCAACTCAAATCCTGCTTCCTTCAAGAATCCTTAAGTGTTCTGTTCAGCCAAAATAAATCTCTCTTTCATCTCTTTTCTCCTCCAGTTTATGTATTAACTAATATTTATGTGTGTATCTCTTTCCTCCATTTGCTTTTATATTCTCGAAGGACAGAAGCTGTATCTTAGCCATCTCTGTATTCTCCAATTTGGCTGGGACAATCATTTTCATGTAGTAAGCACTGAACTTTTATTGAATTGAAATAAACTTTATTACATTAATCAGATTAGTTTTCTGGAGTTTCCAGATACATGATTCCTCTGCTACAGAACAGAAAGGGTAACAGATGCAACATACTTCTAGTTAATAGTCTCAATTTTGGTGAGAAATTATTTCCCTGGACTCTAAAGAGTTTGGGGGGGGGGGTTAATTGTAATATTATAGTAAGGATACCTTGTTTCCATTGAAAATAAGGAAAATACAAATATTTTTAGACATGATTAGTTGTCACTTGAAACTTAGAGCATGGATTATTCTGCCCTGCATAGAAGCTGAGTTCAAGTAATCCTATAATGTTAATAAACACAATATTTTTACCAATTATTTATTATTGGCTGTGTCTGGGGAAGTTTGGATGGGGGTTACAGTATAGAAAAGCAGGAATGTCAGGGATAGAAGTTGAGAACACAGGAAAGTGAAATTGGAGATAAAGGAGTGGGTAAGAACGTGCAGGGAGACTTAAATGAGGAGAGGAATTTAGCACTAGATCTAACATACAACAGGGACCACTGCAACTTCTCAGTGAATAGACTAGCTGTCTGTGGTTATGACCCTTTAATTTCACCTTTGTGGGCCTTAGTTTGTAGGTAAGTTTGGCTCAAGACAGTGCCATGAAGACTCTAAATCTAAATTAATAGTTTTTAAAAAATAAAATGGTAAAAATATATTTAGGGAAAACAAGGTATACAATGGATTAGAAGGAAGAGGGCTTGGGGACAGGAAGCCCAGTTGGGAGCAGCTGTTTTTGTTCCAGAGAGAGGGGTGAAAGTAGAGACAGAAGAAAGGAGAAGGGACAAGAAGTTCGAGTCCCAGACAACTGAAGCTGCTCCATTTGCCAAGAGGTCAGATGCCCTCTGCAAGCCTTGTCATTTACCAGTGACTCATTCTGTTCTGAGTTCTCTTTGAACTTCATCTTCCATTTATTACTGAGTGCAATTACAAAGCACTGATTTAGCACCCTTGCCATATGTTAAGGCCTTGAAAACAAACATAAATGACAAAGATGTTTCTTCTTTGAAAAATTCTTTGTGATTTTAATTTTTCACACACTCATGAAATATATCGGAAAGGGTTGGTGATTAAGATAATTTAGTATTTTGTTTTTTGCCATGCTCTTTTGGATGCTGAGCCTACTCTGACAGGGTGGATACTATTCAGAGTAAGTACTAAGGTGTGAAAGATTTCTTCAGTACTTTGAAATAGTTTCCACACAAGGGCTGGAAAACATGTTCACGTGTGCCTAAGCCAAAGGCTTTTAATCTCTTGCCCAGAAGAGCAAACTTAGGATATAAAATAGTACCGGAGGAACTGGCTCTTACCTTCTAATGAGAGAAAGAGCAATGCGGACTGAAATTTTCTTACCGTGTTTTGTAAATTTCACGTTTTAGTACCAGATGGCATTAACTTGCTAGAAATGTCTGAACTGAAGTTCATTTGAGGTAACGATCTTGGATTTATTTCATTTCAGTCCATTCTTTTGTTTTCAGGAAACAAAAAAATATTGAAATACATGAAAAAAAACCAGAGAATATTCAAGACAACAATAAAAAACAAGCGGCTGCATTCAATTTTGGAATTAAGATCTTTAAAAAAGACAAGCTGTTAAATTCTAGCTGCTTTCCTAATATAACATGTTGAGAAATAAAGTCTGGTTATTAAATCCAGAGCTAAAATGATTTTCAAATAATTATTCTGCCACTACTCACAGTTCACTGAAAAGATGCTGGAAGCCTAATATTTCCCTGGTAGCCAAAGGTGAAATGATAATATTCAGTAAAATGTGATCCTGAGAAGTAGCTAAAGAGACGACGATATTGACTTTGCCATTGAGGATTTTCTCTCTCACACCAAATAATTTCCCCCCAGCAAATATCTTTTGTCGGGGTTGATGGAACAGCGTTCTGCCATTTTCCATGAGTTGCTAGGGAGTCAGCTGAAGCACACAAATGTACTGTGACAGAATCGTGTTACTTATACAAGGTATAAATTAGGCAAATCGTAGACTTAGGCACTTTAAGATTCCACAATCCATCACTAATTCATCGTTATTTCTTCTCCTTTCCGAAGCTAGTACTTGTCCTTCCACTGAGATCCAGGCTTAATTTGTATCAAAATTGTCCCCAAATTCATGGGAATTTGCTTTCCTGGAATCAGCTCTTAAAAATCTTCCAGGATATAGCTTTTTCAGTGATAAACAGTTCCAGGCCCTGTTACCTTTGGCTCTCATACAGATTTTACCTTTTTGGAATCTACTGTTTCTCTAGAAATGACAAACATTTGAATAAGCTTTCCTATAATTCTCTTGCTAACTCTTTTAATCCTCCACATTGAATATATTTTCCCTAAAAGGACCAGCTATTTGACTTCATCCTGGTAGCTTATTATGTTCTTTAGAAGCCAAAGAAACAAATGTCAACATCTTAAATTTCAGTTACTACAGTCCAGAGGACTCTGGTGAACTTTCCTTCTACAACTCAGTTTCCTCTCTCTTTGCATTGCATAGCCTGTCTTGAAGCCAGAAAGCTATCCAGTGCACTCGACAACTCCAGTTTCAACGTAGGTTAAAATATTGTCAGTTCAAGCTTCTACTCTGCTCTCTTCCTCCTTCAGAGATGGCATTGAGAGGAGTTTATTGCAGGGAGTAGTGAAGGTGAGCTTGTGGTCCCTGACAATATCCCCATAGTGTCTGCTACTAACATAACATACGATATGTCCTCTTCCCTTGACTCCTCCATGGTAATCGTTCTGGCAAGGGGAGAATATGGTTTCCTTCCTTGACTCTGTGCTATGTTGGTACTTAAAAAGATTTCAGCTCCTCATTTCCCAGCCAGTGGCTGATAGGTCACACTCTTTCCAGTGTAAATTTCTTCACTTCTTTTAAGGAAGTTTTTGTCAGGTAATGGCTCTCACCTTTGATAAATTTCCATATTCTATGTATGGGTATGAAATTTTGGATCTCTTTCTCACCATTTGAGAGATACCAGGACAATTTAGGAGGGGGCTATCCTCAGGCATCTGCTATCTGTATTGGTTTCTGTCACCTAACTACGCCCTCCCATGGCCAGGTGGTGAGGGGAATGTTACCAGGAAGGAAATTGTTCTCAAAAACCTTCAACTGGAAGTTTGTTCTGGGAATCCCCAAATTTCAAAAGAGAGTTTGTTCCTGTGTTACTTGCCCACTATTTTTAATTCTGTTATTTAAGCACCTAACCCTCTTCTCAACTCTCTGCTACCAGAGTTTTTGTTTTTTTTTTTTATAAAGAACGTGAGGAAAAGTGAGAGGAAAAAAATTAGTTCATCTGGATGATAACTATCTTCAAATTCTCCACCTCAAACCTAAATCCTGGACTGTTCACCAAAAACTCCGCCCTCCCAAATTTGATATCTTTGTTCATTGTTCTTGGCAACTTCTCATCCGTCATAGGGATGCAAATGCTTCCGGGTTCAAACGAGAGGGGTCACAGAGGAGAAATGCATGCTAATTAGTATAGTCAGAATGTATACTCTGGCCCCTGTTGAGGTTTATGGAAGAACCAAGTAAGATTATTGGTTGAGGTGCTGGTGATAACAACGGACTACCACAGGATTCAGCTAAATGTCTAAGAAGGTAAATGCTTCCCCAGGTGGATGATGAATTTTGGCTGCCCTTGGGCCTAATTAGGAGAAAATAAGTGTTTTTTGGAGCTAAATTGTGTCTCAGACTTTAAAATGTCAATCCAGTGGAAGCTGTTAATCAGAGAAGTAGGATATCATTTTGCATAGAACACCAGAGCAGACTCTGCCAACACAATGGCAGAAAGACTGCAGGAGAGGACGTCATAAATCCACCAGGTACGAACAGCATATGAAAACTCCTTTCAGAAGAGAGATTTTGCACACAAAGAGCCCCGAGGGAAGGGATGGAAATGGAAGCATCCATCAAGTAAGGAAAGGGCGTTCAGAAAATTGCTCTTCTGACTTCATCTATCATACTATCAGAGACTGCTGTGTTAATCCATTTACCACCACTGAGTATGAGCCCAAAGACAAAATGCAGAAATACTCCTTGGGGAAAGCTTTCAACAAAACTTCTGCAAAGGCTAATGTGGACAATGGGGATTTTATCCCAGCCACTGTGAATCCTATTGGTTTGCTGCTGTGGTTTTTTTTTTTTTTTTTATGTTATGTTAATCACCATACATTACATCATTAGTTTTTGATGTAGTGTTGCTGCTGTGGTTTTTGAGGCGAGTACGTGGGGGTAGAAGCAGACGAACCTGGGAACAAACCCACTGCAAGCCCTGCCTCGTCAGTGAATTGAAATGGCCTATATGTTCCAGGTGCTCTGGAAGAAAGTCAACGTATATTTTCTGGAGGGCTTTGATTTTTCTGTGTTTAATAAATCTGCTGATTTTGTATATAATGCACTTCTGGGACATTTATTTGTGTTCATTTTAAATGTAAAAATAAATCCTATTTTCTATTAAAAAAATGGGGATAATGTGGATTGTCTCATATCATATCCAGGAACTTACACACCAACTTACACACCAACATACGGTGGCAGGTAGTTTTTCAAATTCAAATGTAAATTCTTTGGCCTAGGGAGCCCTTTTTTCCCTCTTTCATAGCACAATTCTGAATCCTGAATATAGGCTGTAGCTCCATCCCTGCCCCTTCCATGGTGTATGAGTCTGCTATTATCCAAGGGTTAAAAACAAAGTAAGGCCTTACTTCTCTGAATGCTAATGTGATATATTAGTTCTCCATGTATAAAAAAGGGTGTTAATTAGAAATGCTGCAATGATTATGGAAAAAATCTTCACAATATTACTTTCTTAGCTTTTATAAGAAAAGCAAATGCCAAGTGCTCACTGTGCTATTAAATGTTACCAATTTCAATATTAATAACTTAATAATGAAAATAATTCCTTTTGTTTTTACAGTGCTTTTCTCTTTTTATGATGCTTTTGTACCTTTTATCACATTTGATTCATTTTTATGAACATTCTGAAAGTTAAACACTCCCTTACTTGGTTGACTAATAGTTCATTCAAATGATTGAATAAATCTTGGTTTTTTGTGAAGAAATATATGAAATTACAAGATGGAAACAATTTTTAGGCCCATTATGCTTTGGTGGTTTCAATGGAGCTTGGGTGGTGTGTGACACTGAGTGGGAGAGAAAGAAGCCATGCCTTGTGAAATGACCATGAGTTGCAAAGGCAGCTTAAGAGAGCAACCTGCCCGACCAGTGTTGCATTATTAAGAGGGATCACTCCCTCTCGAGAATGGTGTGAATGAGTCATTCCTTTAATTGTGAGTGTAGACGACCAGAAAGGAGATTTAGCTTTACGTCTCTTCAATAAATGCATACACTACTAAGATTCACTTGTAATAGTGATCACAGCATGCTATGTTCATGAGAGTGTTTTCAATCTTTTGAGTAGAACCTGTTTTTAATGTAAAATATTACACAGATACAATGATACTTGCATTTTTATTACTTGATGACTGGGAGGAGGACCACAAATTTTTATTAATTCAGCAATACATACCTTCATAAGAATTTCCCTTGAAATCATCACACCATCATCCACATATATTTAGGTAAAAGCAACCTGTGTCTATGGCTTTGCTTAGTTAACATGTACAGATTCTTATTATGGCCTCAAAGCCCTCAGAAAGCCTCAACTCATCAGCTCAGAGCAAATATCACCTGACATCAAGTTTATGTCCACAAACTGATTCATGGATTTATTAACATATTCTTTTCACAATTTTAAAATATTTCTATAGGCATTGCATGGTACTGGATGCTATGGAGGATTGAAATTCAGATTTAACAGAAATGGAGAAAGAATCAGTAAACAGGAAGATAGAAAAAAAATATTCAAAAAGCTTCTCAGAGAGAAAAAGTACTAGAAGTTCTAAGAATGAGAATGAATGAAATGGAAGAGAGTGAATAACTTGACATATGTCTACCTGATGTTACAAAAAAAGCACATAGAAGCAGCAGGAGCATATATGAGGAGTTAGTGTCCAAAAACATTTCAAATGTATTAAAAAAAAAAAGTCTTTATTTCAGAAAATGGAAAAAATATTGAAGAGTATAAATAAGGGAAAAAAAGAAATACACAAGTAGATGTCATATCACAGAAGACAAAAACAAAAATAGAGAAGACAAATCATCCATATGGAAAAACAGATTTTCTAAGAGGAATTAATATTAAAGTGAAAGCAGCTGAGATATACATATATATGTATATATAAAATAATATCTTCAAGGTATTGAGAGAAAATAACTATCAATCCAGAATTACATACTTCATAAAAGTATCTTCTAATAATAAGGGTAAAATTAAATACTTTTAGGAAAAAACTGAGAGAATGTGCCAATAACCAATTCTTACTGAAGACATTCACAAAGATTGAAACTTTGAGGTGCAAGAAGGAATAATGAGCAAAGACGTAGATAAATATATGAGTAAATCTAGGCAAAAAACAACAGTATAAAATAAGAGCAATAATGTCTAATTTGTAGAATTAAATAAAGTGTAACCGAAGTTCTGTACAATAAAAGCATTTAAACTGGGGACAGCTGATCAGAGTTAAAGTCATCTGAGGTCTCTGCATTGTTTATGAAGAAGGAAAAAATGATTTACTTTAAAATTTGCACATTAAAGTTTTTAGAGCGAGCACTAACAGAATAAAAATCGTAGAGGGAGAAATGAAATGAAAGGAAAAAAAAGCAGACCCCAAATCCTTTGTGTTAGATGTGTAATAAATTATCCTAAAACTTAGCACCTTAAAACAACAATCATTTATTGTTACTCATGAGCCCATGTATTGCTCATCAGGCAGTTTTGCTAATCCGGTCTAGTTTAACTGTTCTTGAATGGAATCATCTATGCAATGTCATCAGGTGCTTGGCCTCTGGGAGCTGGCTAATCCCAACCGGACTTATCCAGGACAACTCATCTCTGTTCCACGTGGACTCTCATCCTTCAGTGGACTAGCCTGTTCTTGTTCACAGGGCAACTGGACAAGTTCTGATAGAATGAGTGAAACACCTAGACCAGAGGTAGGCAAACTTTTTCTGAGAAGGCCCACACAGTAAATATTTTAGGCTTTGCGGGCCATACTACTCAAGAGTTGCAACTACTCGACTCTGCTATTTTGCCAAGAGGCATCTGTGGCCAATTCGTAAATGGATGAGTGTGGCTTTGTTACAATAAATTTTTACTTACAAAAATAGACAGCATGCCAGATTTGGACAGTGGACTATAGTTTGCAGACTCCCGGCCAAGACTTAGAACTGGCGTTAGCTTCTCTTTCACCTCTTGATAGAAGGAAATACAGTCTTATTGCCAAAGGATTTGCTTACAGCGAGAGAAATAACTGCATCCCATTTTTAACAACAGCAACAACAAAATCCACCATAATGTCAATAAATCAGAAAGAAATCTAGAAAAGGGGGGAAAAGTCCACAGAAAAAGTAAAATAAGACAATATAAGGCAACATATATAAATTCAAACATATCATTATTCACAAATTCACAATAGATGTGAAGGGAATCATCTCTCATTTTAAAGCTATAAAGCCAAAATTGCTAGAACTGCAAAGAGGAATTTTAAAATTCATCATCACTGCGGGAGATTTTAGCTCATTTCTCTCAGTAATTGATTACGAAAATGACATTATGGAGTGCAGCTGAAAACATGCACCCTGTGTAACTCTGCAGTTCTAGTCCCAGATATACATTCTGAAGTTATTCTTATATGTGTTCCCCAAGATTCATGTCCAAGGTGGCTCACAGAAGCAGTGTATGTAAAGCAAAATGCTGGCAACAACCCAAATATCAGTCAAATGGAGAATGAACAAAGAAAATAGGCATGAGGCCCGAGCTAGAATCCTTCACAACAGGGAAGATCCATGAGCTCTCCTGCACAGATGAGTCTCAGGAATTGAGAGTGGATTGTCCAAAGCACGTTGCAGAAGAGCACACACAATGTGATGCCATTTACCTGGTGTTCAGAACATGCCAAACTAAACAATATATTTTTAGAAATGAATACATATTTGACAAGACTATTAAGATGGTGTCTGCCTTTGTAGGTTAGGGATGGGAATGGGATGGGGTAGGGCATACAGAAGTCTCCAAATACCTCTTAAGGAGAGTGTTCATGTTACATTATCTCTTTCCAGTATGAGCCAAGGAGGCTTCTCTGATTTTCCTCTCCTCTCCTCCATTACTTCATTTGCATAATATAAATTCTGTGAGGCTAACTCATCTTAGTGAAGGAGAGAGAGAAAAAGGTTATGCGGCCTTTGACAGATGAGACTATGGGTACTCATATATAAAAATTTCCCTTTTACCTTGTGATTACATTATCCAGAAAGTGGAAATTATATCTCATTCTGCTAAGCAGAAAAACTAAATACCATTTTTCAGATCTCATTATAAATTATATTTATGCTCAGTAAAATATAATTTGATTTTTATCCTTTATTGCTTCTGGTCTTTATACTTGATTTTAATAAATGTGCATTTATGAATTTTTGTATGACTTAATTTAGACTCTTCAAGCTAAAGTCTACCAACCATGTATGATTGTTTAATCTACCAGGTAAAGTGTGTTATTCTAAAATTTACCCTGACGTGGGTATTTTCCCTAACCTGACACCATTAAACCAAGTGGTCCACCTATGAACCTTGAATCCTTCAGTAAAGAAAATTAAGTCATGGGCACTCCAGCCCTTCTCCTATTATTTGTCTGGAATCCTCTTGCTCACTCATTCACTCTTGTTTGGGTGGGGTGGAAGGAGAGAAGGAAAGTTTTCCAATTTCAACCAAGTCCTCCCCTGCAGAGGTGACATCTGGGGAAGAGTCAGGGGAACAGGGAGCCACTGTGCTGGGATGATTGAGTTCACTCCTTCCCTTGCTTTGTCTCTAGTACCCACACAACTTTGAACCTTGTGGCCTTGACTCTTGTCCTGATTCATGCTTGCCTGTGGGACTTGATGGCAGAGGTTGCATTTCCCTGGCTTGCTGCTCAGAGCTCCCTAGCCCAAGGCTTTCACCTGTCTCCGGCTCCTCCTGTATGTGATATTTCAGGCACCACCCTGCCTGACATGGATCTCCCAGCCAGTCAGAGCTATTGTGATCTGATCCCCTGGAAGTGGGGTTTACATAGCATTAAGGCTAAATCTTCATTTATTTGTTCACACACATTAAATTACCACTGATGGTTAGGAATGGTGTCTGTAGAGCAAGACTGCTTGGGTCCCAATCCCAGCTCTACCACTTAGAGCTATGTGACCCAGGACAGGTTGAGTTTTAAGGAAAATTCTTGGCACAAAGGGGATTTTATGTCTAGAGGCCAAGTACGAATTGGAGAGTTTTAACATTAATGCTAAAACAGCAGTTCTCAAGCTTCTGGTCTCAGGATCCTTCACACTCTTAAAAATTATGGAGGATCCAAATAACTTTTGTTTTTGCGAGTTATATCTATTGCTATTTACCATTAGAAATCAATACTGATTCATCAGTCTTACACAGTTCACAGGGCTCACCATAGACCTGTACCTCTGAAACAAATAATACATTATATGTTAAAAAAAAAAAAAAAGAAGAAAAAGAAGATAGTAGGAAGGGAAAAATTAATGGGAATTGGAGGGGGAGACAAACCGTGAGAGACTGTGGACTCTGAGAAACAAACTGAGGGTTCTAGTGGGGAGGAGGGTGGGGGATGGGTTAGCCTGGTGATAGGTATTAAAGAGGGCATGTATTGAATGGAGCACTGGGTATTATACGCAAACAATAAATCATAGAACACTGCATCAAAATAAATAAATAAATAAATAAATAATAGAAAAAATAAATCAATACTGAGCAATTTTAATTATTAATTAAAATTTTATTTTAAATTAAATTAAAATATTAATTTGTTTAAAATAATATTAATAATTCCCTTTCGTGTAAACATAAAAACATGTTATAAAAAAGAACTGTCTTACAAAACAAAAATAATTTAATGGTAAAAATGGCATTGCTTTCCATCTTTTTAAATCTCTTTAACATCTGGCTCAATAGAAGACAGCTGGATTCTCATATCAGCTTTGGATTCAATCTGTTGCCATATCATGTGTCCTGTGGAATTAGTACAAAAAAGAACAAATAACGGATTAGCATTAATATGAAAAGAGTTTGGCCTGAGGGACCCCCTGAAAGGGTCTCAAGGAACTCTGGGGTCTGGAGATCATACTTTGGAAACCAAGGTGCTAGAACATGTAAGAGTAGGGGAAAACAAAGCAGGTTTAAGAGTTGGGCAGACTGCTTTAATTCCTGCCTTTCCTGCTTTGCAGTATGAAAACTCAGGGCCGTTGTGTTTACTGGAGCCTCCACCTGGCACATTCTACCCCTGAATCTTTGTATGGAGGGCACTTCTCATTCTGTCTTTAGCTTAAATACCACCTCCTCAGAGAGATGGTCCCTGACTACCCTACTGAAAGCAGAGATCCCTGGTTATTTCATAGCATAGCACTCTGTTGTCTCCTTTTTAGTACTTATCATAAACTGCAATCACGTGTATTTGTTTGCTAGTTTATTGGCTGCCTATCCCACCAGTAGATAAACTCCCTGAGGTCAGGCCCCTGTCAGTTCTGTTCATCATTGTAAGAGACATCTGACCCCTCTCTTTCTTCCATATCTCATATTCAATCCACCAGCAAATCTTGTTGACTCAACCATCAAAATGAATCCGGAATCAGGTCATTTCTCACCTCCCCCATCCCGCTACCCTGGCTCAAGTCTATGACCTTCATAGTTATGATCTGTTAAATAGCCTTCTGAATGAGCTCCCCCACCCCTTTCCTTGCTGCTTACTATCTTATCAGCACAGCCAGAATGATCCTTTCAAAACATAAGTGAAAAAAGAAATCACTGCTCTGCTTAAAGCTTCCAGTTATACTTAGAGTCAGATCTAAAATCTGAACCATGCTCTATAAGGCCCAATCTGATCTATTTCTTACTTCTTTCCTTACTTTAGTCATAACAATCACGTTGCTGATCTTCAAACACATTAAGCATACTTGGAGTCTTTGTACCTGTTGATCCCTCTGACGAAAATGCTATTCCTCTAGATGACTAATTGCCTCACTTCCGTCATGGTCTCAGTTCTAATCTCAGTCATCTTATTAGAAAGACCTTCCATGACTGGTCTTCATAAGAAAGTGACCCCTGCTCCAACCTTATTCTATATACATCTTCACCTGTTTTAGCTTTCTCATTAGTGCCAATTAACATCCTATATGTTATATATGCATTTGTTTGAATCTTTCCTCTCTCATTAAAATGTAACATCTTTGAGCACAGGAATTTTATCTTTTTTCCTCAAGACTCTATTTTCTGTGCCAAGAACAGTGCCTGATACTGAGCAGGCTATCAAATTTTTTGTTGTTATTGTTGTGTGAATGAATGAAAAAGAGGTCACTTGAATTCTATGAAACTCAGTTTCTTGTTCTATGCAATGGGGGAAGGTGAAAGGTTTCTTGCAGTTTTGTTGCAGAATCAGAAGGACAGAGAAGTCATTTCCCTCACCTCCTGGTCTGGGTCAGAGGGTCTCCCTAAGTTTATATATATATATATATATAATTATATATATATCTTGATTTCTTGATATGACTTTGAAATGCCTCTTTATATCAATCTGTTACAAAGACATAGTTTTCCCAAAGATGATCTCACTTGTAGATATAAATGGAATCTATTAGGACCTCTGCACAAAACCATTCATTGTGCTGAGAAAAGAATACTCTGAGCATACTTCGTAGATGAAGCATGCCATTCTCATGTATGAATAGCACATTTTTGGAATAAAGTCTATTTCTGTGTATCCAACTACTACTCATCATTCAAAGTCCAGATCTCTGGTCAACCCTTCCATGAATCCTGCCACAATCTCCCAGCTGAAGATGAGCCTTCTTTCCTCTTAGAGCTCTGTTTTTCTCTTATGGCTTTGCGAATTCCTTCCTTCTATTACAGACACTTGGACCTGCATTTTCTTTTTTCCTTCCAGTTTTATTAATTTATTTATTTAATGGACACAAACGTTGTATTAATTTAAGGTGTACAACATAATGATTCAGTATATGTATATATTATGAAATGATTGCCACAGTAAGTCTAGTTAACATCTATAACCTCATAAAGTTACACTTGTCTTTTCTTCTGATGAGAACTTTTAAGATCTATTCTTTCAGCAACTTTCAAAAATATGCAATACAGTATTCTTAACTATAGTCACCATGCCATATATGACATCCACAACATTTATCTTATAACTGGAAGTTTGTACATTTTGACCACCTTCACCCATTTTGCCCACCCTCTACCCCCTTCCTCTGGCAACAATCTATTCTTCATATTTGTAGGTTGGTTTTTTTGGATTCCACATATGGTGAGATTGGACCTGTGTCTTTATTCTTCCACTAGACCAAGGAGCAGGCACTGCTGTGACTATTATTGCCTGCCAAAGGTATGTTTAGCATGTAGTAAATAGTAAAAAGTGAATAAATGAAACATTAACCTAATATTTCAGAATTAACTATTGCCTTCTCATTTGGATAAACTCTATTTGCTACAGCTTTAGGAACTAATTATGCAGAAGCCCTGTGGCTTAGTAGCTGGAGTTAGGCTTGGAAGTTGGGAGATAATTCTTACTGCTCATTTACTAAGGACCCTTGAGGAAAACACCTTACTTATCATTTCTCTCCTGGAATAGAAGAACTGAAAGCGTCCATAAAGGTCATTTAGTCTATTTCCTAAGACACGCAGAAGAAGAGAGACTCATACAGTTCGGCACTGTATATTAATGATCAAGTCAGAGCAGGAGCCTGCTTCCTGACCCTAATCTATGTGATACAAGTCAAAGTGAGGTTACCTTTGTGAGGGATTGGCTGGGGAGAGGGGCAAGGAAACTATCTTAGGTGGCAGAAATATTTTCTATCTTGATCTGAATGGTGGTTGCTGGAATGTATAGACCTTACCCCAGTTCTACATTTAGGATTTATACATTGTACTCAGTGTAACATTATACTTGAGGGAAAAAAAAGAAAAAACTGCAGTGTTTTAATGAAACTGTATACTCATCCATTATTATACTATTGTTATTTCTTATGTGTCTGCAATTTTTTCTGATTACAAAATAATACACATTTAGTAAAATCCAACATATCAGAAATGTAAAAACCTAGAAAATGATTATCTTTCAAAGTACCACTCCACACTGGAAAAAATAACCCAAAACATTGTTACAAATTTATTACACCCAGGTTGCATCTTCATATAAAAAAGCAGTTCCTTTGAGAGCATGGAAGTGCTATGTATTGTCACCTGCCCCATAATCTCTAGGACGTAGTGAGAAGTTGTGATGTCCTGTTATCTGTGAGCATGCTGTCCCCTGCTTCTGAAGCTTCTTAAACCCAAGGCTCCTTTTAATCCTGGACAAGCTTTGGTTTGCTCATCATTAGTTTTTCCCCATTTCCAAAACTGGGTGTTTGTTTACCTTTCAGGTGACTTCTCTAGGCTACATTTTTGTGTGTGTGCCCATCTCCCTAACTCACATTAGGAAAGTGTTAAAATGTCACCAGTTCTTTCATTACAGAAGCTCCTAAAACAGATCCACATTACTGCTCCGTTTCACAAATCTGTTGCCAAGCACTATAGAGAAAGGAACAAAAGGTGTAACATAAGTAATCAACCCAGGAACTGACAAAGTCTCAGGTAGATGCAAACACAACTCTCCCTGATAATAAACATATGGCGAGGTTTTAATTCCCTCACACTGCCACTCATATCAGCAGAGGGGAAGCAATTGATTCTATCTCCCACACACTGGATAAAGAGGTAGGGAAGATAGAAGTTAACTTGTCTGCTTCAGCTGGAAACTTAGTCAGCTCTCCCTTTTCCCCTCTTGAACATTTCAGTCCTGAGCAAGGCAGGTGGCAGACATTGGAGCATCTGGTTGTGCCAGAAAGCTCAGTGCTCAAGGCACAATCATATCAAAAGGACAGTGAACATCAAAATAAACAATGATAATAGGGACACAGAGCATCAAAATAAGCAACGATAGTAAAGGATTGTAACCCACTGAAAAAATAGGAATCTATGAATCAATAAGTGAATAAATTGAAAGTGTGGAGAAGAACAGGATATTTACATAGTTTCAAAGTGCTTCCCCACAAAATACCTGTTAATTTAAAGAAAGCGGGGGGGGGGGGGAAGAGTAACTTTACAGACTTCAATTGAATGATCAAAATGAACAGCATCAGTAATGCAAATTGAAAATCATATGCCACCTGATCAGAAGCAACGAGAAGAGCACAGCATGACTTCTGTGATCTTCCTGCCAGAGATGAATAACCTAGATCTAATTGTGAGGAAACATCAGAAAACCTAACTTGAGGAATATTCTACCAAATAACTAAGTACACTCTTTAGAGTCTTCAAGGCCATGGTAGCATTCCAAATAGATATAATTAAGGACACAAGCCCTGTGTGATTCTAAACTGTATCTTTTTGCTATAAAGGACATTATTGTGACAACTGGTGAAATCTGAATGGAGCTGAAGGATGAAATAGAAGCCCTGTATTGATGCAAATCTCCCGATTTTAAGGTTGGTGCTGTGATCATGGGGGAAAATTTTCTTTTTTTCTTGGAAATATGACATGTTAAAGTATTTGAGGGTTAAAAGGTATCATTTTAGCAACTCCTCAAATAGTTCAAAGGGGGAGTTTTTGTACTATACGTGAAACACTTCTGTAAGTTTGAGATTTTTTCAAAATTAAACAACAAAAATTCTAATCCGATGCAATGATTAAGATAGTCCCTTTAAATGACATTCAGCAGAATGTCAAAAATAGACAAAATACCCTGTCTGCCTTTTCCTTCTGCTTCTCTAAGTTTGAAGTGCTTGTGTGAATGGAGGGCACCAGATTATGGAGTATCCTAATACAGAGGAAGGGAGAGGAATCAGATCCACAAGGCTTCCTTGGACCATCTGCAGGTCTCTGAGGCATTGTCTCTGGTCACTGGTTGCAGTTCATGTCTATTGTCATCTAGTCTCTCCCTGGGCTTGCTTCAGCCTAGTGATGCTCCCTGGCTGTCTCTACCTTATTTTAGCTCTCATTAGCATTTCAGACTCTTCTGGATCTCTGCTGTGGCTTCTCTCTGGCCTTGGGCACAAGCAGTCCAGCCTCTACTGTGGAGTTTTACCTCCCCTTGTTATATGTCATCTGCCTTGAGAATCAGCCATTTCTGAGATTTCCCTCTAAGAGGTAATGCAGGTCAGTATCTGTATGGGTATCTGGCCTCACGGTCTTTAGTTCATCTAAAAGTGCTTACTTAGCATTTAGGTAGAATTAATGTGGTGTGTTCTAGAGCTATTTAGGAAATTCAGGGCTATTTAGGGAAAACAAATATCAAGGCCTCTTCCTATCTAATCATGTAACCAAATTTATTTTGATATGGTTGGTATGGAGAATTCAGCCCACCACAGACCTCTTTCCAGAATCTTAAATGGCAGTGGGACAATGCTTGCCCTGCTTATCTTAATGCAACTCTTATCTACAACCTAAAGCCCAGAGCTGAGAAGTCAGGATGCTTGGGCCTGTCTCTGCCCTGATACCTTCCTTTCCCCACCATCCCTCTGGCCTGAGAACAGCAGACTTTCCTTCAGGTCACATTCTCCTGCCTTCCCACTCTTGCCACAAGTCTAGCCATTCTTGATGGGCCAGAATTTTCATCTGAACAAGAAACACTCGGGGCGCCTGGATGGCTCAGTCGTTAAGCGTCTGCCTTCGGCTCAGGTCATGATCCCGGGGTCCTGGGATAGAGCCCCGCATTGGTCTCCCTGCTCGCAGGGAAGCCTGCTTCTCCCTCTCCCACTCCCCCTGCTTATGTTCCCTCTCTCGCTGTCTCTCTCTGTCAAATAAATAAATAAAATCTTAAAAAAAAAAAAAAAAAGAAACACTCCTGAGCTTAGTTGCTAAACCTTTGTGTTGGTGTAGAGTTTAACTTCCTGCCCCTGGGGAAATTCACCACAGCTTGATCTAAAGTATTCAAAACACCACAGGAAAGAACAGAAGATTGCATTATATAATGTTTATTGCATGATTGTTATTCCTGGGTGTAAAATTCTGTCACTGACTTATGGAAATCAATGATCCTATTACAATCCAGGTTGGCCATGGTGCAGTGAACTAAGTATAGGACCCTCATTCCAGTCCCTGTGCTGTCATTGGACCAGCCATCTCCTCAAACTGGTTACCATTCCTGAGCTTTGGCTTTCTTACTGGCAAAACGGGAATATTAAAGATAAAAATCTAGATTTACAAAACACCTTTCTTGATAGTCTGTTACTAAAAAGCAACTAACTTGAATAGACATTAAATGACGTAGCATGATTTAGTTGAAAACAAAAACAACCAAACAAAAACCAAAGGTGGGCAGTAGGGAAGCTGAGTAGAGGCACAGTCACCAGCAAACTTTGTGACTTTTGACAATCACTTTCTGGACCTTAGTTTCATCATATGTCAAGTGACAATTATAATATCCATCTCTGTCTATAAGGATACAATAAGACTAAGAGATTTAAGTGAAATGAATGTAAAATGACTTAGTTGCCATAATAATATAACATTATTAAGTTTACCGTTTTTTTTCTACAAGATCATCCTTAGAATCTAGGCATGAGAACATTTTATCTGTTGAGAACAATTAAAAATGGGTCTATATAATATGAGATCAAAGCCCCTGGGGTAAGGTCAGACCCTTAATGAAGTCTGCTTAGAGCTAAGAGTGTAAGAACACTATTGCAAATTGACTGTTTGATGCCTGATTGAATTGAGGGTGGCCTATGAAAATAACAAGCAAGATTTTCAGGGAGTGGCATATGATGTATATATGTGGTATGTGTGGGAGGGGCTGGGCAGCAGAAGAATTTTAAAACAATATTCAAACCAACCAGAAGTCAATCTATATTTACTATTACCATGTGCTAATGATTGTAAACCGTGTTGGTGGTAAGACACTACCCGCTTCGGGATGGACCACAGCACCCCCCTGCTCCCCCCTTGTTATGTCTGTCTCTGTTCAAGAATAAAGATAGAACTTCCTCCTGCACACACACACATGCTCCATTTAGCAATACGGGTTTGCCATTCCCATCCAAGATCTAGCAGATCTTTCAAGATTTCGGATAGAAGCTAGTCCACGAAAGCCGGAGCTTTGCCAGGCTGACTTGTAGGGTAATATGGAAAGATTAAATCTAGGGAAGCAAATGTCTCCTGGAAATGTGAAGAGAACTGGCTTTGATTGAAGACAAAATTATATAAAACTCCTTTTATGTGGCTGACCATCTTTATGACTTGCTCTTGCTTCATATTTTAGTTTTGAAATATTTTCTCTCATTGCTTCTCACTAAGGAAACTATTCTTTTTGACTTTCCATAGTTGAACCAGCTAATGAATCATTTATAACTTGCCATTAACAGCCAAGTTCTAATTTTTATATCTATATATAATTTCTGTGTCTTTTCTAGTCACACTTATAGGATTTTTTCACTGCTCTAGGGGTTCTCTCAAATCCTCAGAATCTGCAAAATGCAAGTGCAAAACCTAAACATAAAACTGTAAACTTTCTTATAGAAAGTAATTAATAACTAGATGTTTTTAAAGTAGTCTTTGAAAGGAATGATATATATTTGCATGCTTACTTGGAGTTTCTTGGTTTTATGTCAGGTATTGTATTTTTCAGTTTATTTCCATTTGTTCATGTATTATGTCTATGTTCCTTTAAATCTATAAACATGTATTTTTATAGCTGTTTTAAGCACTTATTTGCTAATTCCAGCACCTTGGTCATATTTGGGTCTGTTCTTATTATTCCCCCTCACCACCCACCACTTCCTGTTATGGGTCACATCCTTTGGCTTTTTAAAGAAAAAGCCAAATATATATATATGTGTGTGTGTGTGTGTGTGTATAATTGATATATATATATATTATTGTTATATATATATTATTGATATATATATATTTTATTATTGTATGTTGGACATTGGAAATGCTTCATTTTTGAGAGTCTGGATATTTTTCCTTCTGGAAGGAGTACTGAATTTTGTTATGGAAGTAACTGAGTGGCAGATCAGATGGATACTCCGAAGGCTTGTTTTTAAGCCTTGTTAGGTGGGATCTAGTGCTGCCCTTAGTCAAGAGTGAGAGTCCCACTGGCACTCAGTGGAGAGCCCACAACATGCATCAGGGTCTCCTCACTCAGGATGGTTCAGCCCTATGTCTCCCAGCATTGTGAGAAGTCCCAATCCTCCCAGGAACTCACAGCTACCCCAGCCACCCCGTGGCTCTTTTCTGCCGGGTGGCACTGAGCTCCCCTGTTTATGAGCTCCCCTGTATTCGGCCAACAACAAGAGGACCAACCACTGGGTAGATTTCTGGAGTTCCTTCTTTGTGTGACCCCTCTTTCTGGTACCCTCCCGCACAGTCCCAGCTGCCTCACCCCCAAGTCTGACCTCTACTCCTCAGCTGAGTGAAACTGCTCCGTTTGGGTTCCCCTCCCTCACCCTGTCTGGGCAGGGCCCCAGGCTAAAGGACAGCCAGCCCTGGGGCTCACCTAAAGCGTTTTTCTTCTTATAAGGGTCACACTCCGAGCTGCCTGTTGTCCAGTGTTGAAAACAGTTACCTCCTGTATTATGCTCACTTTCGTATCTGTTGAAAGTAGGAGTCTATCAGTATCAGTAGCAAAGACTGGCTTTCTTGCCTTTACTCCACTGTTTTAAATGTATTCATATTTTTTTCAATACTTATTATTGATCTTTTAAAATGTATTATCTATGGCATTGTTTTCCAAAATGTGTTCCATGAAAAATTAAAAAGACTCTGTGTTAAAATAGCATGGGAATGCACTTGTCTTGACAGCAGGACATCGCAGAAGCATAAAAAGCTAATATGGATTGTAAATTTTCAAGGGACTATATTATTTGCATTTTTCAAATTCATTTGACCACAGAATCCATTTTTAACAGATTGTCCTATAGGAGTACTAGACAATGGACCACTTTTGGGTAATGCTGCTCGGCAGTTGCTATTTATTAATTTTATTAAAAATTTATATGCCTAATTAAAAAGCAATCATGGTTACAACTATCTTTTAAATTAATTTTTAGATGGAAAGTAAGCTTAGCTTCTCCTTCCTCTTCTAATATCCTTCCGTCCAAAATTATTTCAGGAAGTCCTCAAGAAATGAATGGCGATCTATGTGTACATATACGTAGGTTCCCAATGGCGAGTTTACAGTGGGCCCTTCTATATTTTATGTAATATGAAAAGAGGAGAAAATAATTTTAAAGGGAGAAGTGAAACTTTTTACTTTATGGAAACATGTATTTCATTTTGACTTTTTTTTTTCCCAAAAGAAAAAGGCATTTTTTTAAGACCCTGTAAAATAAAGCCAGCATTTTTCATTCTGTGAAGTTATCATCCTATCATGCTGTTTGATAAATGAGATGTCACTAAGGATGCGAGAATGATGAGCCGTCAGTAACAGCAGCAGCTCCTGGATCTTGCCTTTACCACTAATAATTCAATTACTTTAAGGGTTTCTTATGAGCAGTCCTCCTCCTTCAGCACACTCACACCAAGCTTTGGATGCAGCTGGTTGGGGGCAACTGCCTGCTGCCACATGTCTAGGAATTATGTGGAACCAGCAGAAAGGCAACAGAAGGGAAGACAATTGACTGAGACTCTGGGCACAGGCTGCCATTTGGTTCTTTCATTAATCTCTGCCCAGCAGCTCCCCTCTCTGGACCTTGGTTTCTCCAATGGGACAATGAGTTCTTTGCACAGAGTGATTTCAGTTTCCTTCTGGCTCAGTTCTTACATTCTACAGATCTTGTTGAATAGCACCCCATTAACTAAAAAAGTTATAAGAATGTCATTTCGGGCGCCTGGGTGGCTCAGTTGGTTAAGCGACTGCCTTCGGCTCAGGTCATGATCCTGGAGTCCCGGGATCGAGTCCCGCATCGGGCTCCCTGCTCGGCGGGGAGTCTGCTTCTCCCTCTCCCACTCCCCGTTTGTGTTCCCTCTCTCGTTGTGTCTTTCTCTGTCAAATAAATAAATAAAATCTTAAAAAAAAAAAAAAAAGAATGTCATTTCTGTAGAATATTCCCTTTCTGGGCTGGAAGAAGAAGAGATGTGTTCTGAAAAGCAATGGAAAATATGGCTGTCAAGCAATTTGTAGGTTTATTTTAGCTTTAGGCCTGTAAACCCAAAAATTCTTACCCTTCAAATTTGGCCTTCATGGCTTAAATAGTTCCCCTAGTCACAATCAATTTGTAATCTGTCAAAGTCTCACATTTTAGTTCTTGTTCAGTGATGGAAAGAAAAGTGATGGTTCTTCTCCTGGAACTTTATTCTGTGTTAGTTTCCTACGAATAGGAGAAGATTGTAAGGCAGGAGAGAGACTTTCTCCCCAAAGAGACAATGGAATTTTGCAGAAAACCAGAACAAAAGGTTTTCGAATCTCTAAATGAAACCAGGAGAAAAAAATAAGTCATTCTGATTTTAGTTGCTAACAAAGGCAGAAAAAGAAAAAAAAAAAAAAAAAAACAGTTACTATGTTACTTCTCCATAAGCCAAGCTCACCACAAAATGAAAAAGGATTTCCTGGTACAGCTCTACATTATCTTCAACTGCCTTATTGATTGAGATTATAGCAGAAGGGAAGAATCAAAGATCAAAGTCTTTGTTTTCCCTGAGCTTCAAATGCATCCAGTAGTGCATCCATCTATAGGACCATTACATATCACCCCTGGGAGGCTTTGTGTTCTTGTTCCTACCCAAGGGCCAGGTGAACCCGGAGAATTGTGCGTTGTACTACCTTAGGCAATGCATTCGCCTAGAGCTATGTAAAGCAGTACCAGAAGGAGGTCCAGATGGGACAGTTGGATTCTTAGGTGGAGATACAGCAGTAGAGTTAGGCCTAAGGGCAAGGCAAATCCATAAAGGGGAAAGGAGACCCGAGATCTAAAGCAAGGAAGATGAGGAAGAGTGGAAAGTGGAACATGAAGGGGGTGAGAGAAGGACACTGGGAGGAAGAAGCAGGGGTGTGATGCCCATTTTTATATATTGCCCTGGCCGACTAGTCATGGGGCTGAAGTGGGACCACCCACCATTCCTTCCATTCCTTACTCGCCTACCCCTTACCTGGCCTTAGAAGGAGAGGCAGCAATGTGCTTTGCCTTTGCTGGGTGATGGGGTGCAGCTTTCTTGTGGAAATTTTATAGAGCACAAGGGCTCAGCACACAGACATGGCAAAGACTGCCCCTTACTAACTCTATGATCTGGGACAAGTTGCTTCATGCCTTTGAACTTCGGTTTTCTCTGCTATAAGATGAATATAATACATTTAATAAAAATCAAAGAGGTGAGGATAATAACCTTAACCGTAGGGTGGTGATGAGTATTAAATGAATGAATAGAAGGAAGGCACTTAGCACCCGGCACATAGAAGTTAAACGTTAGAGACACTATGATTACATCCTGCTCCTTGGAGCTTTGCCTGCTTCTAGCTATCCTTAGAAATTGGAATATAAGCTCCAAGAGGGTGCAGATCACTCCCTTCAGGTTCACACCTGCATCTCCAGCCCAGCAGCACGCCTGGCATACAGGAAGCCCTTCATGAATGTTTGTTACATGAGTAAAGGAATAAACAAATAAAAGAATTTCTGACGAGCACTCCCCAACAGTCTGCCTCTGTCTCTGTGAGGGAGGGTCATGCAGCCACCAAGCACCAGGACACTCCAAGGTGAAGGGCTCTGACCCTGCCCAGTTTGGCCAGGGACTCTGACACAGGCCTGAACATTTATATTCTTTTTTTTTCATTTTTTTAATTATGTTATGATAATCACCGTACATTACATCATTAGTTTTTGATGTAGTGTTCCCTGATTCATTGTTTGCGTATAACACCCAGTGCTCCATGCAGTATGTGCCCTCTTTAATACCCATCAGGAGGCTAACCCGTCCCCCCACCCCCTCCCCTCTAGAACCCTCAGTTTGTTTCTCAGAGTCCATAGTCTCTCATGGTTCATCTCCCCCTCCGATTTCCCCCTCTTCATTTTACCCTTCCTACTATCTTCTTTTTTTAACATATAATGTATTATTTGTTTCAGAGGTGCAGGTCTGTGATTCATCAGTCTTACACAATTCACAGTGCTCACCATAGCACATACCCTCCCCAGTGTCTATCACCCAGCCACCCCATCCCTCCCACCCCCCACCACTCCATCAACCTTCAGTTTGTTTCCTGAGATTAAGAATTCCTCATATCAGTGAACATTCATATTCTATGGCTCTGGTGATGTAGGCAAATTTCTTTGCTTTTTGTTACCGTCTCCAGCACTTTGGTTTAAATCTTCTTTATATGTGTGTGGGAGTGTAGCATGTATCCATTTTTGGTATTTTCACATAAACTTTTTAAATTCGTGGTGCTGGGTCAATAGAGTAGTAATATCACTTTGTCCTGTCTCCCATATCATTCCCCAAAGAGAGCAATTACAACAGGCATTTCACTTCATCCGCTTTTCTATAATAGATAGTACATGTACACAGACAACTCATTATCCTGACACACATTTTCCACCCTGAGATTCAGCCTCTCAAAATCTGGTGTAAAGTCCTTCCCATGGAATGACTAACACATTTTAATAGATCTCTTGTGGGGTCTCACTTCATATGCAAGGAAAAGTGAGAAAAGGTGGGTGAATAAAAGGAGACATGTCAGTGGTAGGGTGAACAGCAGGCTCAGAAGCCAAAGACTGTGTTGAGGGAGAATGATGTACAGGATCAGAGGAGTCACAGAAATGAAGGAGGTGGGAGGAAGGCAGCTAGTCACCAGCAAGCTCCCACAACATGCTGTTCCAATTTCTTATTATAGTACACACCACATCTTATGCGATTTACCTTTTTTAGAAGTTGTTCTCCAACACTATATTGTAGACTTGATGATGTAGACCCTGTCTTATTCCAAGAGTCTAACAGCCTTTGGAGCATAGTAATTCCTAAAAATTTTGAATGGGGGATTAGATGAGTAGATGGATGTTTGGATGGATGGATGACCATATTATAAGAGGGAGGGAGAAGAGCAGAAATAATTGAGTAAGAGCTCTCAAAGTATCCAATACACCAATACTTTCTAGGGTTGGCACCAGGTTCAAAGTCTGCCTAGATTGCGACCGAGGGAACCTCTCCCCTGGGGACGGAGAGAGGCATAACTTTCCATCAGGAGGCTGAATTCAGTAGGATAGAGAAAATGGGCCAAATGTATCACCACCCAGGAACCAGAATCAACATCTAAACCTGGAATTAGAAGCTGTATCTTAAAAAAAAAAAGTGGACTTACTGGAAAAAGATATTGTTGTCTCCTTAGATTTGATGTGTCTATCTTAGGGCTTATGAGAGGACTGGATCTTTTCTACAGAGTCAGGTATGAGGGAGACACTCTCATTCCCAGAACTATCCTTCAGATTTATCCCAGGTTTTTGGCGGGGGGGTGGTATGGGGGCCACCAAATTTCAGAGCACATGCCCCATCCCATACATTCTCACTGCTAAGTTCTAAGGCTGAACATGACTTTGGCAAGAGTCCAGAGGGTCTTTGACAATATATTCAGATCACCCATGTTAGGTTCTGGGATCTGAGAGATGTACAGAACAGAGTTTTAACTGGATAGATGGAGCAGAAAGTGATAAGAACAGGTGGACAAAAATAATATAGGACTGTGGTTAGAGTTGCAAACTGCAAAACCATAAGGTTGATTATGTGTATTAAATTGAAAGACTCGAGGTCACAGTCCTTCAATATTTAACAGGTGCAAGGATTTCTTGTGTATCATTTCCCATCTGAGATTCTTTGCTGGCTCATTCTCTGTTCTACAGTGCAAGGGAGAGTATTTTTTATATCATCTTAAATACTCTCAGGCTACTCCAGGAAACTTTATTTTTAAGATTTTATTTATTTATTTGAGAGAGAGAGAGAGCATGAGCTGGAGGGACAGGGAGTGGGAGAGAGAATCTGAAGCAGACTCTGAGCTGAGCACAGAGCCTGATGCGGAGCTCAGTCCCACAACTCTAGGTTTGGGGTTTCTAGGTGGGGATATCTCTTATTGCCAGTGTCTCCTGTACACCATTCCCTGGAGTTCCTCTAGCAGCTATGCATTTACTTCAAGTATTGTTATACATATATATCAGTGGTTGTCTAGTTTGGATTGTCTTGCTTCTTAGAACTGAGGTGGGATAGATGAACACAGAGTTTTCTAGAAAGAATGATTTTTCTAGGTGTGGCAATCTTAACCACCTTCTAGTTTGAGAGCTTTTGTAATAGGGTTTCTAACCATCAGTTTTGCTTGGAACAAAGATCATGGAAAATTTGAATCAAAGAAGTTGGACTTCCTAGTATAGGTCATTTCTATTGTCAATGCCCTGTAGTCAAAGACCACCAGAAGCACACCTGTAGTTGAACAAGTTGGGTTTATCACTTGAAGTGAGGAAGACCATGGGGAACTGTGAGATATCTCAGTTAGGAGGTGCCAGGAAGGACTTAGAGGATTTGGGCTTTGGTTAAGCAATTTTGGAGAGGGTCCAAGGAAATGAGGGTTTGCTCTGGATTGTGTACTGTCAGAGGTGGGCACGATTTCTATGATTGGGTCTCTTAATAAACCTTATCTAGATGGAGGCAGGGCTAAATAAAGCAAGGCTATAGCTATAATTGCCAAAGAAGCAACATTCACTTGCATTAGCCAGGAGAGGGGGATGTTTGATATTTTGTGGTTTGCACAGTGACTTTGCTTTTGTCTGTGCCCAGAAAAAATTACGAAGTGGCCTTGTTTAGTCTCACTTGATCATGGTCACAGAGTGACCCTGTCTGATGTTGGCTTTCTGTGAGACTGCGTCCGATGGGAGAACACATGGCCTAGCCGTGAGCAGTTAGCCAGCTTCTAATAACACTGAGACCGTACTTTGTCAGGCCAAGTCCCCATGTCAGGGGCATCCCCGTGTCAGGAGCTGTTTTTTTCTTTCTCACCAGGCTTGTCACAATGTTGCTTTGTTTGGCCTTGTTTGAGTCAGGGAGCATAATTCACTCTGGTATTTCCAATGAAGACACCTTAATGAAGTTACTGCCAGAGGTGTGGCCAGGTTAAGGAAAAAATCAAGTAAAATTTAGGCACCAAGAGGGGCACCTGGGTGACTCAGTCAGTTAACTGTCTGACTCTTGACTTTGGCCCAGGTCCTAATCTCATGGGTCATGAGATTGAACCCTGTGTCTGCCCCACACTCAGTATGGAGTCTGCTTGAGATTCTCTGTCTCTCTTACCCTCCCCCTGCTCACACAAACACACACTCTCTCTCTTTCTCAAATAAATAAATAAAATCTTAAAAAAACCAGTTAGGCACCTGGAGCTCAGCAACAATGGCAATCCATTTCCACCACCACTACCACAACTACCCCTCTTCAGAGTTGACAGATAAGGGGAGTAATCACTTATACTGAAACCCAGTGAGAACTGGAACCCCAGAGGAGGGGCTGCCCCCTAAAACATAGAGTTTGGGAGACATGAAGCAACTGTCAGAAATGCTTTGGTGAAGCAGGAGGGCTGGGGGAAGACATATCCAACTTTTATCTCTCCTGCTAATGCCTACCACTGCACAAACAAGAGCTGGTCTGAAGAGGAGCCTAGATTATGAAGTCAGAGCTTCCTAGGGCATGTGGCAGGGCAGAAAAGAGCAGACAATCACTGTGGAGGTGGGGATGGAAAGTAGAAAATAACTGGAAGAGCTTCTATATTAAGAGAGAGTAAGGTGGATTGGGGTGAGCAAGGAATGACCATGACATAAGTCAATTTATAAACCATGGGTGTAGATACTGTGGAAGGACAAATCATGTATCCTGAGTTGTCATAAAGGGATGAAAAGGTACAGAGAATTGATGATCTGAGTTGGCAAGGGTCAATTATTCAGGTTCAAATATATAACCAACATTGTCCTGCCAACCCAATGGAATTTTTAAAACATAAGCTTTGGGGTGAAGGTGAAGTCTAAATACTATCTCCACGAAGTTCTTTCTTTTGAAAATCTAGGCCATTGAAAGAATTAGTTGATTATATTTGAAAGGTGAAGGGGATGGAGGCTTCAACATGGCTTCAAGATTGAATAGGAGTATGGTTAGGCCTTAGAGAAAGAAGCACATAGTGGTTTGTTTTGCCCTTGTATTGGGGGTATCAGGTACCACTGTGTTGCTAGTTAAAGATATGAGAGGCTCAGGGGCAAGAGATAACACATTAGGAGAAGGGGGAAAAGCTGTTAAGCTATGACAGAAATGATGAAGATATTTAATTCCAGATCTGAGATGGTTTTTGAGGAACAAAACTTTCACTGGGAAAAATATCAGAGCATCTTATTTAGTGATGTTTTAGGGATAGCTGTGATTTTTTAATCAGATATGGTAAGAAACACAGACATGGAAATGATTATCATGAAGGAGGAAATTTGTTATATTCATAGATCCCTAGGACAGAACACTCAGAGTGCCATGCAGGGGGGCCACAGGGAGAAGCACCAGGGTCAATCAGGAGGCAGAGGGAGTGAGGGGCAAATGCAGGCAACATATTTTAGTGTGATTTCTGTGGGAAGAAATAAGTGAGTGAGGGTAAGTTGGCTTAGGTTTGGCTAGTTTGAGTAATTTCAGTGGGCTCTGGGGTTTAGGGGCTGTTCCTAGTCATTTGGTACCTCACTGTGATAGTTATTTTATGTGTCAACTTGGCAGGGTCGTGGTACCCAGATATTCGGTCAAACATCATTCTGGATGTTTCTGTGGAGGTGTGTTTTGCTTGTTTGTTTGTTGTTTTTGTTTTTGTTTTTGGTGAGATTGACTTTTACATCACTGGATCTTGAGTATAGCAGATTATCCTCCATAACATAGGTGGGCCTCATCTAACTAGTTGAAGCCTTGACTAGCACAAAGATTGACCTCCCCTGAATAAGAAGGAATTTTGCCAGAAGACTGCTTTTGGACTAAAACTGCAACTCTTCCCTAAGTGTTCAGCTTGTCAGCCTGCCCTGCAGATTTGGATTACCAAGCCTCTATAATCACATGAGCCAATACTTTAAAACAAAATATGTCTCTCTTCTTCTCTCTCTCTCTCTCTCTCTGTAACACACTTTGCTTCTGTTTCTGGAGAAGTCTAATTTCCTGGACCTTGGATGATTGGGGCAGATGGACAGTGGCCAGCAGTGTGAGAAGTCAATAAAGAAGGTGGGCGGGGATGTGGGCTCTGGGATGGTTGGTTTGCATTTGAAGGTATGGATTTGAGTGGTTGACTGTCTCTAAGAATTAGCTAACTATGGGAATAGCAGTCCCTCCAGTAACAGGAAGGTCCCAGATGTCACAAAACACCAAAATACAGGGGGAAAAAAAGACATATGGTTAGTACAAGTGAGAAAGGAGGAAGCCATGGGAAACGGATGGAATAGACTGGGGGCCATTCATATCTCCAAACAAAATGCTTCAGTAGCTGGGACTGAGGAAGTAAAGTAACACAGTCAACTGGAGGGAAAATTTTTGGGGTATGGTCCTTGGCACATAGAATTAACAGGAAACAAACAGATCAGAAAGAAACCTACTGTTTTTTAGGGAAATGTTTTGCTAAAAGAAATGATAAGGCTGGTTTTAAAAACTCTTGGTTAGAAATCTTTGAGCCTCCAACTTCCCAGATAGCAAAGCTAGGGGCATAGAAACAATAGACTAGGGAGTTCTTCCCAGAAACCAGGTCCAAGGTTTATTAAGAGTTTCCTCTACTAAAGAACAGGAGTTCAAGGTGCCTTGGTGGCTTAGTTGGTTAAGTGTCTGCCTTTGGCTCAGGTCATGGTCCTGTAGTCCTGGGATCAAGCCCCACATCAGGCTCTCTGAGTCTGCTTCTCTCTCTCCCTCTGCCCCTGCTCCTGTACTCACTCCCTCTTTCACTCACACTCTCTCTCTCAAATAAATAAAATCTTTAAAAAACAAAACAAAACAAGAGTTCTTCACAAGACCCATCCACCAGTATCTCATCCTTACCTTGGACCACTGACTCTGGAGTTGGCCATATTTCCTTATTCCAAAGGGGAGCTTTTGTTTGGATGTCATGTCCAGGCCTATCCCTGAATGGTGGCAGGAATTTGTCTTTCCCATATTCCCAACCACAAGGTGCCATATCCAGAATGGATGGAAAGGACCACATATCACCAAGGGATCCTGGCCTTGGAGATGGTAAGATGGAACTTTGGATTGTCTCCCTTTGGAAATAAGGCAAGTGGAACTTTGGGGAACAGATGGGTAAAGATTTTAGGAAGTTTTGCTCCATATGTCCCATTCATTCCTACTTTTTCCTCTTCTTCAGGTATTCAGCCAACACTTAGAATATTTTTCAAAACTTTCAGAGATGAATTTGTTTTTATTTTTATTTTCTCCCCCAAACACAGGTAGATTTTAAGGCAGGAGTAAAAGTTTGAGATAAACTAAGATAAACACATCACATTTTTATTTTTTTGTCTAACTAAGCACAGCCTAGGAAAGACACCACTAGTAAAACAGTCTTCTTAAATGAGTGTTATGCTATAATATCTTACAATTGAGATTTGACTCTGAATCCTAATCCTAATAGTAACTGATTTTTCCCCCCATTTCCTGCTTCCATGAAGGAATCCAGTTTAATCAGTGTATACATAGATTGTTATTTATTTTTAACTCTGGGGTATTTATGCCATGAGCTACAAAGCCAAAGAAAGCTACAGTGTCCTTATAGAAAATGCATGCTTTTCTTCCACTGGGGACGGGGTGATCCACAGTTACGCTGGCTTAATCATGACTGCACTGGCAATCAATCACTCTTCTGGAGACGGCATCCCATTAGGCATCAGCACAAAAAAGACTCTTGCCAGGTAGAAGCAGGGGCAGAAAAGGCAATTCCAATCTCTGACAGTGATTGAACGTAGATATGCGAAAACTTTGCCTGGTATCCCTGGACATGAAACATGCACAGAAAAGTTGCTGAATGCATGTCTCATGCTTCCTTCAGAACAAGATTGCTCTGGTTTTGTTTTGTTTTGTTTTGTTTTTTTAATTATAGAACTTATCCACAACAAGTACATGGAACACAAAACTAGAGCTATATGTTCTCTGGAGGAGGAGTATTATGGTATGAGAGGTGTTCTCCAAGGAGATAGTTCAGTGACAAAGAATTAGGTCCTGAATGCCCCACCCATGTACAAGACTTTTCTTAGAGGATAAGAATTTTTACAAATTTAACCCTCTCCCCCTACACATCATCCCTCAACTGCCTACCTCATTTAGTCCCCTCCCCCAAAGGATTCATTTAAACCTTGGCCCAATCTAGATCCTTCCTGGAGTCACAAAATCACAGAACGCTGGCATAGGAAAGCTCCATAAGCAATTTCCCTTCATCCCCTTTTGTAAGTACTGGAAAACTAAGCCTAAGAATGGTGAAGCAATTTATCCACGTTCAAATAGCTAATAAATATGGGACTCAGGATTAGGTCCCCAGGCTCCCATCTCCTGGCTAGAGCTTTTCTTTTGTTTACAAACAGTTTTCCATTCACATTCAGATTCCTGAATGTTGGTAGACATTTTATCAACTGAATCCAGTAGGTATTAACTACAATTCTAAATTTTAACACTGCTGAAAAGACACATAAGAGGCAACCTCCGTGCTCTGTTTGAAGAGAAGCAAACAGTGCTCCTGAATTTCATTAAGAATTGCATCCTTTATACCCACAGATCTTCCTCAAACAAAGATTTGTTGCCTGATAATCTGGAGTGAGAAGTATTAGTTTGTCAAAAGAAGGAATTTATCCTGGAGAGAGGGATATAGTAATTATAGAGCTACACATAAATGACAGTGAAGACTGTTAAGGTTGATAATTATTCCATTAGTTATCTCATTCTTCACTCATTCTGTATTTATATATTTAGTGCCTGTGATGTTTGCAAAATATTGTGCTAAAGTTCATGGGGAGCACAAAAGCAAATAAGGCCTATGTCTGCTTTGAACAAACTAGCTTCTGGTCTGTTAAGAACAACTTAGTAATGGGTATTAGACATGGTATTTTGATTCTGTAGGAGGAGAGAAAACTTTGATGTTTCTGGAGAAAAAGTTTAGCTGGCATGTTTTCCCTATGTATCTGTTTAAAAAATAGCTTTATTATGGTGTGATTATCAGACAATAAACTACATATATTTTTACAGCAAACAATTTGATAAACTTTGACATATGTAGGCATCCATGAAAACATCACCATAGTCAAGATGAAGAACACATTAATAACCTTGCAAAATTTAGTATAGATTAAGTTGCATTTTCTATGATTTGATATAAATGGAATCATCAAATTATTTTTTTGTTTGGCTTTTGTCATTCAGCATAATTTTTTTTGAGATCCACCTATATCATTGTGTGTATCAACAGGTCATTCATTTTCATCACTAATATTCCACTGAATATATATAAATATATTTATATTATTATATATAATATTGTAAAATTATTCAGTGGAATGATACTATATATCTATGCCTGTGTCCAACATAAATTGTTTATCCATTCATCTGCTATTGGAAATCTGGGCAGTTTCCAGTTTTGGGCTGTTACAAATAAAACTATGAACTTTCATGTGCAAGTCTTTATTTATGTAGATACATGCTTTCATTTATCCTGAGTTTATACCAGGGAATGGAGTGTCTGGGTCATATGGTAAGTGGATGTTTAATTTTTTAAGAAACTGCCAAACTGTTTTCCAGAGTACCTATACAATTTTGCATTTTCACCAGCAATGTATGAGAGTTCCAGTTGCTCCACATACTTGCCAACACTTGATATGGTCAGTCTTTTTAATTTCAGCTTTTCTAAAATTATCCATTTACATCCACTGATTTACAGAAAGGCTGGTAGCTCTTTGGAAAAAACCTTGAATCCCATCTACCATTTGTTTTCAGAAATGCCTGACCCTGCAGAGAGAAATAAAATGCACATGGGGTGGGGCTGAAATAAGCATATCATAAAAGAAAAAAGGCTGCTTCACAAGAAACCAGATTTAGCAACAAAGACAGAGGAGACTGGCAATCCTGAGGACCGCGTGTTGGTGAGAACAGAACTAATCTTATTCCAGTTTTGCTAGCATTATGCATATGCACAGGGGAGAGAGTTATTGCATCCCTGAAGCCTGCAGTACTAAATAAAGTAAGCAAGCACCTTGTTAAGGGTCTCTCTGCCCAAATATCACACAAAAGATGTGCTGTCTTTTTCACTTCATAAGAGTGGTATCAAGGATCTCTGTGGTTGAGTTTTTCCCATTCCACCAACATTGGGCATGGTAGTTTCCCAGCTTTGCCAGGTCCCATGTGATGGCAGTAGTGTTGGTAGGTGCAGAGTTCCAACTCCAGGGGACACCACTAAGGAACTCTTGTGCTCAGGCTTGTTAAGGGGATGATTTCTTATCAGGATTTGATTATGGAAGCATGAAAACAGCCTTAAGGGTGATTGAAAAGGGACTGTGATGTTCCTGTTGTGTTTCTAAAACAATCAAGGAGAGGGTCAGAGTCACCAATATTTGGTGGAATAGCTGGGACTACATTTATACTTACTGGATGCTGAAGCCTGAGACCTTCAGGTAACACACACAAGTAGTCATAAAGCCATAGAAAGTATGTGTTTTTCTTCTTAAACTTTGGGGATGTAGTAACACAGAGATGTATTCACTTTATCATAACTGTAACTGTGAGTTGCTGTCAAAATTATCTCCATTTTGGGGCGCCTGGGTGGCTCAGTCTTTAAGCATCTGCCTTTGGCTCAGGTCATGATCCCAGGGTCCTGGGATGGAGCCCCGCATCGGGCTCCCTGCTCAGCGGAGAGCCTGCTTCTCCCTCTCCCACTCCCCCCTGCTTGTGTTCCCTCTCTCACTGTGTCTCTCTCTCTGTCAAAATAAATAAATAAAATCTTTAAAAAAAATCTCCATTTTACTGGTGAAGAATCTGAGACCCAATAGGCTTAAGTGAATTACCTAAGGTTATAGAGCTAAGATGTGGCAGAGACTAGATTAGAATCAGGGCAGTCTGGCTCCAGAGCCCATGTTCTTAATCACTCTGCCATATTGACTCCAGAAAGAAATACAAAATCCTCCTGAGTTCAGAGAAACATGATATTATTTTTTTACTGAAGGAACAGGAATGGCTTCATGCAAAATACGGTATTCTAAATTATCTCTTTGAAGAATTATGAAAGTAAAGACTTGGAAGTTTGTAAGAATTAGGACAAGATGGAGAGCATTTCTGTCTGACTTTCAATTATGCCGATGATTTTGTATACATTTTATTCACTCTGAATTTGACCATAACTACAATGGAAGCAGCCTATATCAAACAAAGCTGGGTTGACTTATTAAGGATACATATATATTTTATGAACTTTTATATAACACATATTTGAGTTGTAGCCTTCTGTCTTCTGGCCACCATTTTTTTGTTTTGTTTTGTTTTGCTTGTTTTACTGCAGCATGGTGGAGGGGAATATGTGTTAGGGAGTAGAACTTCCTGGGCTAGTCCCCTTCCTGGCTTCCCTACTTTTTAGCTGAGAGGCCTTGAACATGTTGCTAATCTCTTATTAGAATTGTGAGGAGTCTGCAAATTTACGTATATGCAAGTTAACAAGTTAGTCTGCCACAGTTTCTTAGATTCTAGCAGAAGACATGAGACTCATGAATCAGAGACAAAGGACTTCATTACTCTCGGCAACAGCAGTAGTCAGAGCCTCAGTTTTTGTGCCAGGTACCTGAGCCCCAGTCCTTATGGGGTGATGATGCAAAGAGGACAAGAGATGCTTGCATGTGCTGTGGGTTGTTATAGGAGAGGAACCTCCAGTGTAGAGAACCCAAATCTTTTATAAGGGGCAGTAAGCCTGGCCTATCCTTTGCCCTGAAAGGAGATGTTACCTTTGTTATACTGGAGAATAAACAAACCTGCCTTTGCACCTGAGGGAGAAAATATCTCTATTTTCCAAGCCTGTTTGCTATACAAACATCCTTGAAAAGACAGTCTGGAAACATGGTAGCCAGTACTTCTCTTCACAAGATGTACAGAAACGTGAGAGACCCATGGAGAGCTGTCTCCCAGTACCTCTATGTATACAGTTTATTCATCTGTGAAAGGGGGTAACTAAAAATCTTAACAACAGGGTTGCTGTGAGAATGTAATGAGATTCTATTAGAAAAGAACTTAGAAGGGTGTCTGCCATATTTTAAGCACTCAGTCATTGTAGTTCTTGTTGCTATTATTTATTAGTATTATTTTCCCCTCCCCTTCAAAAGAAAGGAAACTTGGGCATGATCTCATGTAACTATAGAAGCCCTGCGAAGGATTCCTGGGGATTGTCTGTTATGCATTACTCTAAACTCCTGTTTCTGTTCAGTTCTCTATTACTTAAATGTCTCCTTCCACATTCTCTAGCCCTCTCTGGCTCCTTTTGTTCCCAAAAAGTGGCTACAGTCCCATCTCCTTTGCTCCCCAAAGAACAACAAATGGAATATTCTTCTGTGTAGCCAATTTTCATTGAAGGTTTGGTTAGAATGAGTCCTGCTGAAACTTGACTATTGGTTATTGTCATTCTGAAGTTCTTTAGCTGTGCCTTTCAT
This sequence comes from Mirounga leonina, assembly GCF_011800145.1. Taxonomy (NCBI): domain Eukaryota; kingdom Metazoa; phylum Chordata; class Mammalia; order Carnivora; family Phocidae; genus Mirounga; species Mirounga leonina. Next base: position 82,206,828 of record NW_023270268.1, read on the forward strand.
CAAGGGATTACTTCCCCCCAATTCCATCCCCACCGTACCCTACCACTACCACTGGGAAAACCTTGCAGTCTCTTGCTCCTTTACGCACAGTAATTTACAGCTTTTTGTCCCAAGACTACCCTGGGGCCTTCTTTTGTAACTAAAGGTCCATTAATGTGTTTTTCATAAATGAAAAAGCGATTTATTCCCCTAAGATAAATTCTGCAATTTCCCTAGAAGTGGTTGAGGTCAAATTAAAAAACACAACATTACTTTTCCTTCTAGCTCAAAAAGAAGCCATTTAGAATTGCTAATTTTTAAAACAGTCTGGAGAGTTTGGTCAACATGTTCAGTCAGTCTTTCAGATAAAAATCCAGGGTACAGAACATTTAATTGATTTATTCAAGAAAAACAGCAAATTCATGGTGAAATAATGAAACAACACTTGGATGATTCATAGTATAGCACTTTAACTTTTAAAGTTAAATAAAGGTATGTAACTTCTAGTTTCATATTTCAATATGAAATCTAAATAAGGTAGAACAATGTCTTCTCTATTTCTTTTTACAGTATAGTTGAAAGCAAAACTAATAATATTGGGGGATTTAAGAAGTAAAAACCACTACTTAAATGTAAGGTACTTCTTTGCTATTATTCTTCAATTACAAGTAACAGAATAATAGGGTCAATTATTAGTACACTATTTAAGTTTAGTAAAATGCAACATCCATTAATCTTAAGAACGGAATGCTTTTCTCTTTACCTCCCTATAAAAGATTCTGATATTTATTAAGTAGAGATATTTATTTTGGCACATTAAGGTTGGTTGAATTTCTTCATGCAAATTTACATACTACCTTCTCTTTTGAATACTTAATGAATACATATAATTTTTCCTACTGTTCAAAAAGCAATCAAAACAAAACATATTTTATATCAGCATTTAATCAGCTTTGCTTTAATGATTAATTCAATGTGAAGTTAGTCACACTTTATTGAGTCACAAAAATAGAAAATATTCGGATATTTGAGTTAAGGGTACAATGGTATTCAGGTACAACAAAATCCTGTTTAACTAAACTTATCTAATGGTAACATTCAATTAAGTTTTCATTATATTTATTTTGGAAAATCAGAGGAGGGAAGGAGGGACTATTATCAGGTGAGAAAAATAAAACAGTTTGTTTCAACCTTTATCCTTTGTTCTGAGAAATTCTAGGTCTTCCTCAATTAGTGGCTTTTATATATATAGTTGAAGAAGGCCCAGAATACACATACGCATATACACACATACTTTGATATTTTGGGTAGACCATGAAATGGTCTCATTGGTACCATATTCCAAAATGGACAATCCTAACTCACCTAAATTTCATATATCTGATAAGGAGAAAACAAATTCTCTATTTTTCTCCTTTTTTTAAAAAAAAATCTAGGGGCGCCTGGGTGGCTCAGTCACTAAGCATCTGCCTTCGGCTCAGGTCATGATCCCAGGGTCCTGGGATCAAGCCCCACATCGGACTCCCTGCACAGTGGGAAGCCTGCTTCTCCCTCTCCCACTCCCCCTGCTTGTGTTCCCTCTCTCACTGTGTCTCTCTCTGTGAAATAAATAAATAAAACCTTGTAAAAAAAAATTCTAATTAGTTAACATACAGTGTTATATTAGTTTCAGGTGTAAAATTTAATAATGCATCACCTGGGGCTCATCAAGACAAATGCACCCCTTCATCCCCATCACTTATTTCACCCATTCCCCCCCCCGTGATAACCATCATATTGTTCTCTATAATAAAGAGTGTGTTTCATTATTTTTCTCTCGTTTTTTCCCCTTTGCTCATTCTGTTTCTTAAATTCCACATATGAGTGAAATCATATAGTATTTGTCTTTCTCTGACTGACTTATTTTGCTTAGCATTATACTCTATAGCTCCATCCATGTCTTTGCAAATGGCAAGATTTCATTCTTTTTTATGGCTGAGTAATATTCCACTGTATATACACACCACATCTAATTTATCCATTCATCAGTCGAGGGACACTTGTGTTGCTTCCATGTCTTGGGTATTGTAAATAATGCTGCTATAAACATAAGGGTGCATATATCCCTTTGAAGTAGTGTTTTTGTATTCTTTGGGTAAATACGTAGTAGTGTGAATGCTGGATCCTAGGGTAGTTCTATTTTTAACTTTTTGTGAAACCTCCATACTGTTGTTCACAGTGGCTGCACCAGTTTGCATTCCCACCAACAGTGCAGGAGAGTTCCTTTTTCTCCGCATCTTCACCAACACCTGTTATTTCTTGTGTTGTTGATTTTAGCCATTCTGACAGGTGTGAGGTGATATCTCACTGTGGTTGTGTTGTAAGTAAGGATGAACAGCTTTTCATGTGTCTGTTAGCCATCTGTATATCTTTGGAGAAATGTCTGTTCATGTCTTTGGTCCCTTTTTAAATTGGATTATTTATTTTATAAGTTCTTTATATATTTTGGATACTACCCCTTTATCAGATATGTCATTTGCAAATATCTTCCCCCATTCTGTAGGTTGCCTTTTAGTTTTGTTGATTGTTTCCTTCACTGTGCAGAAGATTTTATTTTGATGCAGTCCCAGTAGTTTATGTTTGCTTTTGTTTCCCTTGCCTCAGGTGACATTATCTAGAAAGAAGTTGCTGTGGCTGATGTCATAGAAGTCACTGCTTGTGTTTTCCTCTAGGATTTTTATAGTTTCAGGTCACACATTTAGATACTTAATCCATTTTGAATTTATTTTTTTGTGTGTGGTGTAAAAAAGTGGTCGAGTTTCTTTCTTTTCCATGTAGCTGTCAAATTTTCCTAACACCATTTGTTGAAGAGACTGTCTTTTTCCCATTGGATATTCTTTCCTGCTTTGTCAAAGATTAACTGACCATATAGTTGTGGGTTTATTACTGAGTTTTCTATTCTGTTCCATTGATCTATGCACCTTTTTTTTGGTGCCAGTACCATATTGTTTGATTACTACGGCTTTGTAATATAACTTAAAGTCCAGAATTGTGATGCCTCCAGCTTTGCTATTCTTTTTCAAGATTGCATTGGCTATTTAAAATCTTTTGTGGTTCCATACGAATTTTAGAATTGTTTGTTCTAGTTCTGTGAAAAATGCTGTTGACATTTTGATAGGAATTGCATTAAATATGTAGATTGCTTTGCTTAGTATAGACACTTTACTAATATTTGTTCTTCCAATCCATGTGCATGGAATATCTTTCCATTTCTTTGTGTCATTTTCAATTTCTTTCATCAGTGTTTTATAGTCTTCAGAGTACAGATCTTTTACCTCTTTGGTTAGGATTATTCCTAGGTATCTCATTATCCTTGGTGCAATTGTAAATGGGATTGCTTTCTTAATTTCTCTTTCTGCTGCTTCATTATTGGTGTATAAAAATGCAACAGATTTCTGTGCATTGATGTATCCCACTACTTTCCTGATTTTGTTTATAGGCATTGGCAGTTTTTTTGTGGAGTCTTTCAGGTTTTCTATACAGAGTATCATGTCATCTGCAAATAGTGGAAGTTTTACTTCTTTCTTACCAATTTGGTTGCCTTTTATTTCTATTTGTGGTCTGATTGCTTTGGTGAGGGCTTCCAGTACTATGCTGAATAAAAGTGGTGAGAGTGGACATCTTTGTCTTGGTCCCAACCTTAGGGGAAAAGCTCTCCATTTTTCACCATTGAATATGAGGTTAGCTGTGGGTTTTTCATATATGGCCTTTATTATGTAAACCTACTTTGTTGAAGGTTTTTATCATGAGTTGATGTTGTATTTTGTCAAATGCTTTTTCTGCATCTATTGAAATGATCATATGGTTCTTATCCTTTCTCTTATTAATGTGATGTATCACATTGATTGATTTGCAAATATTGAATCATTCTTGAAACCCAGGAATAAATCCCATGTGATTGTGGTGAATTTTTTTTAATGTATTGCTGGATTTGGTTTGCTAGTATTTTGTTAGGATTTTTGCATCTATATTCATCAGGGATATTGGCCTGTAGTTCTCTTTTTTAGTGGTGTCTTTACCTGGTTTTGGTATCAGGATAATAATGCTGGCCTCAGAGAATGAATTTGGATATTTTCCTTCCTTTTCTATTTTTTGGCATTTTGGGGGGACATTTTTTGAGAAGAATAGATATTAACTGTTCTTTAGATGTCTGATAGAATTTGCCTGTGAAGCCATCTGGCCCAGGACTTTTGTTTGCTGGGAGTTTTTTGATTACTGATTCAATTTATTTGCTGGTTATCAGTCTGCTCAATTTTTTTATTTCTTCCTGTTTCAGTTTTGGTAGTTTGTATGTTTCTAGGAATTTATCTATTTCTTCTAGGTTGTCCAATTTGTTGACATAGTTTTTCATAATATTCTCTTATAATTGTTTGTATTTTTCTGATTTTGGTTGTTATATGTCCTTTCTCACTTGTAATTTTATTTATTTGAGTCTTTTCTCTTTTTTCTTGATAAGTTTGGCTAGAGGTTTATCAATTTTATTGATTTTTTTTTCCAAGAACTAGTTCCTGGTTTCATTGATCTGTTCTTTTTTTTTTACTTTCCATGTAATTTATTTCTGCTTTAATTTTTATTATTTCCTTCCTTCTGCTGACTTTAGACTTTGTTGTTCTTTTTCTAGCTCCTTTAGATGTAAGGTTAGGTTGTTTTGAGATTTTTCTTGCTTTTGGAGGGAGGCCTTTATTGCTATAAACTTCCCTCTTACCTACACTTCTCCTTTTAACAGGGAGCTGAAAATCACTCTAAGGCCTAACAGACACACCTAACGTAATTGGGAATAAAAGGAGCAGAAAGGTGGACATTTGCAGCCATTACACTTGACAGCTATAAGAGGTAAGAACACATTTGAGCTCCTTAGTGAAGTTATTATAACTTTTGGTAGTTAATTGCAGGCCTCTGTAATATTCCTCAGTGAGATTATTGAACTATATTTAACTACTTCTTTAAAAGATTTAGGAAGTTTTCAGTTTACACAAACACACACAGAAAGACAAACACAAGCACTCACATGTATGAACATGTAAACACAAATAACATGGAGAAGCTAAAAACACCAGGAAGTACCAGATGGAAGAGGGCAAAGATGAGGTGTCAAGAACCTGAGTGGTAGTGGAGGGGATAAAGGTGTGTACTCATGGGGATGGTGGCTATTATTTTTTAGTTGCTTATTATGGCTAGTCATGGTGCCAGGAATTTTACCTCAAAGGGGCTTACTACATTTGAACATTATATTTATTAAGCACTAAGATTCTTGTATCCAGGTCAAAGGAAGGAAATGAACTAGGCCAAAGATGAATATAATTTAGAAATTTAAAAACAGAATTGGAATTTGTGGCAAGAAACAATCTGCCTAAATGTGATTCAAATGCCACACTCTCATCTTTATTACTGAATTTTCATAGATATTCTTGAATAGATATTTCTCCATTTCCTGTTTGGCCTTACAATCATTTCCAGGAGCTTTAATTTTTTTGTTTCCTAAAAATTTTTACAAGTTTCACTGGGAAGTATATCACTAGAGTTCCTCATGCTGTCATGCCAGAAGTCAATCTCCTCAGAACACTTTTTAATGGCTATACAGTTGACCCTTAGACAATGCAGGGGTAAGGGCCACCAAACCCCCATGCATATAACTTTTGACTCCCTCAAAATTTTACTAATAACCAACAGTTGACCAGTAGGTTACTGAAAACATGAACAATCAATTAACACATATTTTTGCATGTTATATGTATTATATACTATATTCTTACAATAAAGTAAACCAAAGAAAAGAAAATGTTGTAAGAAGGTCATAAGGAAGAGAAAATACATTTATAGTAGTGTATCTTTGAAAAAAATTTGTGGGAGAGGAAAAGATGGCAGAGGAGTAGGGGACCCTATTCCAACTGGTCTCCAGAATTGAGCTGGATATCTACCAGACCACTCTGAACACCCACGAAATCAGCCTGAGAGGTAAGAAGATAGATCTGGATCTCTACAAACAGAATATCATAGGCAGTTGGTTTCAAGGTATGAAGTGGGGAGACATGATTCCATGGGCACATATTGGAAGATAAGCAGAAAGGGGAGGGAGCCATGGTGATCCTGCACTGCCAGTGAGCAAAAGCCTCCCACACTGGAGACAGGGCACAGACTCAGAGACTGGTAGTGAAGGGGAAAGGTCTTTAGGGCAGTCCCCCGAACTGAAACCTGGAGCGGTGGTGCCGTGGGAGTAAACTGGGGGCAGCTGGTGGTTTTAGAAGCATAAAGGACAGAGAAGTGCCCTGACCTGGGGGCGAAGACTGGGAGCGCTGCTGAGCGGCGCACAACCCAAGATGCTGCAGTTTATAGCAGCACAGACAGAAACAGAGATAATGTGGCCTGGAGAGCTCAATGAAGAACAGACTGTGATCTCTACATTCTGAGGCAGAAGGTTGGAAACGATCTCTTCTGCTCTGACTCTCGGAAGAGATATGGAAAGCCATGGGGGAAAGCCACCAGAGAACAAAAACCCCCCAAAACTGGTTTTTACTGAGCCCATCCCCTGCCACAGGGGCAGGGCAACTCTGTGGTAACCTGAGTAACAGCATGGCAGGCCTCTCCCCCAGAAGACAGGCTAGGAGAACAAGAGGCCAAAAACCCTAAGGTCCTTATAAAACAGGTGCATCTTGTTTGGGTTGTGGTCAATAATTTGGACTCTGTACATTCTCTCAACCACCTCTCAACAGAATGACTAGGAGGAGGAACCCCCAAAATAGGAAAGACTCAGAGACTATGACTTCTGCCACAGACTTACAAATGGATACAAATATAACCAAGATGTCAGAGATGGAATTCAGGGTAGCAACTGTGAAGACAATAGCTAGAATGGACAAATTGATTAATGGCAACATAGAGTCTCTAAGGGCAGAAATGAAAGCTGAACTGGCAGAATTTAAAAATGCTATCAATGAGATCCAATCTAATCTAGATAATCTAACAGCTAGGGTAAGCAAGGCAGAAGAACGAATTAGTGAGCTAGAAGACCAATTAATAGACAAGAAGGAAAAAGAGGAGGGGAAAAACAACTCAAAATCCATGAAAATAGAATCAGAGAAATAAGTGACACCATGAAATGTTCCAGTGTCAGAATTATTGGGATCCCTGAGGGGTGGAGAGAGAGAGAGGACTAGAAGATATATTTGAGCAAATTGTAACTGAGAACTTCCCTAATCTGGGAAATGAAACAAACATTCTTGTCCTAGAGGCAGAGAGGACCCCTCCCAAGATCAAGGAAAACAGGCCAGTGCATCAGCATGTAATAGTAAAACTCGCAAATCTTAGAACCAAGGAAACCACCTTAAGGGAAGTTAGGGGGAAGAGATTCCTTACATACAGAGGGAGGAACATCAGAATAACGTCAGACCTATCCACAGTGACCTGGCAAGCTAGAAAGGCCTGGCAAGATATATTCAGGGTACTAAATGAAAAGAATATGCAGCCAAGAATACTTTATCCAGCAAGGCTGTCATTTAGAATGGATGGAGAGATACAGAGCTTCCAAGACCAGCAGAAACTGAAAGAATATGTGACCCACTAAGCCAGCCCTGCAAGAAATATTAAGGGGGGTTCAATAAAAGGAGAAAGACCCCAAAAGTGATATAGAACAGAAATTTACACAGACAATCTACACAAACAAGGTCTTCACAGGCAACATGATGACAATCAATTCATATCTTTCAATAATCACTCTCAACATGAATGGCCTAAATGCTCCCATAAAATGGCACACAGTTGCAGATTGGATAAAAAGACAGGACCCATCCATATGCTGTCTACAAGAGACTCATTTTGAACCTAAAGATACATCCATACTGAAAGTGAAGGGATGGAGAACCATCGTTCACGCCAGTGGACCTCAAAAGAAAGCTGGGGTAGCAATTTTTATATCAGACAAATTAGATTTTAAACTAAAGACTAATTAGAGACACAGAAGGACACTATATCATTCTTAAAGGGTCTATCCTACAAGAAGATCTAACAAGTGTAAACATCTTTGCCCCCAACATGGGAGTAGCCATCTATATAAGCCAACTGTTAACCAAAATAAAGAGTCAAATAATAATACATTAATTGTAGGAGACTTCAACATTCCACTCTCAGCAATAGACAGATCATCTAAACAGAAAATCAACAAAGAAATAAGAGCTTTGAATGACACACTGGGCCAGATGGACCTCATAGATATATACAGAACATTCCACCCTAAAACAACAGAATACTCATTCTTCTCAAGCGCACATGGAACTTTCTCCAGAATAGACCACATATTGGGTCACAAATCAGGTCTCAATCTATACCAAAAGACTGAGATTATTCCCTGCATATTCTCAGACCATAATGCTTTAAAACTGGAACTCAGTCACAAGAAAAAATTGGAAGAAATTCAAACACTTGGAAGCCAAAGACCACTCTGCTCAAGAATGTTTGGGTCAACCAAGAAATCAATGAAGAACTTAAACAATTCGTGGAAACCAATAAGAATGAAAACACATCAGTCCAAAACCTATGGGTTACGGCAAAGGCGGTCCTAAGGGGGAAATACAAAGACATCCAAGCCTCACTCAAAAAAAAAGAAAAATCCCGAGTTTACCAACTAACTTTACACCTTAAAGAACTAGAGAAAAAGCAATGAATGATGCCTAAGCCATGCATTAGAAGAGAAATAATAAGATTAGAGCAGAGATCAATGAATTAGAAACCAGAAACAGTAGATCAGATCAACGAAACTAGAAGGTGGTTCTTTGAAAAAATTAATAAGATCGATAAACCACTGGCCAGACTTATCCAAAAGAAAAGAGAAAAGATCCAAATTAATAAAATTATGAATGAATGGGGAGAGATCATGACTAACACCAGGGAAATAGAAACAATTATTAGAAATTATTATCAACAACTATATGCCAATAAATTGAGCAACCTGGAAGAAATGGATGCTTTCCTGGAAACCTATATACTGCCAAGACTGAAACAGGAAGAAATTGATAACCTGAATAGGCCAATAACCAGGAACAAGATTGAAGCAGTGATCAATAAACTCCCAAAAATCAAGAGTCCAGGGCCTGATGGATTCCCTGGGGAATTCTACCAAACATTCAAAGAAGGAATAATACCTATTCTCCTGAAGCTGTTTCAAAAAATAGAAACAGAAGGAAAGCTTCTAGACTCATTCTATGAGGCCAGCATTACCTTAATCCCCAAACCAGGCAAAGACCCCAGCAAAAAGGAGAATTTCAGACCAATATCCCTGATGAATACAGATTCCAAAATCCTCAACAAAATCCTAGCTAATAGGATCCAACAATACATTAAAAGGAGCATCCACCACGACCAAGTGGGACTTATTCCCGGGATGAAGGGTGGTTCAACATTCGTAAATCAATCATTGTGATAGAACACATTAATAAGAGGAAAGAGAAGAACCATATGGTCCTCTTAATTGATGCAGAAAAAGCATTTGACAAAATACAGCATCCTTTCCTGATTAAAACTCTTCAGAGTATAGGGATAGAGGGAACATTCCTCAAGTTCATAAAATCCATCTATGAAAAACCCACAGTGAGTAGTATTCTCAATGGGGAAAAACTGAGAGCCTTTCCCTTAACATCAGGAACACGACAAGGATGCCCACTCTCACCACTGTTGTTCAACATAGTACTATCAACAGCAATCAGACAACAAAAAGAAATAAAAGGTATTCAAATTGGCAAAGAAGAAGTCAAACTCTCTCTCTTTGCAGATGACATGATACTCTATGTGGAAAATCCAAAAGACTCCACTCCCAAATTACTAGAACTCATACAGCAATTCAGTAATATGGCAGGATACAAAATCAATGCACAGAAATCAGTTGCTTTCTTATACACTAACAATGCAACTGTAGAAAGAGAAATTAAAGAAACGATTCCATTTACAATAGCACCAAAACCCATAAGATATCTCGAAATAAACCTAACAGAAGAGGTAAAGGATCTATACTCTAGGAACTACAGAACACCCATGAAAGAAATTGAAGACACAAAAAGATGGAAAAATATTCCATGCTCATGGATCGGAAGAATAAACATTGTTAAAATGTCTATGCTACCCAGAGCAATCTATACCATCAACGCCATCCCGATCAAAATTCCAATGACATTTTTCAAAGTGCTGGAACAAACAATCCTAAAATTTGTATGGAATCAGAAAAGACCCCGAATCGTCAAGGAAATGTTGAAAAAGAAAAACAAAGCTGGGGGCATCACGTTGCCTGATTTCAAGCTATATTACAAAGCAGTGATCACCAAGACAGCATGGTACTGGCACAAAAACAGACATATAGACCAATGGAACAGAATAGAGAGCCCAGATATGGACCCTCAACTCTGTGGTCAAATAATCTTCAACAAAGCAGGAAAAAATATGCAATGGAAAAAAGACAGTCTCTGCAATGGTGCTGGGAAAATTGGACAGCTATATACAGAAGAATGAAACTCAACCATTCTCTAACACCATACACAAAGATAAACTCAAAATGGATGAAAGACCTCAGTGTGAGACAGGAATCCATCAAAATCCTAGAGGAGAACATAAGCAGTAACCTCTTCGACATAGGCCATAGCAACTTCTTTCAAGATACATCTCCAAAGGCTAGTGATACAAAAGCAAAAATGAACTTTTGGGACTTCATCAAGGTAAAAAGCTTCTGCACAGCAAAGGAAACAGTCAACAAAACAGAGAGGCAACCCACAGAATGGGAGAAGATATTTGCAAATGACACTACAGACGAAGCACTGATTTCTAAGATCTATAAAGAACTTATCAAACTCAACACCCAAAAAACAAATAATCAAGTCAAAAAATAGGCAGAAGACATGAACAGACACTTCTCCAAAGAAGACATACAAATGGCTAGCAGACACATGAAAAAGTGTTCATTATCATTAGCCATCAGGGAAATTCAAATCAAAACCACATTGAGATACCACCTTACACCAGTTAGAATGGCAAAAATTGACAAGGCAAGAAACAACAAGTGCTGGAGAAGTTTTGGAGAAAGGGGAACCCTCTTACACTGTTGGTGGGAATGCAAGTTGGTACTGCCACTTTGGAAAACAGTGTGGAGGTGCCTCAAAAAATTAAAAATAGAGCTACCCTATGACCCAGCAATTGAGCTACTGGGTATTTACTCCAAAGACACAGATGTAGTGAAAAGAAGGGCCATTTGCACCCCAATATTCATAGCAGCAATGTCCGCAATAGCTAAACTGCGGAAAGAGCCAAGATGCCCTTCAACAGATGAATGGATATAGAAGATGTAGTCCATATATACAATGGAATATCACTCAGCCGTCAGAAAGGATGAATACCCAACTTTTACATCAACATGGATGGGACTAGAGGAGATTATGCTAAGTGAAATAAGTCAAGCAGAGAAAGTCAATTATCATATGGTTTCACTTATTTGTGGAACATAAGGAATAGCATGGAGGACATAAGGAGAAGGAAGGGAAAAATGAAGCGGGGGGATCGGAGGGGGAGACGAACCATGAGAGACTATGGTCTCCGAGAAACAAACTGAGGGTTTTAGAGGGGAGGGGGGTGCAGGGATGTGTTCGCCGGGTGATGGGTATTAAGGAGGGCACGTACTGCATGGAGCACTGTGTGTTATATAAAAACAATGAATCGTGGATCACTACATCAAAAACTAATGATGTATTGTATGGTGACTAACATAACATAATAAAATTTAATTTAATTTAAAAAAAAAGAAAAAATTTGCATGTATGTGGACCCAAGCAGTTCAAACCCATATTGTTTAAGGGTCAGCTATATTTCACAATGTTCTAAGACATACAAAAGTTCAAGGTGTTTAAGAAATACACTAGGGTTGGGGCGCCTAGGTGGCTCAGTTGTTAAGCATCTGCCTTTGGCTCAAGTCATGATCCCAGGGTCCTGGGATCAAGCCCCGCATCGGACTCCCTGCTTGGTGGGAAGCCTGCTTCTCCCTCTCCCACTCCCCCTGCTTGTGTTCCCTCTCTCACTGTCTCTTTCTGTCAAATAAACAAATTCTTAACCAAAAAAAAAAAAAAGAAGAAGAAAGAAAGAAATATACTAGGGCTTTGTAAATTTCATGATTTATTCCAAACATAGACAAATTCCAGCTGGATTTTTTGGTCTTCAGTAATCAATCTACACAATGAGGCTCAGTGTGGGTGATTCAGGTCATTTATTACAATAACACAAATCTCCCACTGTGTGTCTATCTTGGAGAGCACTAAAAATGAAAATGGGTTGCTTCTCTTTGTTTTTGTTGGATTCAAATACAATTGCTCTTGACTAGTTCATTTTAATCAGAGCTAGAAAAAAAATAAATCTCCAGATTTCATTTTAATCAATAAATTCAACTTTTTTTCTACTTAAAATTTATTTTTCTGAGTTTTATTAAAAATCAAACAAAGTGAGGGGCACCTGGGTGGCTCAGTCAGTTGAGCGTCAATCTGATTCTTGGTTTTGGCTCGGGTTATTATATCAGGGTCATGAGATTACGCCCTGTGTTGGGCTCTGCGCTGGGTGTGGAGCCTGTTTAAGATTCTCTCTCCCCCTCCCTCTGCTCCTCCTCACCACCACGCCCCTCCCTGCTCTCAGGCACATGTGTCCTCTCTCTCTCTGTTTCAAAATAAACAAATAAAAATTTTTAAAAATCAAGCAAAGTGAATGTCATTAATGATATAATTTTCTACCGTTGGGGCACTAATCTAGAGTGAAATGTCTATGAAACACAGATGAAACCAAAAAATTTCCAAGTAATCTTCCTATTGGTTAGGATTAGTTTTGGCTGCATGTAAGAGGAAAACCAAAATAACATCTACTTAAACACTCAGGATTTATTTATAAAAGGAGGTTGAGGAGGCTGTCTGGTGTTGACATGAATGCTCCAAAAAATAATTAGAATCTCTTGTTCCTTCTCTCTCTCTCTTTCTCTCTCTGCATATGGTTTTCATCCTCAAGGCCATTCATGATCCAGCACAACTACCGGAGCCCTAACCATGTCTATAATTCACATAAGGGAAAGAAAAAAGCAGAGTGAAAGATAGGTGCACCTGCTAGCTGTGTGAACTCCCTTTTCTGGAAATACCACAAAATTTGTGATAGGGTATGACTTCCATTATCATCATATTGAGCACAACATAGTTACATAGCTACACATAGCCTCAGGGGAGGCTGGGAAATATAAGTTTCAAACGGACATATTATGAGTCCAAATAAAAGTTGGATTCTTCTATTGAAAAAGAAGTAAAGGTTTTTGGGTAGGCAGTTAACAACTGTACAACAATCTGACAAAATAGACAATCATCCATACCTCTGAATTTCCTCCCACCTGAATTTATTGAAGTTGACTATACAGACAAACCATACAGAATATTTACACCTCAGACCTTTTACCCAAAAAGAGAGAGTTTACCCAAACTCTCTCAATAAACCTCAAGGAAATTTTAGCTGCTGGTGGACCTCACATAAGTCAGGGCCCAACGGAGAATTAAGCACCCAGGCTGTCGAGTCAGGTGGAGTTCGGTTTGTGTCCTCTGTTTACACTCTGTAGGTGTATGAGTTAATTTTCCTCAGTGTAAAATAGGGCTATCAAGGGAACCTACCTCTCAAAAAACTGTTGTGGGTGAAGAGAATGTTGGATAATCCCTGAGGACCGTGCCTAGTACAGGGTGAGCATGTTGGAAGTGTTAGCTACTGTTATTGTCCACTACAGTTTTCTTCATCATTTATCCCACTTGGCTTTTAATGACTTTAATCAAAATAGATGTAGAATCCTAATCTAAGCAGAACAAGACTGTGTCCTATTCTGTATCTGATGACATAAAGCCACTGCATTGCTCAAGGGATATAACCAGAAATGTCCATGCAGGTTAGCCAATCACTTCTCAGGAAGGTGTACACACATTTCTAGGTCATGGCTTTTATTTGGCCTATAATCATTCCTCAGTAATTTTCAGCCTATAGTCAATCCTCAGTAATTCTCATGCAGCTAAATGGAGTCCAGACATGTGGTCTCACTTATAAAGGGTACCAATGGTGACAACTGGTCAATATGCTTTGCAGGCTAGCTTAGAAATGTCCCAGGTTACTGGTGTAGAGGTTGATCTTTCACCTGGATAACAGAATATGTCTCAGGCACTGTATTTAGTTTGATCTTCCTGAAGAAATTCCTCTATTTTAGGCATTGTGTTTAATTTGATCTTCCTGAAGAAAAAAAAAAAAAAAAAACAGTTGTAGAAAACCTCAGAGAGCCAGGATTAATGAATAAATCATGCTAGATCACTACCCTCCATCCCCCTGATGAATTTTTATTTTGTAAAGTGATTTCAAATTCTTTACAGCCTCTGAACTTCATAAGAATCCAACAAGGTCAGCAGGGCTGGGGAAAGGATCATTTTCCTTGTTTTGCACATGAGGAAACAGACTCAGCTCTAAGTGGCCTACATTAAGTCATATGGATTTCAAGCTACAGAGCCAAGACCAGGATTCAGGCCTCCTGACTACAAGCCAGTGCCTCTTCAGCTCTGCCAGAAAGCAAATCAGCGGGGAGGCTGCTGAACAGCTTCTGAGTTGTCAGAAAGCAGAATTTGCAAGTGGCTTCAGAAGCAGTCCTGGTGACAGCAGGTGACACAGGGCAGCTGTTCTTATCAGATTATAATTTTGTGTCAGAAGCATCCATAGACCATCCTTCATTTACCCTGGAGGAGTTAGTAAGATGCACCTTCCTTTCATTCATGTCTGAGGTCTTGGAGGGACACGGTATCCGAGCAGCGAGAATTGGCACTTGTGATTAGCAAAATGACTCCCTGGTGAGAGTGCCAAATGATTGTAGGGAGACAGAAAATAAAGCAAAGGCAAGCTCATTCACTCTTTCATTCCTCTAATATTATTTAACCACCCTACAACTGCAATCCTGAGTTAGCTATTAGGGACACAAATGTGAATAATAGGTCCAAAACTATCAATAGTTTTGATGCTAAGGAGGTCACAGAAGAGAGGAAAGCACCTATGTCAGGCATTGTTCTAGAATAAAATGCAATGAAAGAAGGGGGGAAACGCTGCTCATTTTCAGAGTGATAACATTTGAACCGGGCCTCGAAATACGAGGAGCTTTTTCCATTGAAACAGGAGGCAAAAGGGCATAATGGACATGGAGATAAGATGACATCTGTCATGGTCAGGGAATTTTAAGTAGTTCAAATGCAGCAGAACATATGGTGTATGACTGGAGGGGGCCGGGTGGGAGAGGGAGGTAGAAATGGGAGGTGAAGTCTGGAAGGTGTAATGGGATCTAATATCAAGGCCAAAATGAAGGGCTGAGGAATTTACACTTTACCTCGCAGGTGGTATAGAAGGGTTTAATCAGGGGAGGGACGTGATCACATCTACGTCAGAAACAATTCTGGTGGCCCTGTGGAAGTTAACCTGAGGTGGGTGGTCTGGGGTGGACAAGAAAAGTAACTGCAAAAAAAGTGGATGCTTCCTTGGTAGCAGAGTTCTTTTTGTACTTCCTTTCCCTTCAATTTGCTTCTACTTATTTACTTACTTTTTTGTTTTTGTTTTTTTTTCAGTAGTTTCCAGGCATTCTGGAGATATTAGTGCTCTTTCTAACCAGGCCAGGAGTTATGTCCAATGGTTAGCCTGGATATTCATGAGAGACTATGCCTATTAAACATCAGTTCAAGCATACTGGGCCATGCACTACAGAGTCGCTCATGTGTGCATGGGGGGACTGCTCCGCAGCTGCCATGTCATGGAGCCACGGCACTCTAGTATGTGTGCGCCCCTGGGCCCATCGCCAGCCAATTTACCGCAGATAACCTCGCTGTGCTTTATGTGCAAAATCCTAGGCTCTGGCCACTAAGCTGACAGTATTAGCTGGGTTAAGACAGATATTGAGAATCAGTAGCCCAAGGATTCTTGGCATTTCTTATAGCAATAAGCCACAGAGAATCACTGTTTAAAGTTTAATATTAACAATCTATACTTCATGGTGCCCTGGGAAGAGTAAAGATTAGTTATCTGCCGCCCCCCCCCCCCCAAAAAAAGGCTGTTCCAAGCAGCCTAGAGGATAGAAGATACCTGTTCAACTGGTTCTACGGCCCAATGGAATCAATCAGTTAGGTCAGAGAAAGAAACAAGGTCAGTTTGACCTAAATACTTGGTTTCAATGATTTAGTGTCCTGGATTGAACGATTAATTTCTGACCCAATTTTCCAGCCAATTCAGTGATGAGTCAAGTTTTATGTACAGTCCAAACCAGAGAGAAATGGGCACCTGTGATCCATTTTATGCAAGGCAATGTTTTTTATATCTTTTGAAATAAATCACATTCTACAATGTCTTATTAATGGGTTTTGCCATTCTTTTTTACTTAGAAAATATTTATGTTTCTTCTGTCCTTAAATCTACTTCGTCAAAGTTTCCGCCATATTTTTCAAGTGTCCACTCACTGACCACATATCTACTTAGGGTAGCAGCAGTAATAATAAGAATAGCTAACACCTGCTTAGCATTTACCAAGCATTATTCTAAGTATTTATTACTTATTAATTTATTTAATCCTTGCATTAACCAAAAAAAGGAGGTTTTCATAGAAAATAGGAAAATTGGGGAACAGAGAGGTGAAGTGATCGGCCACAGCCACAGTGCTATGCGTGGCTAAGCTGCCGTAGAAAACCAGGCAATCTCTTCTTCTGACCTCTCACAGCACAGCCTGGCCAAGGGTTCATATATGACAAGCACTAGAAATTGGTGGAGAATCAATGATCTCAAGGGCAATGTGTTGACCTTTATTGTCCAGTCTCTTTTTATTTTCTTTTTGATAATTCAACTGAAAGCCAGTTTTTAATAGATTGGAGAAAGCACCAGTTTGATATTAAGATGCACTATGTGTGAATGAAGGGCGATGAGCCTGTGTCCTTATCCCAGACGTCACATTTGACAAAAGATTTCACAGCCAGTGGTGATTTTCATTAATTCTATTTCACCTGTTTCTCATCCATTCTTTGTTGCAAACGATATCTAAGTGGCTAGGCATTCCTATGTCATTTATTTTAAAATGTCTACCTCACATGTCATCCTAAATGTCATGACAAAATGTGAAAAGCTCTTCTTCCTTGAACGGCTATAGGCAGGAAGAGCAGGATCACATAATATCTGCATGATCGCATCAGGTGGGGTTGAGGCAAAACTCTGGTAGTGCTGATATCCATACCTTTCAGACCTTCTGATTCTAGGCTTCTGGGACTCTGAGCCATGATTTTCTTCTGTGCCAGAATGCTTGAGATGAAAATGTAAGGAAGCTCTCCTGGCCTCTCCTCTCCTGATCTGGAGTCCCGTACAGGTTGCTTTCTCATCTATTGTCCCACACGTCAGACCTGAACTACACTTCTTCATGCTGCAGTTGAGATATTAAGCCATTGATAGCTCATGAAAGATGTGAAGAGAGTTTGTTCGGGTACAGCAATCCTAGTGTCTCCTCCAGATTCCCTTAGAACTAGGAGGATACCGTCATGAGTCACAGCATTAACCTGCCCAGAACTGAGCTTTGGGAAGTTATTTAAAAGGAAAAATGAATTCCTATGCAACACTCTGAGGGTGTGATTTACAACATTACTTAAAAAGCTGGTCTTGGTTCTTTTGCAAAGCATGAATAAGGACGTGAAATCAAGTAGGAAAGTATCGCCTCTGGCTCCTGGCCTCACCACCCCCAGTCTCACCCTCCAGCTCCTTTACCAATATGATTGTGTCAATCTCTCAGCAGAGCGAACTTTCCTCAGCTTTTCTCCTTTTGTCCTGTTCTAAGGTATGCATGTCTTTGGTCATTTTCCTTCATCTGTCTATCCAGCTCTCCCTTCAATATACTCTTCTATCAACCTTCTCTAGTAGAATTACCTAAGTATTTTTTCCCCACATAATTATTTGAAAATGTTTTTGTTTAATGAAACAGTAATTAAATTGGAAAGATAAGTCATATAAATGGCTATACTTTCAAGATGTGAAGGGTGGAAATAGTAGGAGCATTACAAGGTGAAAGCACTCTCACCTCTGGATCTCACGGCTTATCAATCAACCATGTGATATAACCCGGGGTAATAGTAAGCATGGCATTTTATTGACCTGGTGATTTTATTAATCATAATTTTCTCCTTGCCCATCTCTCTCTCTCTCTCTCTCTCTCTCTGAAGGTTAAAAAAACAAACAAACAATACTTTCTCACCTCTCTTTCAGACTGGGGTAGACTTTGACCCAGTTCTAGTCAGTAAAAGTTAAACAAAAGTCTCCTGGAAGATTCTAGGGGAGGTACTTGTCTCCCTGTTAAGAGAGAAATGCAGAAAGAAAAAGTTCTGTCCCCACTGCTTCCTACCTCTGAAGGTGGTTGTGTGAGGACATGATGGATGGAGAGCTGCAGCCATCTTGCAGCAAGGAGGAGAACACCAAGGGGATTGCAAAGACACTGACAGAGGGGCTTGATATCATTCACTTGCTCAAGTGTTCATTCAGTCACCATACACTGAAGGCTTATTTTGTACCAGGCACTGTACTCGTGCTGGGAATTCATATGTTCATATGTACAAAATAAATCAAGTCTCTGTTTACAGGCAACTTACATTTTACTAGGAGGAAACACAGTCAATAATAAATATATACCAGCTAGAGTTAAGAGCTATGTAAAATAGTAAGAAGAATAAGAGATCTGGAGAGTGATGGGGTGACATTTTATATAGGTTGATAAAGGGAAGTCTGATAAAGTGACATTTGAGAGACACAAAGGAAGTGAGGGAGCTAATTATGCAGATATTTGGGGCATAGGAAGGAGTGTTTCAAGAGACGGGAATAGCATATGCAAAGGCCCTGAGCAGCAGGAAGGCCAGAGAGGCCGGAACTGAGTGAGCAACAGGGAGGATAGAGGAATGAGATAAAGAGAGATAGCAGGCATCCAGATCACTTAGAGGCTGGAAAGCATGGTAAGGCTTTTAGATTTCATTCTGAAGGACATAAGGAAATCTTTGGAAGATTTTGTGTAGGAAAACAACATAGTACTTAAATCTTCCTTTCTGGTGTTTAAAAAAAAGAGTTTTTGGCCATTGGATATAGAAATGTTAAAAAAAAAGAGCAAAGGAGGAAACAGGGAGACAGAAAAATATTGCGAGAGATGATGGTGGCTGGCCATAGGTGGGGGTGGTGAGGGAGAGAGAAAGGTTAGATTCTAGATATGTTTTGAAGGTCGAATCACCAGGATTTGTGGATGGGGTTCCATGCAGGGCGTTAGTCCAACAAGGGCCTATCTTCAGACTTAATACATGAGAAATACTAAACTCCTCCTGTTTAAGCCACTATTAATGTGGTATCCTCCTACTTAGAAGGGAAAGTATTCCTGATAGACCTAGAAGCAAAACTGCTATTTCTTCAGATGTTCTTTTCTTCCCCGTTTTACAAATTCCAAGAGTCATTAGAGTCCTGAACCATTATGTACTCTTAGGCCAGAGTTTACCTGTAACATTTTCTTAATTATTAAAGTCCATTAGAAATAGAATAGAATAAAAGAAAACCGAGGCCCGGAGAGCTTACGTGATTTGACAAAAGTCACACAGCCAGTTCATGAGTATCGATATTACAACTCAGGTTGTAATCAGCATTCGGATTACAGTAAGTAAAGAAGATAATAATATAAAATCGCTTCAGCTATTTTTCCAGTACAGTTGGAAGTGGCTGAGCCAATTTCAACACGGAGCGGCCCTCTCCTGTGAGGTACTCAACAGATTTTGTCTCGCATCCAGTGTTTTTTCCCTGGCAAACTGTGCATCCTGCAAGGGCAGGGTTTCCTGGGTCTCCCAGGGCAGGTGCTCTGCCTCATTGCCTCTCTGGAAGCAAAGAAAAGGAACGGGGTTAATTTGCTTACTGGAATTTTGCCAGGGAGACCTGGATGGGAGAAAAGGAGAGAAACCTGGCTCAGAAAAAGGCTAATGTAAAGCACTTTTTTTTTTTTTTTAGGTGAAAGCAATCAGTGCTGTTAATCTCTTTATTGTGGTGAAAAGCATGGCAGGCTAATTGCAGGAATGAGCCAATTTGGTACACAGGAAATGATGAGGAAAAGACCCCTTTTGGAGGCTGGAGACAGCTTCATTAGAGCACAGCTGTCCAATAGAAATAGAATGCTAGCCACATATATCATTTTAAATATTTTAGTAAGTGCATTTAAAAAGTAAGAAGAAACAGGTGAATTTAAGTCATATAGTTAGTTTACCTCAATATATTCAAATATTATCATTTCAGAATGAGACAAGCCACATTTCAAATGCTCAGTAGTCACATGCGGCTAATGGCTACCATATTGGACAGCACATTTTCAGAGAACTAAACATGAAAATATTTTTAAAGAGAAAACTTCCGTGAGGATAAAACACAGTCTTTCTTCTTTTTTAAGATTTTATTTATTTATTTATTTAGAACATGTGAGTTGGGGGAAGGGCAGAGGGAGAGAGAGAATCTCAAGTAGACTCCACACGGAGCACATGGAGCCCGACGTGGGGCTCAGTCACTCGACCCAGAGATCACCATCCCAGCGGAAATCAAGAGTCGGGCACCTAACCTACTGAGGTGCCCCAAAGCACAACATCTTTTTAAGAACTCAACAGTGTTACCTGTTTCAGTGTATTTCAACCAAAACACAGACCATTTCTAAGTCATTAAAATCTAGAATAATATTTGAGAGAGAATCCAGGACTTGGTAATGAAAGGGAAAATGGGAGAACAGCACCCATTAAGACTGATGTTGGCCCTAAATGAGATGATATGTATGTTTTAAAAAATAGAACACTGTGTGAATATGCCTCTATTCCTTTTACTTTATCAGAATATTATTCCTTTTATTTTATCAGAATATTGGTCCTTGGCTATGTAAACACTTCAAATATCTGTAGAAGATTCTTTCTTTCCCAAATTTTTATGCTCTTTGCCTTTAAAGCAATTATACATTTGGAAGCACTGACCAGGAACATATTCAAATTCCCAGAAATAATCAGTCTGATAAAAACTCATGGCATTTTTGTCCCACCAATCAAGAAATATCTGAATCTGCCCACATGGAAAATCTAAAGACTTTCTGAACGTAGCTAAAAATTTGAGGGGGAAGGGAGAAAACGCTGATGGTTTCTCGAGCCTTTTCTGGTCAAATATCTGGCTTAAGGACACCATATTCTGAGAGATAGAAGTACCTATAAATATATAAACATGTTTTTTTTTCCTGCATCATGGCTGGAGATTTCTGAATTTCTCTGTAATTACACTTAGCAGGAGAAAAACATCCACGCCTGTGCTGAGCACCTCCCAGCAATCTGTCAGCTTTGCACAGCGTAGTAACCTCCTGATCGCTGCCTCAGCCCTTCAATAAATCCGTAGGCTGCGTGTGTGTGCTTAGAGAACTTCACAGGTTTCCATGGATACAGGAATTTTAGTTCTGAGACGCATTTACTATCGCTTTTCTTGTCACCGAGAGTCCTGTAAACACTTGTGTTGTGAGATTTTATGCAGAAATTTAGCATTTTATAGAGGACCAAGTCAGAATTACCTTTTCCCAGATGTATTGTATGATTTTCCCTTTGGGCAAAGTCCCTGAAATCATTTATATCTGTGGCCTCTTTTTGGTGATGTGCTTTCATTTATTAGACTAATAGAAGACAATAAAAGCTTAACTACATTGTCAGTATCACTTTTAAGTGGCAGATGTTTATACTGTGTAAATGTTACAATGAATAAATAAGACAACTGGCTCTGAATTTAAAATGGGAAGAGGCAAATAGGGAAAGTAGGACTAGGAATATAATATTGAGCCATTTCTCTCCCTGAATATGGTGAAATTTAAGTGTCATTTCCAAG
Organism: Mirounga leonina; assembly: GCF_011800145.1. Lineage (NCBI taxonomy): Eukaryota > Metazoa > Chordata > Mammalia > Carnivora > Phocidae > Mirounga > Mirounga leonina. Next base: position 82,228,779 of record NW_023270268.1, read on the forward strand.
GTTATCCTGTGTTGTATCTATTGACCAAGCATAATTTGAATTTATTCTTTCTTACTCATATTAAGCTTTTTGTATATTTTAAAGACCTTTCCACGGATCTATGAGAATGGCAGGCTAGGTGTTATTTCTCCTATTTCACACAAGGAACATGTGCCGTGTCATACAGCTAGCAAGTGGTAGAACTGGGATTAGAACCCAAGACTCTTAACTCACTGGTCAGGGCTTTTCTGTTGTTTTGTTTTGCTTCGTTTTGTGTTTTTTTGGTGGAATGCGGGCAACTTCTTCTATAGAAAGTACACCCCTTTCCTTCCTTCTGTGTTTCTGTGTGCCTCTGACCTGGGCTTCATTAAATTGCTCTTTTCTCTACCTATCCTCTGGGTGGCCCCAGAGACTTTGTTCAGCCTAATTTACCAAGCTCAGTAATTTCAGAAGCACATGACCCTTCAGAAGCAGTAATCCTAGAGAGATCGCACAGCCCGGATGTGCACTGCATGAGGACTCTTTAGGGAAACAGGTTTCTAGATCCGATCATACTGAATGAGACTATACAAAGCAGACAGAATGAGAGGCTCGAGCACCTTGTATAAAAATCTAGTCTGAACAGACATGAGCCTGGATATTGCAGTCAAGAAAAAAGCTTTTACTTTAATAACATGGATTTCAGGGTGCAGGAGTGGGACTATTTGAGTGGCTGTCTCAACTCTCACTATGCTCACCTAGCCCACAGACTCTGTGTCACCCCAGCAAATATCTCAGCTGAGGCCAGGAGATTTTTTTAAGACCGTCTTTTGCCCTAGACCTCATTTACCTCATATTTGTACAGGCCTTTTGTTTTTGTGGTGTTTTGCACGTGGGTGTCTTTCTAGTTTTGTTTTGTCTTATTTGTTTGTTTAATTTAGAAGGAAGCCTTCGCTTTCACTGTCCAATACAAAAGAGAGTCTGGGTAGAGGAAGAACTCTCCACTAAGAGGCCTGGTCTTGGTCCAGTCCCCACAGACAATGAGTGAGGAGCTTCATGGCTCAGGCCTCAAGGGCAACTGCCAGGACCTGAAGAGTCATGGGTTTGTTGTGAGGATCAAATGAGACCACGGATATGAAAGTACTTTGCCGATTGTGTGTGTGTGTGTGTGTGTGTGTAAATATCCACACACAAAAAAGTTGTCTTGAGCACGCTGTCTGACATCACACAATGCCAATTGGTTTTAGTCCCCATGTATTAATAAGGCAAATAGTGATTTGTTAAATCACCAGGCTTTTGCTAGAATGTGGACTTTATTCATTTAACAACAAACATGATGAAATCATCTCCATTAGGCTTATTTCAACGTGTTTCAACTGTTCCAACTCAAGTAGACAATAACTGAGGGTGCCATGCACGTGGTGCTTCAGTTAATAGAACAGCCAAAGTAATGGAAAACGGTAATTTGGTGATAAGCTGACTTTGGCTCCCATTGTATACCATGTGCAGCCCATGAGATCCCAGGATTACAACCCTGGATTCAGGTAAAGTTTGGTTATAACTGCCCAAGGTTAATTCCTCCTTCTTTCTGACTGGAAATTTGAATTCTGGACTGCTCATCCATAGAATACCACTGATTGATTAACTGTCACTCCAGTCTGTAGAAAGGAAGAGAGAACTCAGGGTTCTCCTGAACTACAAAGTTCTCTCTGTTTTTCCTACAAATTTCACTCAGGCATCAAATTGAATTTACTCTTAAACTGAATGTATTTTATCTATACCTGGCAGGGATCTAGAAGTAAAATTATAAGATTTATTTCATTTTAATTCTATTATGATGCATTTAATCACAAATACCCCCAAAAAAGAAATGAGAATTCATCATTTTGTCCTGACTGAGCAATCCTCCTTCGTTCACATTCATGAATCCATAATCCAGAGAGGAGACTGGATGATTAAGTGTCCGATTAGAGAAAACAGATTAACCTGGCAAACATAATAAATTTAACTCATAAGCAGGATGGCTTTATAAATGCTCACAATAACTCTCCTGTAGAAAATCATGAACCACTTCTTTCAGTGATGACTCAATTGAAATAGCTAGGGAACATAAAGCAAATGCATGTTTATGGCTTTCTCTTTGAGACATTCAACGGGTATTAAAAGGCATATCTGATTCAGCGTAGAACTCTAAAAATATATTACATAGGAAATATGTAATAAAAATATAAGCTCAAAAAAAAAAATCACCCAAAGCTAGTCTCTCAAGTGTTCTAATTTCCACTTTGCCAGTGATTATATCTAGATCCCTCATGCTTTCCATGTCTTTCTACGTTCTCTATGTCTCCAAAGTTGCCAAAACCAGACCCAGATTTCAAACCATGCAGATTCACCCTTAATTTTCATAACAGAATCTGATTCCTTTATAAAGGCAGCTGCATCTTTACATAATTCTTATCCCACTGTGGCAAAACACATAAAATTAGCAAGCTATTTCAGCCTTTGAATCCCTCCTTTTAGCTGAGATTCCATTTAAATCAGAGTAAAAATCTAGGTTATGACTTGTTTGAAGGAGAGTCCTGTACAGAGTTTCAAAAAGTTCACTTAGCAGTCCACTAGGCTTTCCTTACTTAGCTGGCTAGTCTTCCTGGCCTCCCTTTTTTAGCAGTAAGAAAAGAGATACTCTTCATGCCCAGCTTTATTTTTAAATTTGCATGGCTTTTTTCCTGGAAGCCTCTGCTGGCCTATCTGGCCTAAAAGAGGGTCAGTTAGGCCCTGCTCTGTCACATGCACCTAAGTCATGCTGAATAAGGGACCTGCAGAACCGACCTTTGGTAGGGGAAGGGCAGAAGAGGTGAGGGGGGGAACGGGCTGCCGGAGAGTGGCTTGTCTTTAAGGAAGGCCCCATCCCATCAGGAGCCAGGTAAACTTGCACTGGGAGAAACTAGTACCTGGCTGTTGGAGGTGTTGGCAGTCTCTCCTCTCTCCTTTCTCTTTTCTCTCCTCTTCCCGTTCTGAAGTCGATCTTAGGCTAGAGGGTTGTGATAGGGAGGGGTCCAAAGGGAGCAGGGGTCCATGTGTGTCCTCATAGCCCTTGGGCTCTGGATCAGGTTCATAAGCCCTCATTGTGTAGGTGTGTGTGTGGTGGGGAGCAGGGAAATTTTCTAAGGCCACTCCCTCCTTCCACCTTTGCTGAGTTAAAGACCGAGATGCTTTCCTGGAGCACAGGCACTGAGGGTCCTTTCCTGGGTAAAGGAATTTGTGCAGCGCTGGAAGGGTGTATACTTCTAGCGGGGCAGTGTGCATTCGTGGCGAACGTCCACGAACATTTCCGGGCTCAACAAGACGTGTAAACTTAGAAATTGCTGCGCCTAGCACATAGAAAGTTCGATGCAAGAGTGTCCCAGTGGCCAGGGGTGGGGGGGGGGGGGGCGGGCCGCAGTCATGGTCAGGTTCTGCGCTGGGGCTGCGCTTTGACCGCTGTGTGTGTGTGTGTGTGCGTGTGCGCGCGCAGGGCAGGTGCCTTGTCGCGGCTCCTCCGAGTGAGGGCTGTGAACCCCGGCGGTGGCGCGGGCCAGGGCGGGAGCCGCGAGCGCGTGCGGCGGCGACAGGGGGCGCCGGGGCGCGCGGCGGGGCTGGCGTTGGCGCCGGAGGGCGGCGCTGAGCGGTGGCGGGCGGCTGCGCTGTGACCTCTCCCGAGAGCCGATGAAGTGGGCCCGTGGAAGCTGGCCGGAGGGACTGCAGCTGCGAGGCCAGGGCGACCCCGGGACCCCGGCAGCTGCCACCGGTGGGAGAGACGCCCCCGGGCTCGAGCGAGGTGTGCTGGGGATGGCGGGGAGGACCTCTGGGCTCCCACACAACCTTGTTTGCACCACCTGTCAGATGTGAACAACTCGAAGGACCAGTAGAGCGCATCCATACCCTTCTTTGTTACAAATGGAGGAACCGAGTCGACAGGGAGAGACTCAGTCCCCAGGTCACACAGCTATTAAGTAGCAGCACCAGGACTAGAAAACTGGTCTTGCTGAAGAGGTTTTTTAAGCCCATCGTTCTCACTGAATGCATAGGGATAATAAAACAAGTAATTAGTATTATAAAATATTAGATTTGGGGGATGGTGATATTACTTTGGCATTCTGGACTATTAATATGATTTATGTGCTGGAAAAACCCAGCCGCTCTGTCCTCCCTGGGCTTGAGCTTCTCATTCCCTCATTCATTAAATATTTGCTCAGCAGTTATTTGTGTCAGGCGCTCTGCTAGAAACTGGAGGTGTAGAGACAGACAAGAACCAGCCCTCCATACTGAGCCGAAGAGATTATTCCCTGGACACGAGTAACTGATGCAGGTGTGGGAGACGCAAGAGGGGTTTGATAACGCACAGTGGAAACTCCCAAGGAGATGTCATTTCTGGCTGACTGCAAGAAGACCTTGGGGAGGGGGTGGCATCTGACCTGGATCTCTAAGAGTGGGACCTGGGGGGGTATTTGGAAAGGGGCAGAGCATTCCAGGTAGAAGGTTCAGTGTTAGCAACAAAATTCCAGGTGAGTGTGAGGAATAAAGAATAGTTTGGTTTTCCTAGAATGTAGGGATGAACATATGCGGGCAAGATGGAAGTCAGTAGTGGGGAGCCTTGGAGGGATTCCAAGCAGTGGCTGAGTGAGGATGGTTCATCTGGTGGGGAGGATGGTTCGTTCATCTGGTAGGGAGGATGATTCATCTGGTAGGGAGGATGGCTCATCTCCTCAGCTGTCGAGTGAGGATGTGGGACCAAAGAGCCTTGCAGCTCTGAGGAGCTGTGAAGTAGCCATTCTGGGAGTGCGGGGCTTCATGGAGCCATCTCAGTGTAGTGGGACCACGGATGAAAAAATGCAGCTGAGGGCGCCTGGGTGGCTCAGTTGGTTAAGTGCCTGCCTTCCGCTCAGGTCATGATCCCAGAGTCCTGGGACTGAGTCCGCTTTGGGCTCCTTGCTCAGCGGGGGGCCTGCTTCTCTCTCTCCCTCTGCCCCTCCCCCTGCCTGTGCTCTCACTCTCATCATCTCTCTCCCTCTGCAAAATAAGTAAATCAAATCTATTAAAAAATTTTAAAAATGCAGCTGAAGTGGGAAAAGGTCCAAATCGAATTGGGAGACTGTTGGACTGGGGATGGTCTGTGGTAGTGTTTCAGACTTCCAACAGCATTGCATTCTTGGGAGTAGTTTATGGGAAAAGTGCTCTTAGTATTCCTGTAACACAGGTGGCCTCATGGACATGAGCAGCAGGTCATCAGCCTGTCCCTATCTGTGCAGGGGACAGTTATATCTTTAGATGCATCTAGAGGGACCAACAAGGAGCTTTAAACAAGGTAGCCTGTTTTGGCAGTTGAAACAAGAAATTTCTTGTACAAAGATTACAAATTTACCTTCATGCCACTCCTTATTATGAACTGGACAAACAATTCTCTGCAGATGAACTGTTAAAACCAAGTATTTTTTATCTTAGCAGTGACACACACAGATTGTAATAGAGGCCTTTATAAATGTATCTTTCATTGGTTCTGTGTCATCCCATGTTTATGAAGCACATTTTCTTGTGCCCAAGTGAAATGGGTAGATGCGGTCCATGTAAATCAAATTACCCAAGCAGACAGGTTATAGCTGTCTATCTAAGGTCTGAGTCTAGGCGCCTTCTAGATGCTTCTAGCCCCACCTTGACATCTCTCCTGAAGAAGATTAGGGATTCCCCAAGGTCCATTTCCCATTACTCTCTGGTTCTGCATATAAATGTTTAAAAACTTTCTGTGTTGTTACATGAAATATACATTCTGTGTGCTTTCGCAGCTTCTCCATATGATGGGTTTCTGAGAAGAGGGAAAATATGAAATGTTGTTTAGTAGCAATTCCTTTGGTTAATGATGTTAATCAGTGGTAATAAAGAAGGAGCGTGCAGGCTGGAATAAGAAGACCTACCTGGAATTGAATTCTATCTCTGCCACTTACTACTTTTGTGACTTTAGGTCTGATAGGTAACTCACTGGAGCCTCAGGTTCCTCCTCTGTAAGATGGTGATCATAATAACCAGCTCACAGTTGTTAACTGGTCCAGCAGTGTGCTAGAAGTGCTGCAGAAAAGTCAGTAATGGAGGCAGTACAGTGTGAATGAGGAGAAGCAGTTAGGAGCAGGGGCCTGATCTTGGAGGTAGGCTAATCTGGGGCCAGGTGTGGGTTCTGCCCTTTCTCACTGTGTGACTTTGGGTAAGTTCCTGAACTGCTTGTGAACGTCATAAGCCTCATCTTTAAAATGGGGGAAATAATTATCTCTACTTTATGGTGTTGATTTGAGGATTACACTTCCCGGGAAACAGAAGGAGAGAACATTAGAGCTGAAAGGGACCTTACAAGGTCTCCTACCCTAATCACCCTCGCCTTCCACCACCACTGTGGGAATGTTATTTTTATCAACCCTGACTGTATTTAAACATTCCCAGTGACAGCCTGCTATCTGCTCAAGATGCTCTGTTCCATTGTTGGATCACTTTCAAGGAAGTTTTCCTCATACACAGCTGAAATCTGCCTCAATATTTGTCCTCTTCTATGTCCTATATCTAAAAAAAGCTTTGGTCTCTTTTTTTTACTAATATTTTTGTTTTTAGGTAACTGTAGATTCGCATGCAATTGTAAGAAATAACACAGAGAGATCCCTTGTACTTTTACCCAGTTCCCCCAGTGGTAACATTTTGCAAATTGTAGTGTGATATCACAGACAGGTTATTGCATTGATGTGATCGAGATGCAGAACATTTCCATCATCTCTAGAATCTCTCGTGTTGCCCTTTTATAGCTACACCCATTTCCCTCTTACCACTTCCTTAACCCTGGCAACCACTATTTGTTCTCTATTTCTATAATTTTGTCATTTCAAGAATGTTCTATAGATAGAATCATACAGTATCTAACTTTTTGGCATTGGCTTTTTTTCACTCAGCATGATTCTGTGGAGATTCATCCAGGTTGTTGCATTTATCAATAGTTTGTTCCTTTTTATTCCTTAGTAGTATTCCATGGTATGGCTGTACCACAATGTAGAGCAGGTGACCTTTTTATAGATCACCTTTTTATAAGGTCACCTGGGCTGTTTTCAGTTTTTGACTATTATGAATAAGCTGCTCTAAACACTCATGTACAGGTTTTTGTGTAAATATAAGTCTTCATTGTCTTCAGTCTCTGGGGTAAATGTCTAGGAGTACATTGCTGGATCATAGGGTAGTTACAAGTTTTTAAAGAAATTGCTGTATTGCTTCAAGAGTGGCTATGTCATTTTATATTCTCACCAGCAAATGAGTGATATAGTTACTGTGCATCCTTGCAAGCATTTTCTGTGGTCTGTATTTTTTATTTTAGTTCTTCAGATAAGTGTGTGATGCTATCCCATTGTGGTGTTAATCTGCATTTTCCAAATGGCTAATGATGTTTAACATGGCTTACTTGACATCTGTGTCTCTTTGGTGAAATGTCTTTGTGTCTTTTGGTCATGTTCTAATTGCATTCTTTGCTCTTTTACTCTTGAGTTTTGAGAGTTCTTTCTATGTTCCCAGTACTAGGCCTTTCTCAGATATGTGGTCTGCAAATGTTTTCTCCCATTCTGTAGTTTGTCTTCTGGAGCTTTTAACAGGATCTTCTGTAGTGCAAAAGTTTTACATTTTGAGGACGTCAACTTGTCAGTTTTTCCTTTTATGGATAGTACTTTTGGTATCAAGACTAAGAACAGGGCGCCTGGGTGGCTCAGTCGGTTAAGCAACTGCCTTCGGCTCAGGTCATGATCGTGGAGTCCCGGGATCGAGTCCCACATCGGGCTCCCTGCTCAGCGGGGAGTCTGCTTCTCCCTCTGATCCTCCCCCCTCTCATGCTCTCTCTCTCTCATTCTCTCTCTCAAATAAATAAATAAAATCTTAAAAAAAAAAAAAAAAGACTAAGAACATGTCTACCCTAGATCCTGGAGAGTTTCTTTTATGTGCTTCCCCCCCCCCCCATGTTTTATAGTTTTACATTTAATTCCATGATCTGTTTTGAAATTTTTTTTTGCATAAGACATGAGACTTAGGTAGAGGTTTGTATTTTGTTTTGTCTGTTGTTTTTTTGCAATGAATATTCAATTGCTCTCCCACTATTTGTTGAAAATCTTTTGAAATTAGCATATGACCTTTGGCGAGTCAAATTATCCACCTGTTACTATTCCCTCTATCTTGAAAATGAGGGGCTGTGCTAGGACTAGATGGGTGTTATTCAAACGCCATACCTAGAATTTCTGGGGCCCCAGAGAAGCTCAGTAGCAGCAGCAATGAGAAGCAGATGGACTGCCAGGCTCCTTCCTGACCTCATCCAGGGCAGAGCTCCTTTTGTGTTTTACATTTTTGTGGGTCCATCTGATATTTGATTTAACTCAGGGCCCTGCTGCTAAAAACAAGTTTGGAGAGCAGTGGGTTAGGTAATGTCCGACGTGCTTTCCTGCAGTAAATTGCTGTGATTCTTAGCGCTTGGTGCCAGAACTCACTTTTCCCTTACGTATTAGCCTCCAATCTCCTCCCTTAGTTTCTTGAGTGGTTACTCATATGAAATGTTTTCCTTGTTATCCTACCATCCTTTATTATAAATATGATAAGCTTCATGAAATCAATTAACTTACACTTCATAAATCAGTTTACAAACTATATGTCAGAATTGAAAATGTGTTAAGTATATTAAAGTCATGCAGTGGAATATCCGTTTCCCAGAATTATTGTGGCTGAAAGGATAAGAAACTAAAGGATAAGAAACTAAAATCACACAAAAGCCATGAGCCACTTTCTCAACAGCCACCTCTGTTTTACCATTCAGCTGTCTAGCTCCGGCCAGTTCACAAAGCCTGGTCACTGCAGCTCACCACCACTACCCCAGCGTCGGGAACCGTTTTGTACTCACACAGCCGTACAACCACATTTTTCATTTTCAGTACAACACTCAATAAATTACATGAGATGTTCAACACTTCATTATAAAACAGGCATCGTGTTAGATGATTTTGCCAACTGTAAGCTAATGAAAGTGTTCTGAGCATGTATAAGGTAGGCTAGGCTAAGTTATGATGTTCGGTAGGTTAGATGAATAAAATGCATTTTGACCTATGATATTCTCAACTAACAATGGGTTTATTGGGATGTAACCCAATGTAAGTGATCTGTATGAAGGTTTCAATGGGTATTTTCCAAAAGTTGGCATTAGCTACTGTATATTTTTTTCTATAAAATGGAATAACAACATAATAAGCTCAAATAGTTGTTTAAAAAGTTAAATAGGGTTAATTGAGATAGTGCATTTGAAAAAAAAAAAGTGTTATACTACAAAGTGCTCTCTGTTCAAAGGATGATTATTATTGTAAGCTTGGCTAGGTCCCTGAATTCTAGTAGGCAGCTGTGTGTGCTTGCTGAATCCTATTCATGGGAAATGTGTTTATTTCATAGTATATTATCTATTTTTCCTTTTAGTGCCCATGTGACCAAAATCTGAACTCCATCTTAATAAGACTCAAACATATTTGACAGAGTGGTTAGACTTAATGGTTTCCATAAAGTTGTTTTAATAGTTATTTTTCAGCAGATGGACAGCTTACATTTGGCTGCATTTCTGTGACAGTGTGATGATTGAAGTTTTCAACAGATGGCACACAAATACTTGGGAAAACACCCTCCTGATATTAAGTGTTGTAAAAAAGACTTTTAGAGTGCCAGAAAAATGATAGTCTGTATTCCCAAGTCCTTAGCCTATGCTATTAGGATTATAATTTAGATGGCTTGGAAATTTCCCTTTCTGGCACTTGGATTTATTTTGTAAATGAGCATACATATCTATATTAGAGTGAGAGATGATGAGAAACTCTGCTGTCAATGGGAGATTCAACATGGATATAGCACTAAATCTCCTTTTGAGTATTGATGAATGTCTCTAGCTTCCGCCTGCTGAGTCATCCTACTTCCGTGCCATACATACAGAGAAAATGTAACCTTCCATAAAAATCAACCGTCAGAGATTTATATGTTCTTTCTGAAAAGTATTGACTTAAAAGGAAAAAGAAAAACTTCACCAAACTTAGAATTTTCAGACATATTCATCAGCATGGTGAACTCCCCAGCCTTCCAAGTTGTCTCACTTCTACAATGGCTCCCTTACCCTGTTTCTGGAATCAGTAAGTAAAGAATCAGACAGCGAGTGAAGCAGTAGAGGAGTGGTGGAAATCTGTGGGATGTTTGTGGTTGTCACATGACAAAGAGCATTTACTGATGTTTAGTGGGTAGAGACTGAAGTGTCTACTCCGGCACAGTAGAGTTTGACACAAGGAAGAAGTGTCCTGTTTCCTACAGTATGACTGAATATCTGGCTGGCCACTCATCTGAGCCTGGAACTTATCTCTGGTTAAGTTAAATGATAGAGTAAGTTTGCAATATAAGGTATTTTTTTTGCACGGAATATCAGTATCCACTCATTCCCTGTTTGTTGATTTTACTGTGCTGATATATGAAAGGCTGAAAGACTTCTCATCTTCTGCTTCTGAAGGCTGACTTTTTCATGCTAAGTAAGTGCAAGCATATGGACACTTTATTATAGCTTTTGGTACAGTCACGGACTTAGTGTTTACATAAAATGGATATTATTATAAATTTATTTCCCCTTTCTATTCCAAATAGGGCACCCTATTAATACTTCTGAAATTTTGTATATAGGTAAATTATATTATGTATGAATTTCTGGATCTAAAGAGAGAACTACAAGATGCTTAGTATTGTAAAGGAGCCCTGGGGTTGATCAGGATGAGAAGCATTGCTGTAGAAAATTAAGCAATTAACAGATAAAATTCTTTCTCACGTCTTTTTCACTTGTGCGCACATAATGGAATCATTCAAAGAAAAGGACAGTGGTGTGAGTTTAAAGTCTTTAATAAGGAATGCCGTCCAAATAAATTCTGTATCCGTATACTTCTATTGTAGTCTTAAACGGATTTTCTTTTGGCAAGTCATGTCAGCTAGATCTTCTTTGTGTCTGTCATTGCAGATGGCGTTTAATGATTGTTTTAGTTTGAGCTATCCTGGTAAGCCCCAGCCAGGGGACTTGATTGAAGTATTTCGTTCTGGCTATCAGCACTGGGCGCTGTACTTGGGTGATGGTTATGTTATCAACGTAGCACCTCTAGGTAAGGTTTGTTTCCAGCAACTCCTGAGAGCTTTTGAGTTTTCTCGAAATGAAACAGGACGAAGCCAGAAAGGGAGACAAACCATAAGAGAATCTTAATCTCAGGAAACAAACTAAGGGTTGCTGGAGTGGAGGGGCGTGGGAGGGATGGGGTGGCTGGGTGATGGACATTGGGGAGGGTATGTGCTCTGGTGAGCGCTGTGAATTGTGTAAGACGGATGAATCGCACACCTGTACCCCTGAAACAAATAATACATCATACACTAATTAAAAAAATTTGATTGGCGTATCTTAAAAAAAAAAGAAGGAATCATGAATGAAATCATGCAATAAAACAAAATAGAAACAAAATATAGAAAGTAGATAAATCTATCTGAAAAAGGTTTAGGGAAGGACATACTAAGACCAAAGTGGCATTGGATAAATCACAAAGACCAATTAACATTAAGATTTAAAACCTCTGGATTGGAAAATAAAAACACAATTAAAAAGTAAATAATCCACTGGGGAAAATATTTGTCACAAACATAATAAGAGTTGTTGTCTTTATATATCACACAAATTATTTCAATTTGTTCAACATTTATTTATAGATTACCCAGTATATGCCAAATGCTACTCTAGATGCTGGGGATATATAAACACCAAAATCCCAACAAACAAATGGGTAAAGAACTATGAACAGTTTGTAGGAGAAGAAAAGCAGAAGCCAATACCTGTCTTTAAAGGTAGTAATCTAGGAATTGTATAATAAAATAACAGATTTTATGACTATCACATTAGCAAATATTTAAAAATGATAGCAGTCAGTGTGGATAAGGCTATATGAAATCAAAACAAGGATACTGTTGAAAGAAATGAAATTCACTAACATCATTCCTGAAAACAGTGTAACAATGTGTATTAAAAGTCTTAAAAGAGTTCATGTGCTCTGACCCTGTAATTGTACTTCTATGAGTTTATTCTTCAGAAATATTTATAGAGATGTAGAATAGCATTCTTTATAAGAGTGTTTACTTCTATCTCATTTATAACAGTTTAAAAGATAGACAATAACAAAATAACAAGTTTGATGAGGATGCGGAGAAAAAGGGAACCCTCCTGCACTGTTGGTGGGAATGAAAACTGGTGCAGCCACTGTGGAAAATAATATGGAGGTTCCTCAAAAAATTAAAAATAGAAATTCCTATGATCCAGTAATTCCACTACTATATATTTACCTAAAGAAAATGAAAACACTAATTTGAAAGGATATATGTACCCCTATGTTTATTGCAGCATTATTTACAATGGCCAACACATGGAAGCAACCTAGGTGTCCATCGATAGATGAATGGATAAAGAGGATGTGGTATATACACAATGGAATATTACTCAGCCATAAAAAAGAATGAGTTCTTGCCATTTGCAACAACATGGATGGACCTAGAGGGTATTGTGCTAAGTGAAATAAGTCAGACAGAGAGAGACAAATACCATATGATTTCACTTACATGTGGAATTTAAAAAAAAAAAATCACAAAAATAAGCAAACAAGCCAGAAACAAACTCATAAATACAGAGAGTGAATGAGTAGTTGCCAGAGGGGAGGGATAGGGGGATGGGTGAAATATGTGAGAGGGATTAAGAGGTACAAAAAAGAAATCAACAGTGGATTAATGTTCAATAGGGGACTAGTTAAATGAATTATGACTTTGCCACAGATTAGAATATTCTGTGCTTGACAGAATTCTTTAGTTGCAAGTAACAGAAAACAAACACAAATTAGCTTAAGCAAAAAGGCAAATTCATTGCTTCACTGAGGGAAACTACAAAAAAGGATAAAGATGGTACTGGCCTCAGGGATGCCTGCATGTAGGGGTTTGAACATGATTATCAAGCCTCACATCTGCATTTTCTTTCTATATGTTGTCTTAATTCTCTCAGACAATGTCTCTCTAGGAAGCTGAACCAATAACCATGAATATCCTCAGGCTCTCATTCTTACACTTCTGTGACACAATAGGAGAGAGCTAATCCCTGCCTGTTCCAGTAGGAAATAGCATGGAGAATAATCCTAATTGGTCTAGTGTGGATCCCATGCTCATCACTGGATCATCCCTGTGCCCAGGAGAATGAGATACTATAATTGACCCACACAAAATCTTTTCCAGAAAGAAAGAGACAGTTGTGGGATGGGGTGCTAGATAGGCCAACAGCTACTATAACGACCATTAAAAAACCTTATTTCTGGCCACATTTAATTGTATGAGAGATAATCTTGCATGATATTTATTTGAAAATTCCAGATTAAAAATGCAGTATGTAATATCATACCTAGTTTGCAAAGAAATAATATATACACGTGAATGCACACATACACACGCATCTGTATACATGTGTTAATAACAGACATAATAGAAGTACATCAAAATAATAACAGTTAATTCTGGGTGGGTAGATAATGGGTGATTTATATCTACATATTTATGTAGTTTTTTCTGTATTTCCTAAATGTTTAGAAATAAGCACAAATTAATTTTTTTAAGAAAAAATGTATGCAATTAAATTAGACTGGAACTTTTTTTCTTCAAGATACCTTTAAAAAGAAGTGTTAATAATCCTAGTCTTACTATTTTGGAAACATCTGAGAATTTTTAATGGAGTGGGTTTTGCAACATTTTGAGATATTTGCCTCTTGTTCTAGAGTATTGGAAATAGAAATGGCAAATAAAGTGACATTTATGATAAAGAGCCATTAGTTTCTGCAGAGTCTAGTGATTAACATTAAGCAATGCTACATTATTTCTGCAGTTTTAACATCTAAAAAATAGTAAAGAGATTCTTCTGTTCTTATTTTCATGCATTAAGCTCCATATTAATGTGGTTCTAGCATGGAGCTTTGATCCTGTAGACTGAAATCCAGTTCCTGGTTCTGTTGTTAACTACTCACATCATATTTTGCAACCCAGTTTACCTCTCCACGCTTCAGTATCCTCATCTGTAAATTGATTGCATCAGACTAGTTTTTTTAAATTTTAGTAATTCTAACTAGGAGATATATGCTTTGAGAACTTTCAATGTGTAAGATATTACCTGGAAATGCTGCTTGAATGAAAAGGAGCTTGGAAGGTAGGAAAAAATGAGTAGAAAAAGGAAGAGTGTCTAAACACCAGTTATATGGAGACTCCCCCTCTCATGATTTACTTGAACAAATAGCCAAGCATAGCAGTCTCGAGCAGATGGAGAGGGACCAGGGCCTGATGTTAGAGCTGAACACTGAACAATCATCTGTCCAGGCTCAGATACTGACAGTGGCAGCCGGAAGACAATGGTCCCTGGCAGTCTAGGCAAATGCTTGCCAATTAAGGTAGCTAAAACAGAGTGGCAGGAGGTGGGGCATGTAACAGGTGGGCATAGCCTGGGGCCACATCTAGTGGACAGCAGCCACTAGGTTAGGTTCAGTTTCAGGACTTGAAACTTTCTTGGCCAAAAGGAACTGTCAAGACAAAAGCAGGGCCCCAGTTGACCCTAGCTGACCCTTTAGAGGACTGAGATACCATGCAAATTTGGACCCAAGTTGAAGCCAAGTTGAAAGGACAGGTATAAAAAGCAGAGGAAGGGGTAAGGAGCACAGATTTGACACTGGGATGAGCTTACTAATCATAAGGCACAACTGTCGAGGTCCAGAGATATTAGTTTGGAAGGGTTCAGATGCTGAAAAAGAGCATGTTTTATAGAAGAAGGTGGACAGTGATCTTAGATGTGCTATGCTAGGAATATATACCAAGATCACTAACAATAATGCCAACTGATAGAGATCTTATTCCTCAAGAGTGGTTAGTTTTCTCACCCAGTCTGCTCTATGGGCAGATACAAATTTTCAAAGGGTTTCCTTATATTCTCACTCATATTGTATTGTTATTGATAAACTACTGAATGAGTTGTTCAGTCTGGCAAGACTAAGTGGCCTCTGGTTTGGTGATGTTAGGAACAGAGCTTCCTTCAGTGGCTTCAGTGACTCCATCACTTCCAAGGGTGAGGCATTGCAATTTTATGGCATTGGGGTTCACTGGGTTGTGTCACTCGATCTTGCTAACCAGAATTCTCCTTATAGAGGATGGCATTTCTGCATCATTTACAAGCGCCAAGTCTGTATTCAGCAGGAAGGCCCTGGTGAAGATGCAGCTGCTGAGGGATGTTGTGGGAAATGACACATACAGAATAAACAATAAATATGATGGGACCTACTCCCCTCTCCCTGTGGAAGAAGTCATGCAACGGTCAGAGACGGTTATTGGACAGGAGGTGGAATATGACATACTTGTCAACAACTGTGAGCATTTTGTGACTTTGCTTCGTTATGGAGAAGGAGTTTCAGAGCAGGTGAGTTTTCTTTAGAAGATATATAAAAAGCTTCTTACACTGGAAAAATAATAACTACTGACTATAAGATTCCCAGGCTGCAAACAAAATGAAAAGGACAAGAAAATATGAGAACTCCAAAGGATAAAGGAAAGAATCGAGTTGTCCAGGGTGATGTAGCAAGTTAATGGCCAAATTAAAGCTAGAACGTGGACATCATGAATTTGGGACTGGAAGGGACTTGAAGCAGAATCAAGACCATAGCTTTTCTGTCAGTCTTAGTGCCCTTTGTCCTTCAGGGTTTGGTTTGGTTTTGCTTTCTTTTCTTTTCTTTTCCCATTTCCCTGCCATACAGCGCTCTCAAATCAGTAACCTCACACACTGAAAGGAACATTCTGAAAGGAATGTTGACGTTTTTAAGTGGGAGTTCATTCGCCAAAAACATAGATGGTAACTCTGGGATTCTTTTCCATTAGCTGAGAGAGGCCAACTAATGACAGACATATTTTGGTGGGTTTGAAAATGATTTCTGTCTCCTTGCAACGCTAGTTTCAAAGGAATTTTGTGCTTTGAAGCAGATCCTTTGATTCATTGAGCTTTTGGATGATTTTTTTTTAAAAAAATGGATCGATTATTTTTAAAATAGCATGCAATGTTGTCATTTCTCACACTATTTTGTAGCATGGCAGATTCCTAACTAAAACCGTGCTTGATTCATTTGCCTTCTTTATACCTATCATACCACAAATCCAATTCCAACATTGATGTTTTAAACTAAAGATTTATTAAAGTGATATAAAAGAATGAATAAAGGTTCCCGGTATCTTGAAATGGTTGAATCCATTATATAAACGTCTATTCTAAGGAGTGAGTTTACAATTCTTCTCACAGAAGCTTGGGAAGATAGGAAAGGGAACATAATGAAAGGATACATTTGTTTTCATTAGGAAAAAATTTAATTAGAAATTCATTTTTACTAGGAAATACATTAACATAATGAATGTTCTATTCACATGTAACAATAAATTGCTTCTGAACCAGAACAGAGGATGTCCACACAAATTCCTGCTCACCTTCGCATTTAAAACTAGTGGTAGAGCTAGGAAATGGAGTCCATCCCTCTCCTTTGTAAATGGTAAAGTTGTCCGCTGTGTTCAACAAGCAATTTTTTTTTAATGTGGCTTAAAAAAAGGATTAGAACCATCTTTTTGCTTTGACTCTAATTTACAATCCCTCATCTTTTCACCTTTCATACCCAGAATCAAGACCCATGAAAAATCAATCATTCCTCAACAACTAGAACTGTTCTCTAGCAGGTTCTGTTGAAGACAGTGACAGGCTTTAGAAGCCATCTAAACTTTGGAATTCTGCTGACTGGAGCTAGAACCTCCTCTTCCCCAGGTGTTAGCTGGGTGGTTTAGGGAACATTGTTTATCAGTTTCCTAATCTATAAACTGAGGTTTGGAGGATTTTGGAGATGTTTGAAGTCTGTTAGCACACTGTTACATATTATCCATTCCCGAGCCAGTAAGACTTAGATGAGTATTATTTTTAATTACAATATTTTAAGAATTTTATACATCTTTGTTGGTACTCTTCAATAAAATCTTCTGATAGAAACTATAGCACTTGTATTATTATTTTCATTACTATCAATAATTAATAGTATTATTACTAATAATAGCTAATATTGGATTCATTTTGGATCTCCTCATGGCTTTGGGGTCTTGAGCACAGAACTGTTTTTTGGGGGGGGGATGGCTATGTATTTCTCCTAATTTAAAAAACTGCAGATGCATTTAAAAAGGTTAGAAAGGTGGAAGGATTGTGGCCTCATCTTTTTCTTCTTTGTGCTTTTCTGTATTTAAAAAACAATAATAGACCTTACATTTTAGAGCAGTATACAGTTCACAGCAAAACTGAACTGGAAGTTTAGAGAGTTCCCCCGTAGCTTCCCCATCAGCCATGTACACAGCCTCCCCCACCATCAAGAGTCCACATCAGCGTGGTATACATGTTACAAAAGATTAACCAACACTGACACATTACCCACCAGAGTCCATAGTGAAGAAGCCAGAATATGTCACCCCAAAATATGTAGCATAAGGATTATTTCGAGCTGAAGGCAGTTGAGCAGCAGACCCTAAAAGTGGGACATACATTTTCAAAGGTGTCCCTCTTCCCTTCTCTAGCAGGAAGGACAAAAGTAAATCATCCAGGACAACCAGTGGTTATCATTAAGATTCTTCCTAGCCTGGAGAGGACATCAGAGGAATCTAAATGACAACCTTAACTAACTAGCCTTTGTCATTAGTTTCCCATATACTTACCTTCCCATGGTCTGCTGGCCCGGGAAGCCTAAAGCTGCTTTCTTTGGTCCTGTCATTACTCTACAAATCTATTGTTCTTTTTTGAAGATGCTATATAACCCTGAATTCTAATCCACCTCTTTGAGTTACTCTTCCCTGAGTTTCTCCCATGTATATATATATGAGATGAACATGTTAATAAACTTCTTGGTTTTCTTCTGTAACGTTGTCTTTTATTAGCAAGCCTCAGCTGAGAAACTAAGGTGGATACAGGAAAAATTTTGCCTCTCCTAAAATAGTTTACATTAGGGTTCACTCTTAGTGTTGTACATTCTATAAATTTTGACAAATGTATAGTGACATATATCCATCATTACAGTTTCATACAGAATAATTGTCCTGCCCTAAAATTCCTCTGTGTTTTGCTTGTCTATTCATCTTTCCTTCCCTCTAAACCTCTGGCAACCATTGAGCAGTATGCATACTAAGGAATATGCATGTAAAATTCCTCCATGTCTTTTCATGGTTTGATAGCTCATTTTTCTTTATCACTCAATAACATTCCATTGTCTGGATGTACATTCACTTACTAAAAAACATCTTGGTTGATTTCAAGTTTTGGTAATTATGAATAAAACTGCTAGAAACATTTGTGTGAAGATTTTTGTGTGGATATGGATTTTCAGCTCCTATGGGTAAATACCAAGGAGCATGATTACTGGACTTTATGGTAAGAATATGTTTAGTTTTGTAAGAAACCACCAAAGTGTCTTACAAAGTGGCTGTACCCTTTTGCATTCCCACCAACAGTGAATGAGAGTTCCTGTTTTTCCACGTCTTCTTCACCATTTGGTGTGATCATTTTGGGGTTTAACCCTTCTACTAGGTACATAGTGGTATCTCATTGTCTTAGTTTGCAATTCCCTAAACGTATGAAGTTAATCATCCTTTCATATGCTTCTTTGTCATCTGCATACCATATTTGATGCTGTGTCTCTTGAATTCTTTTGTCCATTTTTAAATTGGGTTCCTTGCTCATTTTCTTTTTGTTGAGTTTTAAGAGCTTTTGCATATTTTGAATAACAGTTCTTTATCAGATCTGTCTGTTGGAAATGTTTTTTTCTAGTCTGGCTTGTCTTTTAAAAAATTTAAATAGACATTTTCCACTGTTACAGTCTTAACAAGGTATTAAAATGTGCTTATCTTTGTGGAAGATGGCAGTGACCTTGAATAGGCCTGGACACGCTGACCTGTGATACACCCTGACTGTGCCTCAGTGCATAGCACTGTGGCCTTAGAGTCTCAGGGGAAGAAGAATTCTGATAAGCCCTGCAGTCATCTGTGACCCAGCTACACTATGTCAGGACATAGCACTCCAGATTCAGTTAATGTTTCACTGGGCAGGTATAGATCCTCAGAATGAGTCCTTTATTTTCCCACAGTCGGAAAACCCTGTAAAGGATAAAGTGTGAAGAGTCAGCTTAGGTGATTTTATAATCCTAAGTAAGTTGTGAAATAAAAGCTCTTGTTCATAATAGTTCACTGAGAACACTCTGGGATGTTATATTCTTGCAGGTCAAGTCCCATTACACATAACTCCAAGAGATTGTCTGAATTACTCAGAATTTTGCCATCTAGATTAAAACTTGTAATAAGTGTTTGGGATTTGGGAAACTGACTACACTGTAGGAAGTAGCTTCCTTGTCATCGTATCTGGCCTATGTGCTCTCAGGGGATTTTGGTTTAGGATCACATTTCTCTCCCCAGGCCTCTTAGATCTGTGGGATTTCTCTCACCTCTTGTGTTTCTAGTGGCTGAAGGAGACCCAGTGGGTTAGGTTTGCATTTAGCTGGGGCCACCCTACCCACAGGATCCTGCCACTTTCCCAGACTGTCATTTGACTCCTCTTTCTAAAGACACCCATTGCACCTTCCTCTTTGTTCATTTCCTGCCACATTTGCCCATATCAGACCTTCTTGGGATCTCAGCATCTGCCTGAAATTATATGAGGGTTAGGCTTGATTTATAATCCTCGATACCTGTCTGATTATTGATTTTGTCCCTCTTTGGAATTTTGTCCTATATTTTATATCTTCCTGTCCCTTTGGCTCCCCCTGTGCTAAGTGGGTGGCTCTAGGCTGCAGCAAATTCTGACTCTTTCCTGGGAAATAACTTAGGTGGTGACTCATTAAAAAGTATGAATAAAATAACCAGAGTTAGAATTGTAAACTAAAATAGGATTTGTCAGTTGTTTGCCAAAGCCATTCTCCCTGGCAACTGGGGATGGTGGCAGAGCAGGGAGCTACAATGACAGGCCTTGTACCTACAAACCACAGGATGGTGTAATGGAATGAATACTCCTGTCATTGTGCTTCTTTCTTGGCCAGGCCTTTGTGGTCTGTTTCCAACAGGGAAGCTGCAGTTCGGGAGGTAGCACTATGTGGCAGTCTTGTGGGGGTGGCAGGCGATGTGGGGGAGGCCTGTGGGTTAGACAGAAGGCATGCTCAAATGTGAGCTGAGTCAGGATTTCCAGCGTTTGGGTGGGTCCCTAGAATCATTTGGGAGAAATGTTTTGCTTTATTTGAAAGCCTGATTCTTAAATCCCGGAGAACAATGGTTGTTTTCAGAGTACCTGATGACTCTGAAGCATCTGAATGTGAACTTTGGGTCATAAAATTGCACTCAAACTCATGCAGATGGAAGGCAATATTAGCTGAGTGCCATGAAAATCATAAATATTCATTAGATCCCTCATCATGAGGATGATTAATACCTTTAAAGCTATAAATGTCTGAGCTCCTTTATGGACAGTTGAGCTTGAGAGTGGTTTATTTTAGTTTGTCTACATGAGAAATTAATTTTTGACACAATAGTTAACATCACTATCGACTTCTTTTGAAGGTTGTTTATCAAAATAGAAATTTTATCTACCAAATAAGAGCTTCTAGGTATTTAGCTTAGATTACATCTCTGAATTATTTTGCTAGTAGACATTCTCAAGTCAGGAAACACACACACATACACACACACACAAATTTTTCACCCTGGTATAGACCCAACCAAACCAGTGTGTGTTTAGGAGGTAGGGATTGTTTAGAGGGGAAATACATGGTTCACGACTCAACCTATATCTAAACATCTTGCTGGTATGACCTCAGGCAAATCACTTAACTCACCAAGTTTTGCAAAACAGGAATAATACGACCTCCCAGATGTACTACCATGATTATTAGGAATTGTGCCATAATGAGTTACAAATTGTTGGGGGCCATAAAAATATGAGGAATATATGTGTATTTAACTATATCTTTGTCATAATTATAAAAATTATAAATTTATTTATGCTTACACAATTCAATTTTGCATGAAGCTTTAAATTTATCCTTTGTACATTAAAAAGGTCTTCAGTTTAGGAAACAAGCTAAAGTTTGGGTTTAGGACAGAGATGCCTTTAGAATAAGATGTGTTTTTTGTTTGTTTCTCATTTCTTTATAGGCCAACCAAGCAATAAGTACCATTGGGTTTGTGGCAGCTGCTGCTGGTGCCTTTTCACTCCTGGGCTTGTTTCCAAAAAGACAAAGAGCAAAATACTATTAATGATTTACTGAAGAGATATTGGAACTGAAGGAATTTGTGAGGAGGGGAAAAAAAAACTGGGATGAATACTTATTTTCAATGCATCATTATTGTTCCAAATTCCAGTGATGGATGGCAGGCTCTTTAATAAATTGCTTACTGATATTATCTCGTCATTGAGCCATGGAAATTTTTCTCCCTACTAGCAAAGATTTGCTGTGGCAGCTTAAGCAAGAAGCAGTAGCCTTTTGAGCAAGCCAGCAGAGGATTTTAACAAAATCACATCATATTTTATCTTCTACCATAAATATTGTTTTCCTTTTTCCTGAGGGTGGCTATTTTGTACTTGCCAGAGGAATGAAGAACGTTTATATGTGATTTTAAAAGAAATGTTAAGAGCCCCAAATTGTTGAGATTGACATCTAACTTCATATTCCTTTTCTGGTCAGAAAAGAAACTGGGAAATTGAGCATTTTGTTAGGCAGTTTGAGGAGCTCTGATTAACAATCCATTTGAGAGTGCACTCCCATCTCCTCCTAGTTCCTGTATAGATGCAGGTGGAGTAGATGGGAGACAGCGTTCTTTTCTCCTGTGTTTTAGATCCAGTGATTTCCCTGGGAGTGACTCATTTGTCAGGAGTGTGTGACAAGCAAGAGTGGGCTGTTACTTCTACAGAGCTACATTATTCCCTTTGGATTTTGAAGTATTTCAAGGGTTTGACCCTTTTAACCTTAGCAAGAGATCATTTAATGCAGGGTTAAAGTGCCATATTTAGAAAACAATATCCCGTGTTACTGTTTAAGGCTTTTACTGTAAGTTAAGGAGTGTCATTTTATTCTTGTATTTTATTGATTATATGTCGAATGAAACAAATTCCTTTTTAATATGTTCCCAGTGGAATTCTTGTTGGCAGCAGGTGGAGAAAAGTGAATGCAGGTCTCTATACCCTAGGATTGTATCAGACATTACAACATTACCCTACAAACCACACAACTAGCCAATGACATCCTTCTTGTGCCATAATTAAAAACATGGCATTAAATAAAGGAAAAGTTCAAGTAAGTGGGGCTGGGAGGGTATGATCAGGGAACTAGGAATGTGGTAGATAAAGTAAACAGAAGACTCAATGAAAGTCTTGGACCTATTAAGCTGATGTAGATTTTACCCAAGGGCCAGAAATATTCTATGGTCTAATTGCAGCATTAAGAGTAATGATGACAGAAGGGGTAATGTGCTACAGTCAGGGCCAATAGAGACCCTATCTTTCTTCCTTGTTCCCTGACTAATCTCTTTTCTTTCTTATGATACCAATTCTGTCTCCAGATAACCCCCAAATTCCCCCTTCCTCCACTGGTCCTCTGGGAGGTGTGAGTGTCTTCTACCGGATACCATGGTCCAAAATGACCCCTTCATTTTTATTCTAAATTAAGTTTCCTGTTCCTTTTATGTTCTGCATTCAAGTAATAGTAAAAAAACAAACAAAAACCCCCAAAAAACAAAAAAGATTTTCTAAGATTGTCAAATAAGGGTGAGATTGGTAGCAGTTTAATGTGTTACCTTTCCCATGGTGTACTTACCTTTTAATAAAAGATGACTGCAGAGGGCAAATCTTACCCAAGGCAGGAGACTCGAGTATGGTGGAATTACCATGCCAGCCAATGGGAGAGGAGAGGGAGTGGAACTGGAGCAGAGAGGACCTCCTAGGATCCTCAAGTCAAACCTTTCTTGAGAACACTAGACATATCCACTCCAGAAGACAGTCCCAGCTATGCTATGTCACAAATGCACTTTTAAATTGAATTTGAGGATACCTTTTTCACATAGGTAGTGTTCAGACTCCATTGGCTTTCACCCTGAGAGGAAAGCTCACAAAGTTAGTCATCAGTCTTCCCATAAAAATGGCCAGTCTTGATGATGGGTAGCTTAAGACTATTTGTTTACGTTTCCTATAGGTAATCATTGATATGTGGTCATGCTCATTGTGCTTTATCAAACATTTATTCCAAGACTATTAAGTACTTTTAGCAAAGTCAAGTGTAGAGTTCAACTTTATTATGTAACTCTCCACACACAGAAAGGTGTATGAAAAAAATATCATCATCTATCAGATAACAAATAGGTTATTGGAAAAATTGGGTGGGAGAAGCTATACATTTATTGAATAAAGAGTTTTTTAAAAATCTTTTTATGTTATCTAAATGTCATGCTGTATCAATTGAATCTCTGATTCTAAAGGTCAAATTACTAAATACAGATATGCCATTTCAAGGAACCCGAGCTGTCATATATTTTAGGTTGACATATATTCCTTAATCATAATCTAAAAACCTTTTTCATCTTTTGACTTTCATTAGTAATTACTAAATTAAACACATTTAAAAATTATCATTCTCCAAAGCTGTGCACCCAAGAAAAGGTTAAAAACTGAGGGTTGCTGGAGTGGTGGGGGTGGGAGGGATGGGGTGGCTGGGTGATAGACATTGGGGAGGGTATGTGCTATGGTGAGCGCTGTGAATTGTGTAAGACTGTTGAATCACAGACCTGTACCTCTGAAACAAATAATACAGTATATGTAAAAAAAAAGAAGAAGAAGATAGCAGGAAGGGAAAAATGAAGGGGGGGAAATCAGAGGGGGAGACGAACCATGAGAGACTATGGACTCTGAGAAACAAACTGAGGTTCTAGAGGGGAGGGGGGTGGGGGGATGGGTTAGCCTGGTGATGGGTATTAAAGAGGGCACGTACTGAATGGAGCACTGGGTGTTATAAGCAAACAATGAATCATGGAACACTACATCAAAAAGTAATGATGTAATGTATGGTGATTAACATAACATAATAAAATTTTTTTAAAAAGCAAATAAAATGTAAATATAAAGGGTTTATTCTTATAGGAATTGGCATTTATGCTGCTGGCTTGTATAACATAGTATATAATAATATTTAGGGTAATACATTGCTGAAATGTTAAAAACATTTTTTTCAATCCTAAAGATTCCAGAATTGTAAAAGCATTATGGAATCCATACATCACAGTATTAGGCACATAATTGGCATTCATGGGATGGAACTGGCTAACTAATCGCCTGTGAGCCATTAAAGATCTGTTAAATTGGCAAAATCAGATTTATTGTTATAAGGAAAGCCTAGTAGCTAATTTAAAATGTTCACTAGGGATATATGTCCTCTCCGGGTCACAGTGACGTTGATATATATTAAAGATAATAATGTGCAGAATATATTTGCCGAGGATGAACCTTTTCTTGTGGCCATTAATAATTGATTTAGATAATGAAAAGATGAAATGGAACTTAAGGTTGTTTAGCAGCTTGACGATTGTCATGCTGTAGATACAAACATTATGGGTCCCTTCCCCAGGATTGTTTTTAAGATGAGCAATGCTGAGATTGAACCAACTTTTCAACCTAGAGCTTGAGGTTTAATTTGTCAGTAGCAAAAAATAAATAGAAGTGCCATGCTTCTTTAAGTGAAAAGTACATTTTAACAGGTTATCCCAATATCTTTGTGATTTTCTTGCTCTCTGACCCCAAAACAATACACTTTGGGAGATGCCAACGTTGGTGGAGTTTGCTTAGATATAAGTTGTGCCCAAGCCAAGATTATATGCAATTAACAGACATCTCCATCAGTCCCCGCACCCATACTTACTACAGTTAGAGTTGACTTTTCTGAAGTAAATGTCAATTCTTGTTTCTCTGTTAAAGCCATACAAAAGAAGCAAAAAGAGGAATTTTGTGACCTTGGGAAAAGATATGCACATAAATGATCTTCGCAAGTGAATATAAGGTGAAGTAAACTTGTGATGATTTATTGAGAGAAAGGCTTTCCCCCCAAATTCTTTTATTTCTGGAGATGAAAATAAAAATATTTTGGTGAAACTTTCAATCATCAAACTCTTCCTCAATTTTCCTTTGTTCTACCTATGTTCATACTCTTTAATTTCACTACCAAGAGAACTTGTGCATTTTAGCCAGGATAATGCTATGCAATGTGAATAGTTTATTAGAAAAAAAAAAAAAAGGTAATCCAGGATGTACATTTCTTTTTCCTCAGTAGCAGAGGATACAGTCCAAATAGGCATATTTAAGGTTCTCTTTTGCAAGGTTCAATACATTGATAATGCACTTTGAATCCTCTGATGGAGAGAGAAAGGATAAGGATAGACTATCATCACTTCTCCACATGGGTTTAGTTTCAGGGAACAAGGAGATGGTGTGAAGCATGTACAACAATGATTCTGATTACAGCCTCGTCCAAAAATGCTGTTCTGTGGTTTGACCTCCCAATTCGAGTTTTGCTCTTGGAATCTGTTCAGGGTCCTCAAAGCTGAGGTTGATATAGAATCCATTTTCGCCATCACCTGAATAATCTGTTCTGTGTGTGGGAGGCCAGGTGGAGTCTTCTGCCAGCTTTTTTTGCCATTTCCTATATTGACTTTTAGAAGAGAATCCAAATTCCTTTTTGATCCACAGCCAGAGCCTTCGGTTTTGAAGGATGACATCCTGAGAAATCAGGAGGAGAAAACAATCAAACTATGATTCCACTTTCCCCTTCAGCCAGGTTGCTCACCGCTGCGCTCTGTTCCCCCAGGTCTTCCTCTGAGATGTGCTTAGTACCACCGCTTCTGTGGCAGCTTCTCCTTCCTGCTGTCCCCATGATGTCTAGCAGCCCCCCTGGTTCTTTCCCTTGAGGAGGAAGAGTGCTTGTGTTCACAGAAATCTGCCCAAAGCTCACAGTCTTTCATTTCTACAGATTTCCTAGTTAAATCCTGGCTGCTGATTCACTTAGAATTATTTTACTGCCATACTGAAATGATAACAAAATAATGTACTCAAAATCAAGGAGAGAAAAAAAAAAATCACTGCTACCTGCCACGTGCCACATAGGAGGTGCCACGCAATGGTTTGCTGAATGAATGGATGAACTCCAAAAATCAAATGTGTTTTGCTTTCCATTTGGGGGGGGGGTGTTCTTTTTTTTCTTTATAACAGAAATGGTCAAATTTTGCATTCCACTTTTGGTTATGCTAGACTTCCTGTCGTGTACAATTTGTAGCTACGGTCTTCTTAATAATCACCTTTAATGATCAAATACCATTTTTTTCAAATTGCTGTATAACTATTTAAACAAACAGCATCTCTATTTTTGAACACATGAGTTGAATTTAAAATTTTACCACCAGAGATAATACTATAATGAATACCTTCATACATGTAAGTTTTATCTCTCCTTTTGGATTATTTAAAAATTTATGTAGTCTCAAAAATGGAATTCCTTAAAGAGTATGAGAAATTTTACACTCATTGTATACAATTTTATATGTGTGTGTGTGTGTGTGTATTTTTTAAAATTTGGTTGATCCCTTTTCCCAAAAGACTTACATGAATCTTTTTTTTAACTGTCCCTTTAAAAAAAAATAGTGCCTGAGCCTTTCACTGAGTAAGTGAAGTCATTTAGTGACACTGAGTAGAAGAAAAATGCTATAGAGGAAGACTTTCAAGGGTAAGAATTGACTAGAATGAGCAATGGCTTCCTTTCTCTCTTAATTAAGGAAACCCTTCTGAAGATAGTTCTTCAGAAGGTAGGGATATTTCCTACCTTCGAAAGGTCTCATTGAATTTTAGAGCTGGTAGGTCACCTGGTCTCGTCTCTACTAGCTTATGAGAACACTAGAAAAGTACAATACAATGCCTTCATGGGAGGCAAATTAGAGTTAATTTGATGTTTTGCTTTCTATGCTACAGATCCAGAGAGCACTTCTATGCAGTCCTTAGAGAATTTTAAATCACTCTCCAAGTAATTTCCCCCAATGAGAACATGTGCAGTTTTTACAAACCCTTAATAACTATCACTTCTGGGGACAAAAGATGTTGCTCTAAAAAACAGGCATGTGTTGAAAATGAGACCCTTTATTTATTTCCCCAGAAAGAGAGTAAGAGACATATAGAAACCACTTTACCTCTACAAAGAAGGCCACACAGAATTGGGTGAGGACTACCACCAAAATTGAAACCCTCCATGATGTCAGGGTTGGGATGAGCTGTTAAAAAAGAAATACTACCGGTAAGCGCTGTGAATTGTGCAAGACTGTTGAATCTCAGATCTGTACCTCTGAGACAAATAATGCAATATATGTTAAGAAAAAAAAAAGAAGAAGAAGAAGGTAGCGGGAGGGGAAGAATGAAGCGGGGGAAATTGGAGGGGTAGACGAACCATGAGAGACGATAGACTCTGAAAAACAAACTGAGGGTTCTAGAGGGGAGGGGGATGGGAGGATGGGTTAGCCTGGTGGTGGGTATTGAGGAGGGCACATTCTGCATGGAGCACTGGGTGTTGTGCACAAACAATGAATCATGGAACACTTCATCTAAAACTAATGATGTAATGTATGGGGATTAACATAAGAATAAAAAAAAATAGTACCTGGCTTATGGTAAGAATTTAAAACATTAAAAAAAAAAAAAAGAAATACTACCTTTATGCTTTGCATGTCTTCCATTTTGAAAAGTATTAATTATCTTGTTTAATTTATATATTTGTAACACCTCTCTGAGCTTGGATGGTAGGCATTACTTTCTCCACTTCACAGATGAGGTCAGTACCTTGTCCAAGGATTCAAAGCCAATCAATAAATGGCAGAGCCAGAATTCAAATGAGAATTGACTGCCCCTGGGCCTTTGCTCCCTCCACTGAGGACAAGAGACATTCAGTAAATGTGCTCTGGGTCACAGACATGAGACAAAACACTTTGGAAACAGTGCGTCTCTCTTCAGTTTTATCTTTTCAAATATAGGGAAGAGAATACAAGATGAAGTCATTCATCTAATAATACTATTACTTCTAATCCTCCCAAAGTAAAATCTACTTGGAGTTCATTCTTTCAGTAAAACTGATGTATGAGTAAAACATAAAGGGGACAGAGGTTCAAGTTACTTTCGAAACTAGGTGAAAATTTTCTGAACAAATGGCCCCAACCCTAAATCTAATGGCTTGATGAAACTTGAACCCACCCAACCCACCTCCTTTTAAGGATTGAAGGGTATATACTGACCACCAAATACAATTAAGTAATAGGTGTAAACACTATAACTTCCCATGCTTCATCAATAGCAAGAGACTATTCACACAGTGCCAATCTGACCCAAAGTAAAGGATGGGGACTGAGCTGCCTTTAGGACTACCACAGACCCTTCACAGGGTCTAGATGCTCACCTGCAATTCTCATCCCTATGAGAATTATGGGGTATATGGGGTATTTCAAAGTAACACTTTGTTATTTTTTCCCCCAAGTAGAGACAGCCTTTCTTAGGGTTGTGAGACACAGCCTTGGTGCAGGACTGTCTGGAGAAGGCTGTAAGGTGTGGTAGGGGGTCAGATCCTAGCGGAGAACTTGGCCCTTGCCTTCCCTGTGGTCCCTGCCCTCATCTGGGAGGTCTCTTCTCCATCTCTTGGCCTGGAAGGCACTTGTCACACTGCTTTGAAATCATCTGCTTGTGGGATGGTCTTCCCTCCTAGCCCCTGAACTACTTGAGATCTGTGCCCACATCTTACTCATCTTTGGAGTCCCAGTGCCAAGCATGGGCTAAAGCTTCATAATGTCTTATAAGTGACTAAATGATCTAGGTTTTCACCTCCTAACTGTGTCTCTGTCCACAGCCTCTCTGCTCTAGCATATAGCCTTCCTGCCATCATCTAATTAGTCTGTCCTTAAAATCCCTCCTGAAAAACCTGCTGGGATATCTTCAATGACTCCCTGTTGCTCTCAGAAGAGAGCTCAATCTTCCCTGGCCATCTTCATCCAGCGATGCCTTCCTCACATTCCACAGCATGTTGCCTCTGCCTTTGCCAGTCTCCCAGGTATTCTGTGAAACAAGTGTGGCTTTTGATTTTTATCTCTGCCACCACATTCTTTTGCATTTCCAAGACAAAAGAGATTCTTTCAGCCCGCTGCTTGTGCTCAGGCTGTTCTCCTGGTTGGAAATAGCCCTACCTTCTACCTAGCAAAATCTAGCCTATCCTCTGGACACAAATCAAGTTGTGCCTCCTCCATGAAGCCTCCTGTGACAACCACAGGCCCTGTGAGAGCTCCTCTTTCCTGTGTTCTTCCCACTTCTCTCTATGTTACACCCTCTTCAAGCATGGGTGGTCTCACATAGCCATGTCATCATTTCTCTTGGGTGGAGCTCATCTTCACAACAAAACTATAGATTGCAAATCAAGAGCCAATCCTTCTCTTTGTTTTGTTTCTCCCACAGTGCTGATTCCAAGAATGGGTTCAATGACCTCTTCATAAATTTTATTTTAATCCACTGCGTCCTGGATTAAGTGATGTCCACTGAAATAAAACTCCCTGCAGTCGATGTTTGACAGACAGAACATGATTGGCCTGTAAGTCTACTTTTTCTTGCTCCTTACAACTACATTATAAAGGATTGCTACTATATGTTAAAATAATTAAACTTGAAGAATTAGTTATTTTGTTAATACATTAATTTATTATATTAGTATAACATGGAAGGATATAATATCCACACATAGTATTTTAGGTGTGAATAGGATAAATGTTCTCAACTGATAATATAGATCATCTGAAAACAATCAGAGGGTTGCATATGGGAGAGCCAGGTAAGTTATTTGCTGCTCTAGTAAATAGAATAGCCCCACAATATTAAATGATCAGAGAGAATATGGTAATAACTAACTTGCAAATCATGGTGCAGATATGGTCCCATCATACATATGAGTCACTGCAGATGTGATAATGAATAGCTCTTACCTCCATTCCACGGTATATATCTTGAAAGTCAGAAAACAGAATGAAAACTGTGAGGCCCAAGGCAGACATCAGCAGAAATGAAAATATATCTGAAGAAACACCAAACATTATTTTTAGATGCTGAATGAATGTTTCATATAATTTGGCACACATTGAAGAATCAATGATTTCTGTTGGGCAAATACAGGATACATCCTCATATGTTTTGATATATCCTCATATGCTTTAAAATATGTTCTAATGCTTACAAGACAAAGGTGGTATCATAACATCTTTCTTTGAAAGGCGAGGTGCAGAAAATTGCCAACTACAGTAAACTCCAAAAAGGAGTCACATCAACTGAGAAGTCCAAGGGGATCAGGACACTCTGCAGGGACCAGCTTACATAAATGCTCACCAGAGAGGCCCTGATGCTTTATTACTGCCTAGCTAGTGAGTAGTGCACGAACAGAAAGTCGGTCCTCTTGGCACCACTTCATGCTTCGTTGTTGCCTAGAGAATAAGGTCCAGGGGTCTTCGACTGACATTCAAGGCCTTCCACAATTTCAGTCTGCCTTTCTGATCTGCTCTCTGATCGCTCTTCCTTATGTGTCTTAGGGAAGTTAAATCACATACCTGCCACCTCCATAGAGGTCTTTGTTGACAACATACCCTGTGTAGGTGATATTTTTCCTGTCTTGGCAAGTTCCAATTTTTCTTAAAAAGCCCCATTGAGATATCACTTGCTTTTTAAAGACTTCCCAGGCATCTCTTACAAAGTTTTATTTCATATGGCTATGTACCACTCTGCTTTGCAAGATCTTCCTCTATGTATCTACTTAAAAGTGACTTTGTATGTGCTTTTCTAGGACTCTGAATTGAAAGAATGAGAAACTCTCCTGTACATCTGCTGAGTTCTTTCTCTCCAACTGGCCCAAATGGCTTTGCTTTCGGGGATCTAAACTTTCCAGGATGCAATGGGCCAACACCACTGTTCTTATTCCTCCAACCCCACCCACACCTGTGTCCTCAGAGCTCTTAGGCACTTTGTAGATGGAGCCTTATAAATGCTTTTGATAAGATTAGCACCTTCAGGCCAAAACAATAGCATTTAATCTGTGTTGCCATGATATAAAGGATTCTTACAAGCCTTAAAGTTTATAAACAAACAAACAAACAAACTAGGTTTTCTCTTATATTCTATCTCATTTATTCCAGTGTTTATGGTCTGCCAGCCCCCAACTCTATATAGATCTCTACCAACCAGAAATCAGAAGTAACTGCCCCTCTTATCACTGGCCCTATTTTTTTTTAAGACATCAGAGTTCTGTTTTTGCCCTTGTGCACCAACATGTGCCCTCATACTCTTCCAAGCTTCACTTTAGATACACAACAAGATGCAACACCTCCCAGAAGAATACTCAGGCTTGCTTGGAAGGGGCATGAGGCAGAGAGAAGAAAAGCAGGTGCCGCAGGATTGCTTATTTCCCAAAATAAAGTGATCTGAGCAGCTTGGTGATAAGAAAAGCCCAGGAGGTGGCTGTCTGGAGTTTTCATTTATTTCATTATCTCCATGTCCCAGGGACCCAGCTGCTGGGAAGAAGAGGATGCCCCCAAATGACAATGCTGATGAAGGCCCAGTCATCACAGCAACCGAGCTGAGTGCTGTGCATATCACATTGTCCTTAGATTGATGATCCGTAAAGTAGGCCAGGTGGGTGCACAAATGACCACTGTGGAAGCAAACTCTTAAGGCCCTCATTTAATTTAGCTTTGATTGGAAAACACAATGAAGAACTAGATGAATGTTGCCTCCCCTGATCAATTGCTATTGATGAGGAAACTTGAAAGCATGGGAGACTTTGCACAAGTAATTTGGAAAGACAAGTCAGAGCAAACCACTACACATTGTCTTCAGACAAGGAAGGGGATGGGATCGCAAATATTCATACCTATTTCCATAAAACTTAAATATGTATTTTTCTATATCTCATCATCATAAAGTTGATATCCTGTCCAAGGCTATTAAGAAAGGTACAAACTTGGGGGCGGAGCAAGATGGCAGAGGAGTAGGAGACCTGGATTTCATCTAGTCCCAGGAATTCAGCTGGATAGGGATCAAACCATTCTGAACACCTACAAACTCAACAGGAGATCAAAGAAAAGAATAGCAACAACTCTCTAAACAGAAAAGCAACCACTTTTTGGAAGGTAGGACGTGCGGAGAAGTGAATCCAAGGCGATATTCAGGAGGATAGATGGTGGGGGAGGGGGCCTCCATTGGCTGCTTCTGGCAAGTGATAGAGCCTCGGAGCACAAAATCAGAACCTTTAGAAGTCCGCTCTGCTGAGGGACGTAGCTCCAGTGGCTAAGCAGGGAATGGAACACTCGCTGGGACAGTGTGGTCTCAGGACCCTTGGGGTCACAGAAAGACCGGGGGTGCCTGAGTGTGGCAGAGCTCCCAGGTATCAGAGTGGGGAAGCCGGCTGCAGAGACAGAGCTGAGGCGCGGGCTCTCAGCTTGGGGTTTCCATAAACTGTGATCTGCGGCAGTCGGGCCCCTGCTCCTCCAGCAGGGACCCAACAAGCAGCAGATCTGGGGAGACTCCCCTTCCTCCCCCCGGGAGGAGTAGCGCAGGAGTGCATTGCATGGATCTGCTGGGTTTGGAGACTCCACACGGGGTCGGGTGCCAGAGATAGAAACGCTCGGTCACAGGCCGGGTGAGCACAGAGTGCGGCCGGAGACTGGGGAGACGGGAGTGACTGACGGCTTTTCTCTGGGGGCTCACTGAGGAGCAGGGCCCCAAGTTCTCGGGTCCTCCGGGGTGGAGATTGGGGGTCCGCCATTTTCACTCTCTGCCTGCAAAGCTCTATGGAAAGCTTGCAAGGAACGAAAGCTCCCGGGAGCAAACCCAAGCAGATGACTTAGCTCGGACAGGCAAGGGCGGGGCAATTCCACCTCCGGCAAAGACATTTGGGAACCATGGCAACAGGCCCCTCCCCCAGAAGATCAGCGAAAACAGCCAGCTGTCTTCTTTTTTTTGAATTTTTCTTTTTCCGTTTTTCAACCAACATCTTGTCAATCCCTTTTTTAAAAAACATTTTTATTTTTCATTTTTAGAGTCATATTCTATACCTACATAGTAGTTACCCTTATTTTTGGCATATATATATAAGTTGTTCTCTCCTTAAAATTTAGAGATACAGTTTCTTCTAACAGATCAAATATACCCTAAATCTCTAGTGTATGGCTTTGTTCTAGCCTCCTTCCTGATCACATTCTATCCCCTTTTTTTTCTTTTTTTTAAACCCTCTTCTTTCTTTTTTCAAACAACTTATCAATTCCTTTTATAAAATTTTTTATAATTTTCATCTTTACAGTCATATTCCATCCCTTCATTGTATCAACCCTTATTTTTGTACATATATAAGTTTTTCTTTCTTTGAAATTTTGGGAGGCACTTTCTTGTAACAGACCAAAATACACCCAAAATCTAGTGTGTGGCACTGATCTATGTACCAGCCTGATCATATTTGATCATATTCTGTTTTTATTTGTTTTGTTCTATTTTTGTTTGTTTATATCTTTTTCTTTTTTCATTCTTTCCCTGTCTTTTCCCCCAGTTTCAGGTCTTTTCTGATTTGTTTAGGGTATATTTTCTGGGGACGTTGTTACCCTGTTAGCATTTTGTTCTCTCATTCATCTATTCTCCTCTGGACAAAATGACAAGATGGAAAAAATCACTTCAACAAAAAGAACAAGAGGCAGTACCGACTGCCAGGGACCTACTCAATATGGACATTAGTATGATGTCAGATCTAGAGTTCAGAATGATGATATTAAAGATACTAGCTGGGCTTGAAAAAAGCATGGAAGTTATTAGAGAAACCCTTCTTGGAGAAATAAAAGAACTAAAATCTAACCAAGTCGAAACCAAAAAGGCTATTAACAAGGTGCAATAAAAAATGGGGGTGCTAACTGCTAGGATAAATGAAGCAGAAGAGAGAATCAGTGGTATAGAAGACCAAATGATAAAGAAGCTGAGAAAAAGAGAGATAAACAACTACTGGATCACGAGGGCAGAATTCAAGAGATAAGTGATACCATAAGACGAAACAACATTAGAATAATTGAGATCCCAGAAGAAGAAGAAAGAGAGAGAGGGGCAGAAGGTATATTGGAGCAAATTATAGCAGAGAACTTCCCTAATTTGGGGAAGGAAACAGGCATCAAAATCCAGGAGGCACAGAGAACCCCTCTCAAAAGCAATAAAAAATAGGTCAACACCCCAACATCTAATAGTAAAACTTATGACACTCAGAGACAAAGAGACAATCCTGAAAGCAGCTCAGGATAAGAGATCTGTAACCTACAATGGTAGAAACATTAGATTGGCAACAGACCTATCCACAGAGACCTGGCAGGCCAGAAAGGACTGGCAGGATATATTCAGAGCACTAAATGAGAAAAATATGCAGCCAAGAATACTATATCCAGCTAGGCTGTTATCAAAAATAGAAGGAGAGATAAAAAGCTTCCAGGACAAACAAAAACTAAAGGAATTTGCAAACACAAAACCAGCCCTACAAGAAATCTTGAAAGGGGTCCTCTAAGCAAAGAGAGAGCCTAAAAGCAACATAGACCAGAAAGGAACACAGACAATATACAGTAACAGTCACCTTACAAGCAATGCAATGGCACTAAATTCCTACCTTTCAATAGTTACCCTGAATGTAAATGGGCTAAATGCCCCAATCAAAAGACACAGGCTATCAGACTGGATTAAAAAACAAGACCCATCGATATGCTGTCTGCAAGAGACTCATTTTAGACCCAAAGACACCCCCAGATTGAAAGTGAGGGGGTGGAAAACCATTTACCATGCTAATGGACATGAAAAGAAAGTTGGGGTGGCACTCCATATTCAGACAGATTTTAAACCAAAGACTGTAATAACAGATGAAGAAGGACACTATATCCTACTTAAAGGGTCTATCCAACAAGAAGTTATAACAATTGTAAATATCTCTGCCCCTAACATGGGAGCAGCCAATTATATAGGACAATTAATAACAAAATCAAAGAAACACATAGACAACAATACAATAATAGTGGGGGACTTTAACACCCCCTCACTGAAATGGACAGATCATCTAAGCAAAAGATCAACAAGGAAATAAAGACTTTAAATGACACACTGGAACAAATGGACTTCACCGATATATTCAGAACATTCCATCCCAAAGCAACAGAATACACATTCTTCTCTAGTGCCCATGGAACATTCTCCAGAATAGATCATATCCTAGGTCACAAATCAGGTCTCAACCAGTACCAAAAGATTGGGATCATTCCCTGCATATTTTTAGACCACAATGCTTTGAAACTAGAACTCAATCACAAGAGGATAGTCAGAAAGAACTCAAATACCTGGAGGCTAAAGAGCATCCTACTAAAGAAAGAATGGGTCAACCAGAAAATTAAAGAAGAATTATAAAAAGTAATGGAAACAAATGAAAGTGAAAACACAACTGTTCCAAATCTTTGGGATGCAGCAAAGGCAGTCCTAAGAGGAAAGTATATAGCAACACAAGCCTTTCTCAAGAAACAAGAAAGATCTCAAATACACAACCTAACCCTACACCTAAAGGAGCTGGAGAAAGAACAGCAAATAAAGCCTAAACCCAGCAGGAGAAGAGAAATAATAAAGATCAGGTCAGAGATCAATGAAATAGAAACCAAAAGAACAGTAGAACAGATCAATGAAACTAGGAGCTGGTTCTTTGAAAGAATTAACAAGATTGATAAACCCCTGGCCAGACTTATCAAAAAGAAAAGAGAAATGACCCAAATCAACAAAATCATGAATGAAAGAGGAGAGATCACAACCAACACCAAAGAAATACAAACAATTATAGGAACATATTATGAACAACTATAGGCCAGTAAATTAGATAACCTGGAAGAAATGGATGCATTCCTAGAGATGAATCAACTACCAAAACTGAACCAGGAAGAAATAGAAAACCTGAACAGACCTATAACCACAAAGGAAATTGAAGCAGTCATCAAAAATCTCCCAACAAACAAAAGCTCAGGGCCAGATGGCTCCCCAGGGGAATTCTACCAAACATTTAAAGAAGAATTAATACCTATTCTTCTGAAACTGTTCCAAAAAATAGAAATGGAAGGAAAACTTCCAAACTCGTTTTATGAGGCCAGCATTACCTTGATCCCCAAACCAAAGTCCCCATCAAAAAGGAGAATTACAGACCAATATCCTTGGTGAACACGGATGCAAAAATTCTCACCAAAATACTAGCCAATAGGATCCAACAGTACATTAAAAGGATTATTCACCACGACCAAGTGGGATTTATCCCAGGGCTGCAAGGGTGGTTCAACATCCGCAAATCAATCAATGTGATACAATACATTAATAAAAGAAAGAACAGAATCATATGATCCTCTCAATAGATGCAGAAAAAGCATTTGACAAAGTACAGCATCCTTTCTTGATCAAAACTCTTCAGAGTAAAGGCATAGGGGGTATGTACCTAAATATCATAAAAGCCATCTATGAAAAACCCACAGCGAATATCATTCTCAATGGGGAAAAATGGAGAGCTTCCCCCTAAGGTCAGGAACACGGCAGGGATGTCCACTATCATCACTGCCTTCAACATAGTATTAGAAGTCCTAGCCACAGCAATCAGACAACCAAAAGAAATAAATGCATCCAAATTGGCAAAGAAAAAGTCAAATTCTCACTCTTTGCCGATGATATGATACTTTATGTGGAAAACCCAAAAGACTCCACCCTAAAACTGCTAGAACTCATACAGGAATTCAGTAAAGTGGCAGGATATAAAATCAATGCACAGAAATCAGTGGCATTCCTATACACCAACAACAAGACAGAAGAAAGAAAAATTAAGGAGTCGATCCCATTTACCATGGCACCCAAAACCATAAGATACCTAGGAATAAATCTAACCAAAGAGGCAAAGGATCTGTACTCAGAAAACTATAAAATACTCATGAAAGAAATTGAGGAAGACACAAAGAAATGGAAAAACATTCCATGCTCATGGATTGGAAGAACAAATACTCTGAAGATGTCAATGCTACCTAGAGCAATCTACACATTCAATGCAATCCCCATCAAAATACCATCCACTTTTTTCAAAGAAATGGAACGAATAATCCTAAAATTTGTATGGAACCAGAAAAGACCCCGCATAGCCAGAGGAATGTTGAAAAAGAAAAGCAAAGCTGACGGCATCACAATTCCGGACTTCCAGCTCTATTACAAAGCTGTCATCATCAAGACAGTATGGTCCTGGCACAAAAACAGACACATAGATCAATGGAACAGAATAGAGAGCCCAGAAATGGACCCTCAACTCTATGATCAACTAATCTTTGACAAAACAGGAAAGAATGTCCAGTGGAAAAAAGACAGTCTCGGGGTGCCTGGGTGGCTCAGTTGGTTGAGCAACTGCCTTCAGCTCAGGTCATGACCTGGAGTCCCGGGATCAAGTCCCGCATCGGGCTCCCTGCTCAGCAGGGAGTCTGCTTCTCCCTCTGAACCTCCCTCCTCTCATGCTCTCTATCTCATTCTCTCTCTCAAATAAATAAATAAATAAATCTTTAAAAAAAAAAAGTCTCTTCAACAAATTGTGTTGGGAAAATTGGATAGCCACATGCAGAAGAATGAAACTGGACTGTTTCCTTACACCACACACAAAAATAGACTCAAAATGGTTGAAAGACCTCAATGTGAGACAGGAGTCCATCAAAATCCTAGAGGAGAACACAGGCAGCAACCTCTTCGACCTCAGCCGCAGCAACTTCTTCGTAGAAACATCGCCAAAGGCAAGGGAAGCAAGGCAAAAATGAACTACTGGGACTTCATCAAGATAAAAAGCTTTTGCATAGCAAAGGAAACAGTCAATAAAACCAAAAGACAACCAACAGAATGGGAGAAGGTATTTGGAAATGACATATCAGAGAAAGGGCTAGTATCCAAAATTTATACAGAACTTACCAAGCTCAACACCCAAAGTACAAATGATCCAATCAAGAAATGGGCCAAAGTCATGAACAGACATTTTCCAAAGAAGACATCCAAATGTCCAACAGACACATGAAAAAATACTCAACATTGCTCGGCATCAGGGAAATCCAAATCAAAACGTCAACGAGATACCACCTCACACCAGTCAGAATGGCTAAAATTAACAAGTCAGGAAACGACAGATGTTGGCAGGGATGTGGAGAAAGGGGAACCCTCCTACTCTGTTGGTGGGAATGCAAGCTGGTGAACCATTCTGGAAAACAGTATGGAGGTTCCTCAAAAAGTTGAAAATAGAGCTACCCTATGACCCAGCAATTGCACTACTGGGTATTTACCCCAAAAATACAAATGTAGGGGTCCAAAGGGGTATGTGCACCCCAATGTTAATAGCAGAAATGTCCACAATAGCCAAACTGTGGAAAGAGCCAAGATGTCCATCGACAAATGAATGGATAAAGAAGAAGTGGTATATATATATACAATGGAATATTATGCAGCCATCAAAAGAATGAGATCTTGCCATTTGCAATGACATGGATGGAACTGGAGGGTGTTATGCTGAGCAAAATAAGTCAATCAGAGAAAGACATGTATCATATTACCTCACTGATATGAGGAATTCTTAATCTCAGAAAACAAACTGAGGTTTGCTGGATTGGTGGGGGGTGGGAGGGATGGAGTGGCTGGGTGATAGACATTGGGGAGTGTATGTGCTATGGTGAGTGCTGTGAATTGTGCAAGACTTGAATCACAGATCTGTACCTCTGAAACAAATAATACAATATATGTTAAAAAAAAAAGAAGAAGAAGATAGCAAGAGGGGAAGAATGAAGGGGGGGATATCTGAGGGGGAGACGAGCCATGAGAGACGATGGACTCTGAAAAACAAACTGAGGGTTCTAGAGGGCAGGGGGGTGGGAGGATGGGTTAGCCTGGTGATGGATATTAAAGAGGGCACGTTCTGCATGGAGCACTGGGTGTTATACACAAACAATGAATCATGGAACAGTTCATCAAAAGCTAATGATGTAATGTATGGTGATTAACATAACAATAAAAAATTTTTAATAAAAGAACGGTACAGACTTGTCTGTTGTATCAACATAAAATCGCTTGATAGTTTAATAGTAGTTCCAAGACTTTTGAGAGTATATGATTTATTATGAGATTATATTGTTAAACTATGTTTATAAAACTTTTTTATTTAAAATTATCAGTTATACTTGACATAGGACTTGAGTTCACCTACAAGCTCTTAGTCACTATGATGTAACTAATCCAGTTCTCGTTTAATTCAGTTTATGCAAAATGACTTTGTAGCTACTGTTCAAATTAAAGTACTAGCCAATGCAATGTATCATATCCTCCTTATAAAATATATTCGCTATTTAAAAAAAGGGGCTTTAAGTGATTAACCTTAAAACATAAAGTGAAATCTTGATTTGTTGTGACAAAAGCCAAGGACATTACTAAACACTGAATCAAAATTAAGAACTATCATAAGAAATTCAGGAAGAAGTTTATAGAAAATATAAAATTAAAGGAAGATATTAGCATGCTCTCAAAACCTTTGACAAAACAGCTATACAAAAAAAAAGGGGGGTGAAAACAGAATGTAAATAATTACTAAAACTAGTTTAATGTAGTAAATGTATGTTTCTAATTTAAAAAGAGGAATGAGGCTTACTTTTCTAATATCTACAACTTATTTAGAAAATTAGAGATTACAGGTTGTGCCATGGGATGGCATAACTGTCATAAATATTCCAAAGCAGAAATTTTACAGGCTAGATTCTCTGATCATAACAATAAAAGTAGGAATTATTAACCAAATTTAAATGAAAAAATCCCTTCCAACACACAAATTTAAAACAAAATTCTAAATATCTTTTGGTCAAAAAGGAAATCAAGTCCATTTAATTTGTAAGCTATTGATAAGAAAAGTAGTAGGAGAATGAAAACAAAATCCCTTCCAACTTGAAAATGAAAAATCGCTATTCAGAAACTGTGGGTCAAAGAGGCAATTCAGTCATAATTAAAGACACATGAAAATGTAAAGAATGCAACCCAAACCATAATTATTGATCTTGAATGTTTCTCTAATTTCACAAGAGTAAAAGAAAATACATACATTATAAAGTCATTTCAAACATATTTTTTTTTCAGAGAAAGTAAGAAGGGGGAAAGAATGAGAAAAGCAAAAATTAACAAGTTAGAAAATAGAAGGCAGAACTATTAAAATTTTAAAGAAAACCAATAAAAATACATTTCTGCTAAGAATAAATGAAACATAAGACATATAGGATGAGGGATGCCTGGGTGGCTCAGTCAGTTAAGCATCTCCCTTTGGCTCAGGTCATGATCCCAGGGTCCTAGGATTGGGTCCCACATCAGGCTCCTTGCTGAGCAAGGAGCCTGCTTCTCCCTCTGCCTGCCTCTGTCTCTCTCTCTCTCTGATAAATAAATAAAATCTTTAAAAAAAAAAAAAAGACATATAGGATGAGGAGATATTAAAAGTTAGACAAGGCATTAAAATTATAAAGAAATACCACTCAAAATCTGACACTAAGCCTCGATAATCTCAATGAAATAGAATTATCTGGGGAAAAAAATGTTATTTTAAAAAACAGTTTAAAAAGAAGATAACTTAAATCAATCCTTTAAAAAAAATCTTTCAAAGGAAAGATTTAGAGCCAGATCAGTTCTTGCAAACTGCCAAGGAATAGGCTATTTCTATTTATAAATTATTTTTCCTGTGAAAGAAAAAGTCAAAGAGTTTTCAAGTCTAATACTCAAACCTAACAAAACACTACACAAAAAACATCAGACCAATCCAACATAAAATGCACACATTAAAAAACTATAAAATTCAATTTAGTGAGAGTATAATCCCACCACAAATAAGTAGGGTTTGCTCAAGAATATGAAGATAATTTAATAGTAAGCTTATTAATATAGCAGATTCTTGCAACGGGTCAAAAGGGAAAAAAGGCATAATCATCTCAGTAGGTGATGGGAAGGCATTTGATGAAATACACCTCCCATTCTTGATTTAAAACACACTCTTGATTTCATGGAAATAAAAAGGTATTTTCTTTACATGAGGTAGTCTACCTTGAACCAATATTCAAAATCATATTACAGGTGAAAACTATTAGAAGTAGTTTTATTAAGGAGTAGAATTCTTTGCTACCACTGCTATTATTTAATATTATCCTGGAAATTCTGGACTGTACACTAAGACAGAAAATATAAATATGCAATTTTGTCATTGGAAAAGAAAAAGAAACATTATTACCTACAGATGATATTATCTTTCTAGAACACTCAAGAATCAAGGAGTAATAGCAAAGTCCAGAAAGAGTTCTGGATAGAAAATAAATGTAAACAATACTGTAACTTTTACAGATATTAGTGATAAACAGTTAAAAAAATATATAATGGGTC
This sequence comes from Mirounga leonina, assembly GCF_011800145.1. NCBI lineage: Eukaryota > Metazoa > Chordata > Mammalia > Carnivora > Phocidae > Mirounga > Mirounga leonina. The sequence goes on from NW_023270268.1 coordinate 82,270,465, forward strand.
ACTACATTTGTATCTTTGGGGTAAATACCCAGTAGTGCAATTGCTGGGTCATAGGGTAGCTCTATTTTCAACTTTTTGAGGAACCTCCATACTGTTTTCCAGAGTGGTTCACCAGCTTGCATTCCCACCAAGAGTGTAGGAACGTTCCCTTTCTCCACATCCTCACCAACATCTGTCATTTCCTGACTTGTTAATTTTAGCTATTCTGACTGGTGTGAGGTGGTGTCTCATTGAGGTTTTGATTTGTATTTCCCTGATGCCGAGTGATGTTGAGCACTTTTTTATGTGTCTTTTGGCCATTTGGATGTCTTCTTTGCAGAAATGTCTCTTCATGATGTGGTATATATATACAATGGAATATTATGCAGCCATCAAAAGGAATGAGATCTTGCCATTTGCAACGACGTGGATGGAACTGGAGGGTATTATGTTGAGCAAAATAAGTCAAACAGAGAAAGACATGTATCATATGACCTCACTGATATGAGGAATTCTTAATCACAGGAAACAAACTGAGGGTTGCTGGAGTGGGGGGTGGGGTAGGAGGGATGGGGTGACTGGGTGATAGACACTGGGGAGGGTATGTGCTCTGGTAAGCACTGTGAATTGTGCAAGACTGTTGAATCTCAGATCTGTACCTCTGAAACAAATAATGCAATATATGTTAAGAAAAAAAAAAAGAAGAAGAAGAAGGTAGCAGGAGGGGAAGAATGAAGGGGGGGAATGGAGGGGTAGACGAACCATGAGAGACGATGGACTCTGAAAAACAAACTAAGGGTTCTAGAGGGGAGGGGGGTGGGAGGATGGGTTAGCCTGGTGATGGGTATTGAGGAGGGCACGTTCTGCATGGAGCACTGGGTGTTATGCACAAACAATGAATCATGGAACACTACATCTAAACTAATGATGTAACGTATGGGGATTAACATAAGAATAAAAAAAATGTCTCTTCATGTGCCTAGATGTCCATCAACAGATGAATGGATAAAGAAGATGTGGTATATATATACAATGGAATATTATGTAGCCATCAAAAAATGAAATCTTGCCATTTGCAATGACGTGGATGGAACTAGAAGGTATTATCCTAAGCAAAATAAGTCAATCAGAGAAAGACAATTATCATATGATCTCACTGACATGAGGAATTTGAGAAATAAGACAGAGGATCATAGGGGAAGGGAGGGAAAAATGAAACAAGACGAAACTGGAGGGGGAGACAAACCATAAGAGACTCTTAATCTCAGGAAACAAACTGAGGGTTGCTGGATTGGAGGGGGATGGCAGGGATGGGGTGGCTGGGTGATAGACACTGGGGAGGGTATGTGCTATGGTGAGCGCTGTGAATTGTGTAAGACTGATGAATCACAGATCTGTACCCCTGAAATAAATAATACATTATGGTAATTAAAAATATATATAATGGGAGAAAGTCACTCACAATATAAACAAAAATATTTAAAAAAACTAAATAAGTTTCTTAAATGTTCAGGATGTATAATGGAGAAAGTGATAAATATTTACTAAAAGATGTAAAAAAAAAAGGCATGAACAAATAGAGAAGGATGGCATGTTTTTAAAATGAGAAGACTAAATTGTGTAAACAATTTTTTCCCAATGTATCAGAATTTGGAAAGGGATTTTTTTTTTAAAGCCTTACACTTTGTTCTAGAGTTTATCTGGAAGGATGAACAAGCAAAAAAAAATAAGAAATTTTTGAAAAATGAAGAGTAATGAAGATACACCAATCTTACTTATTAAAACTTATTATAAACCTATAGCTAAATGAATGAAACTGTAATTTTTAGAGTATAGTGGTAGATCAAGAAGAGACTGGTATATTAATGAGACAGAAAAGATAGTCTAGGAACTAATTAATTATATAAAAATTGGTTTGTAGGTATATAACATATATAAATATAATATAGTTGTGCCTGGGTGGCTCAGTTGGCTAAGTGCCAACTCTTGGTTTCAGCTCAGTTCATGATCTCAGGGTTGTGGGATCCAGCCCCTACAGGAGCTCTGCACTCAGCAGGGAGTCTGCTTGAAATTCTTTCACCTTCCCTCTCCCTCTCCCTCTGCTCCTCCTCCCCTCTCCACACTCTCTCCCTAAAATAAATAAATAAAAATAAAATATTTAAATATAATATAAAAAATCACATAATATAAATTATGTATATGATAAAGCTATAAATATACATGAATATGTAGGTATGCTAATGGTGGCATTATATTCAGTCAAGAAATAAATGATCAAAAGAAATATTAAGTAATAAAATCTGCTGGGAAAACTAGTGACTAGTTGGATAAAGTAGTTTGATCTCTACCTCAAACTCTATGCCAATATTAACATAAGATTTAAAAAAGAATGGATAAAAGATGTAAATAAGAAATTCAGAGAAGAGATGGCTAATCATATGAAAATATGTTAATCTTCACTGGTGACTAAAGAAATGTACAGAATGGTTAAAGTAACTTGCCCAATATTGTAAAGTTACTAAAGAGATCAAGTTGTATCTGAATTGATTAGAAGATCTTTTACATGGGCGCCTGGGTGGCTCAGTCAGTTAAGCGTCTGCCTTGGGCTCAGGTCATGTTCCCAGGGTCCTGGGATCGAGCCCCATATGGGACTCCCTGCTCAGCGGGGAGTCTGTTTCTCTCTCTCCCTCTTCCTCCGTCCTCTCTCCCACTCGTGTGCTCCCTCCCACTTGTGGACTCTCTCCAAAATAAATAAGTTTAAAAAAAGAGAAGGTCTTACAAAGTACCTTGTTATATATGTATGTGCTTAAAATCATTCTTGATGACTCACAATGGGATGGGACTCATGTGACCATTTAATAATGCATGTCTGCCAATGAGGAGGTTTCTGCCCAGGTTTCTACCACCTATGAAAATTTTCCTTCAATACTCAATTAAAAAAAAAAAAAATTTGAAACAGAATTATATTTTTAATTACAAGATAAAGCTGAGAAAATAGAGAAAACTAAACAAAATAACGAAAAAGGTGGACAACTTAACAGGGAACTGAGAAGAATGAGATCAAGTCAAAACAGCATTAGACAACCAATAGAAATGTCAGTACTCAATTTTGGAGTTCAGCCATCCCTTCACCATTGACCTGCACCTCTGGAAGGGTGGGGAAATAGAAAGAAAATGTGAAAAGAAAAATTAAATTTCATATACTCACAGTTTGTGCAGATGGGTTTTCGAAATGGCTTTCCCTTAGAAAAGATAAATGCCACCGTGATGCAGTTGATGGTGGTGATGGGCCACAGTGTGGTACTCTCAAAACTTAAAATTGAACCAGGAATCTGAGTTGCATTTCCAGTCCCATTTCTCTCCAAACTCACATTCATTGAGAAATTCCTTTGGTTGTCCAGAAAGCACTTACTACAAGAGAATCACCAGAATTTATGGGATTTTTTATTCTATTTTTATCTAGGTGGTGGAAAAAAAAAAGTTTATAACTACCATGGGATCTCAGCTTTCAAATTGTTCCAGACAGTAACTACCAAGACATATTTTGTTCACTTCTTGCAATGACAAAGCAGAAATAAAATTTAAAACAAGTCAAAATTATTCTTTGTCTATGTATCATATGATCTCACTGATATGAGGAATTCTTAATCTCAGGAAACAAACTGAGGGTTGTTGGAGTGGTGGGGGGGTGGGAGGGATGGGGTGGCTGGGTGATAGACACTGGGGAGGTTATGTGCTATGGTGAGTGCTGTGAATTGTGTAAGACTGATGAATTGCAGACCTGTACCTCTGAAATAAATAATACATTATATGTTAAAAAAAAAAAAAAAAGAAGAAGATAGTAGGAAGGGTAAAATGAAGAGGGGGAAATCGGAGGGGGAGATGAACCATGAGAGACTATGGACTCCAAGAAATAAACTGAGGGTTCTAGAGGGGAGGGGGTGGGGGGATGGGTTAGCCTGGTGATGGGTATTAAAGAGGGCATGTACTGAAGGGAGCACTGGGTGTTATACACAAACAACGAATCATGGAACACTACATCAAAAAGTAATGATGTAATGTATGGTGATTAACATAACATAACATAAAAAAAATTTAAAAAAATAGAACAAAAATTATTCTTTGTCTCGCATTCCATTTAGAACAAGTGATCTGTCTTGAAAGGGCTTGGATGATAATTTTCTATGGAATTCCTTTCAGTTAAGAATGAATGAACCATGGGTAACCGTGTGTGTGTGTGTGTGTGTCTCTCTGCGTGCATGGTGGGGTGTGTTATGCACATGTGTGCCTGTATGCATTTGTGTGTGTGTGTGTGGGTGTGTGTGTGTTGTTTTCTCTTCTGTGGACTAAGGTAAGCCCTAACTTAGGCCCTGAGTTTGAATCTGCCCACTCTAATCCATTCTCTTCCTGAGGATCCAAACATGACCCTCTCCTGCTGCTGAGTGTCTATGGCTCTCTTTTGCTAATAAATTAATTTCCAACTTCTAAGACAAGTTCAGAAGACCTTTGTACTCTGGTCTCTATCTGCCTTCCTTCCCTTATCTTTTGTCAGTCTTCCTATGCTCCTTATACTCCAAACATATAGGAATATTTTCTGTTCCCCAAATGTCACTGTTTGCACACATCTGAGTCAGGCACTCTATTCCTTCTCCATTCCTTTATCTGAAAGTCTTTGTCTTTAGTTCACTGGCAAGGGTAACTACTGTCCTCTGCTTTTGCTTCTAGTGTTGCATTTAGCTCATTGTTTTGCAATTTTTCATTTGCATATTTTTATTTTCTGCCTCTGGGATGAGAGTTCCTTGAATATGAAATTTCTTTTTTGGTTTTATTTTGTTATTGTTTTACTCATTTATAAATCCTTAGCACCTAGCACAGAAATGCCACAGAATATTTGCTCAGAAAAATATTTAAGAGATGGGTTTTCCCAGTCCAGATTGATATTTGCAATGTTCATTTTTTTAATAATCAAACTCACAAATTAGTTTCTATCAGCTTTCTTGTTCAGCTTGAAACTTTTACTCTTATAACTGGTTATAGATGAAATCTGTTCCCAACAAATAGGCTTAAGTCTTTTAATCCTTGGTTCCCTAGGGTCCTGGGATGTGCTTTGCATATGGCAGATGTTCAGTTACTATTTGCTGAGTACATTAATGAAACAAATCATCAGTAGTCACAAAGTGTTTTTCATAAAGGGGACAGATAGACCGAAGGCCTGAATTATAGAGTTTAACATAAAAGTGTATCTAATCTGTTATACTTACATTGCAGATAAGAAAGTTAAGGCATAGCTGTTAGTGATAGAGGCAGGACTACCTATCCATCACCCTTTGGGTTATACCTTCTTGTCCCCCAGATTCAATCAGAATTTTACTTCTCTGAGTATATGTACACCAATTAGGAGAAAAATCTGATTTTGAGAAAAATCTGGTTATGAATTCTCACCCCAAGTAATATTTGAATTGCTGAATTTAGGATCTAAATGACAATCTTAGACATCATTTGATAGTTTTTAATCTTTCACTGATTCCTGGGGCTCTGCTGTCTTCAGGATCACAGTGGAGCATGTGTAAAGGAGTTTATACAAGCCTTACTTCAAAAAGAGCTGCTCCTTTTCTGCCTTTCCTTTTGGAGGTCAGGCAGGATTTGTCAGAAAAAATAAAGTTTTAATATCTGTGGCATAGTTCACAACATTTTACCCTTAATTTATAGTTGAAGAAGTTAAAACCCGGGGAGGTAAAGAGACTTGCCCTGAGTCTAGTGTTCAATTCAATCAGAAAAAAATGGTACCATCACTAACATTTTAATTTTAACATTCATTTGAAAAACTCAAACTAATTTAAGCAAATCTATCTTGTAAATCAGGGGTCAGCTGACTATAGTCCAGAGGCCAAATCCAACTCAACACCTCTTTTTGTAAATAAAATTTATTGGAACATGGTCACACCTACTTTTATACGTATGTCTATGGCTGCTTTTCACTTCAACAGTAGTATTGAGTAGTTGCAACAGAGATTGTCAGAGCCTAAAATAGTTACTATCTGGCCTCCAGAAGAGATGTTTGCTAACCTTTGGTTTATACGATCTCCAAACCACCAGGGAATTAATACATTCATCCAGTCAACCAACAGTTAGATCTACACATCAACAACCAATGTGAACATTTTTCCCACCCACTGCACGTGGCTTACCCCAGGACTCCACCCATTAACTGTGTTCTGTGTTCTATCCTGTCATTGGTATTTTGCAGTGTGGAGACTAAACTTCTGTTAATTAAAAATTTAGGGTATGTGTGCAAATCAAGCTGTACAATGACACTGGGTACTCACTGAATCACCTTCAGAAAGGAAAACTAAAAAACTGAACTTTACCTGTATCTGTAGACCTCACAATACCAGGGCTGCTGCTTCACGTAGAGAAATGCACAGATCTGCACAATGCAGGTGAAACAGGTGTTCAAAAAGACTGAGAGCAGCAAAGGTGGAGAGAAGAGCTGTCCTGCTGGTCGGTAAGGAGCCAGCTTTGGGTAGGCATGAGTTGAACTCACTGAAAAACAAATGCATTTTCCCCTCTTACAATTTCATTATTGACGGTAAAAGATTGAGATGCCTATTATCTCAAGACTTGCATGAGGGTTCAGATGCAGCAAACATGAATGAGGGTTTACATCTAGGTAAGCACATTGCCTAGGTGCATATCCAATATTACCAGCCTTTGCCTCTTCCATGCTTTTGTTTCACCTTCAGAAATGAAAAGTAATAGGTTTAAAAATTCTGTTAATTATACATTTACCATATTTCATGGTGCAAATATTTTCTTCACAACCACACTGACCAGGAATGGTGTATAAAATAGAAAGGTGGCCTTCTACATGGATAAGCAATACTATGATCTCTCAGTGGTGGTGGGAAGGTGGAGAGTTAAGAAGAGGAGAGTAAGAGACATTAGGCTAGACTAATCTTCATATGCTGGGGATCTTTTTTAAAAAGCACTCATTTTATAATTCACTCAGCCAACATTCTCTGAGTACTTCAGTGTACCCGGATAGATGCTAGAGGTGTGTTCTGTTCCATCCTGAATAAGTGATAAATGGAGAACTGTTAGAGCACATTACACCTGGTCAGGAAAAATAGCTCATAAAATAATCTCGCTTCCAGATGAGAGTGGTAAAATGTATTATAATTTTGATCCTAGAGTTGTTTTTTCTTTTTTAACTTAAAGGATTGGCAATGGGTGGAGATTAAACAGAACAACTACAAAAAAAGATGACTGCATTCTTCTTAGAAGCCATATATTCTAACAAGCTGATGAAAATGGTATGTACTTTACTTCTTAGGGCAGCACAGGAAAGAAGCATGGAAAGGTCAGGAATTAGATACAATACATTCAAAGGTTTACATTATAGTCAGGTTTCAGTTTCTTGTCTTTATTGCCTTTTCCTCTTTTATAGCTGATCACTGGTTTCTTTGAAGTAAGGAAGAAAGTAGGGTGCATATGCTTAGGTTTGTGTTCATGCATGTAGGGGCAAGGCAGTAGGAGCAGGTGTCCAGTTTGGGATGATAACACTCTAAAGTAGGTCTTCAGTTTGCTCAGTGGGTTCTTGGCTAATCACGTGAACTCTCTGGTACTTCATTTTCTCATGTATAATCTCATGTATACATTTCTCATGTATAATGGGTAAGAATGTCTAAGTGGTCTCCAAAGGCTCTTCCAACTCATTTACTCTAAAGCTCTATAACTATCTAAGGCTTTACTTTTACCAATTTAACCAATGTTTCCCTAGGAGGATGCTATGCTATAGGCCATGGGGTATTCAGAGATGAGGACATCTCATCTGCCCTGAAAAGCTTGAACTCTGATGGAAAAACACAGATGGGTTATGTAATAAAGAATTTGGCCAACTTTTTTTCCTAGTTCCTGGGATGTATTCTCTAAATTGTTGGGATTTCTTGAGTTGATAGAAGTGTCTTTTTATTCATGGTAACCCTGATGGTTTATGCAAACAAGATGACAGATGGTGGGCCCAAAGAAAGTTGGTGATAAAGTGATGACTCAGGATGGAGCTGGCCATGCCGCAAAAAAACTAGGGATTGAGATCAACTTCATGGCCAGTGATTCAGCCAATCATGTCTACGTAAGGAAAACCCAATAAAAACTCTAGACAAGACACCAAAGTTCAGGTGAATACTGTTTGGCAATACTCTGCATATTGTCACCATGGATGTGCCAGGAAAGTAAATCAAACTGACTCGCCAGGAAGAGGACAATGAAAGTGTTGAGATCCTCCCACCATGGGATCCTTTCACCAGACCTCACCCTGTGTGTCTCTCCCTTTGGCTGGTTCTGATTTGTATCCCTTTACTCTAATAAAACTGTAATCGTATGTATAGCACTTCACTGAATTCTGTGAGTTGTTGATATGAATTACTGAACCTGAGGGGAGAATGAGAATCCCCAAGTTTGCAGCCAGCTGGTCAGAAGTGTGAGTGGGACCCCCAAACTTATGGCTGAGTTGTGAAGTAAGGACAGTCTTAAGGAAGCTGTGCCCTTAACTTGTGAAGTTTGGCCTCACTCTGGGTAGTTAGTGTGAGAAGTCATTGCATGGCATGCAAGGAAGTGGCACACAGTGTGACCTTTTGTCAATGCAAAGAGACTGTGCTCTGGCCACAGAAGGCAGAGGCTGCCGAGCTTGGAGTTCTTTTCATGTTCTTATACTCAAGGAAGAAGATGGCTACAGAGCACATGAAGAGGCTCTGGGTGATGGAGAGAGGTGCAATTGTATCTCTGTGCATTTGGCTCTACCTCTCCAGTCCTCTCTTTCTCAGCTGCTCACTGAGTTTCTGATTTTTTTTTACCCGGAGACTACACTGGGTTGAATTATTGGCCTCATTGTGGTAGAGTGCACTTTACCACCCTTTAATTTTGGTTTCATTGTGTGAGTTTTCTCAGGCCAAAGCAATGTTAGCTGAGGTTTCAGGTCTGCTTGCATAGCCAGGTTCACTCTCTGTGATCATAATGAGAGCATGCCCAAGTCTGTCATTCCAGCCTGGCTCCAGAGTGAAAAATGTGGAGCAGACCTGAATGAAACCTATAGCCTGGACCAAGACCAACTGATCTACATCCTAAAGCCAATCAGTTTCAGCTGACCTAGATCAGCTGAATGACAGTCTATCTACAGAGCAAGAGTAGCTATTGTAAGCCACAGAATCTGGGGGAGAGGTTTGATATACAGTATTATTGTGGCAATAGCTAATTGAGGCAGAGTCCTTACATAACGAATATTTTAACTCTTTCCATATTAGAAATTCTAATGCTTTCTGATAGAGAATCTGAATATCTGACTATAAAAAAATGACTAGCATTTTAGGGCCCCTACTATGTTCCAGAGCCTCTGCAAAGTGTCTTACAAACATTATTTCTTTAAAAAGCAATGCAAGGGGCACCTGGGTGGCTCAGTTGGTTAAGCATCCAGCTCTTGATTTCCACTCAGGTCATTTATCTCAGAGTTGTGAGATTGAGACCTGCCTCGGGCTCCATGATGGGCATAGAGCCTGTTTGGGATTCTCTTTCTCTCTCTCCCCCTCTCTCTGACCCTATCCCCTGCTCATTCTCTCTCAAAATAAAAATAAATAAATAAATATTTTTTAAAAAGCAATGCAAAACAGGTATTTCATATCTATTTTACAGGTGAAGAAACTGAGGTTCAGAGAAGTCGGGTTCCTTGTTTAAAGACCCACAGTTTGTGAACAACAGGGTGGTAATATAAACTTAAGTCTGTCTAATTGTAAAGCCCCCTGTTCTCTGTTCTACAGCACATTGCAGTAGTGTAGATTTCATGAATTAAAAAGGATAAAATGAGGAGCCCTAAAATGTAAGCTTGTTATTTCTCAGCAGTCAGAACCTTTCCAAATTGTCCAGGTTTCCTTAAAATGGCGATGATATATGCTATCATACTACATGCAGAGGAATGTAAGCTTGTGAAGTGTTATATTTCATTCAGAATTAAGCATTCCCTCCTCTGAGTTTCCACAGCCCATTACTCATTTTGCTGCTATGTAGTGAGGATGTCTTGCATTAAATCCAGTCATTTATACATGCACTCAGCAGACCATGAGCTCCCTGAGGGAAGAGACCCTGTCTCATCCCACTATCTGTTCCTCACTGGACCTGGTACAGGGCCTGCTATGTAGGAGGACTTAGCAGTTACAAATTTTTATTTTCAAATATACTTTTTAATTGTTCAGCATAATTTGGATATAATGTAGGCATGCTTTTCCTAAATAGTTGGCTTGCTTTATATAAAGGACATTTCAAGTCTTGTACATCAAATTTCCAGAGGCTCCAGAACACACCTAAACTACATGCAAAATTTTAAATGTGCCTCATGAGATTTTTAAGGTGAAAAGACCTATATCATCCATAAGATTCTCCAAAGGGACCAAGACCCAGAAAAGGTGAGGAGTCTTTGAAGCACTGATGGAATTTATGTAAGAGAGGCATTTATATAATGGATGGGTTTCCTCCTACAGCCTTCTTCTCTGGACACTGCCTCCTTCCATATGCTGAAGTGGTTGGCCTAAATAGAGCTAAATTACATGACCTCATCTTTATTTACAGAAATAACTGACTTAGAAGTGGACATTTTACCCAAGTTAGGTCAATGAATTTTCTCTCCAAAAGATTTGCAAAGGAGACACTGAGAGGCTAAGCTAATTAGCTATGCAAAGACCAACAGAAAGGTTATGGAAGTTCAATAGTAAAGTCACCATTTAGGGTCATTTGCAAGGTGAATGAGTAGAAGTCACACAAAAATAGTAAGAATAGGAAGAAGAAGAAAGAGATAAGATGGCCTCTTGGAAATAAAAAAGGTGGCCTTTGTTTTCCACTCTTTAGTGCTCTAGCCCTGCTCTGGCCCCTGGTGCTTCTGAGTTTCTATTCTCAAATTTTTTCTTTTGAGAATTATATTCTTAAACATCCCCCTACTTCTTTTTTCTTGATCTAATTTGAGTGGGTTTTGTTAAAAAGAGTAGAGATGCAGCTAGAACAAATTCCTTTTAAAATGGCCTCTGTACCTTTTAGGGTCAAATTGGGCTTTAAGACATCCATTTTCTTAATTGACTTTCCTGACTTCATTTTACTTTTCTCCTTGATTTCCCTTTAACATATTATATCTTGTCTTATTAACTGCCTTTGTGTTGCCTTAAAATCTTGTGGGAACAAACAGGGTATATACAGATAAACAAGTACATAAATTAATTAAATACATGATGGTGTTGTCTTTGTCCCATACTAATTCAGACTTGAGGTCAAAAGCCCTAATCTGAGAACCCGGAAAGGCAGGCGCCTTGATGAAAGTGGTTTTACATTGATCGTCCATTGTCAATGACTACTAACATGCACAGATGAATATTCACAGTTCTCAGCCTGGAAGTCAAGTTCTGTGATCTGACCCGACTCACCTTTTCAAATTTTATCTCCTGCTTCTTTTCACATACCCTACAGTGTGGTCGAATTGAAAAACTCATGCCCCAACTCTCTCTTGCTCATGCTGCTTCATTCTACTTCAAGTACCCTTCTCTTAGGAAAAGATTTTTGAAATCCATCCATCTTTTCTATTTTGATGCAAATGTTACTTCTTCCATGAAGCAATCCTTAGTATTTCTCTCTTTTCTCCATTGCTATCTCTTTCCTAACCACAGATTTTCAGAAATGATCTCTCCTTTCTCTGAACTTCCCAAAGCACCTGTTGTTTTCTCTCTCACTCTCACCAAGATGCCTGCCTTTCCAGGTTCCCAGATTACAGCTCTTGACCTCAAGCCTGAATTAGCGTGGGACAAAGACAACACCATCATGTATTTAATTAATTTATGTACTTGCTTATCTATCTATCTATCTATCTATCTATCTATCTATCTATCTATCTAATGTCTTATTCCCACAAGATTTTATAATCTCTCCTTTCTCTGAACTCCCAAAGTACCTATTGTTTTCTGGCACTCACTACTTTTGACTTGCATTTCCTTCATTCATGTATGTGAATCCCCCACTAAACTGTAAACTTCAGCGATCAGCCTATTTAGGCCCCAGACACCTATGTGCCTAACATATAGTAGGAAAGGCTTTTCCTTTGTCTGGGTCTTTTCTTGCTAAGCCTTATACTTGAGGACCATGAATGGCAAATGCCAACTGAATTAAAAGAGAGATGACTGCCATATCTCCATTGTACCCACTCAGAAGGATCCATATTGGTCCTTCAACTATAAGCATGCCCCAGCCCCAAGAAATTACCTATGTGCAGAATATATAAAATTATAGAAATTATTAAGAGAGTCTTTAAAGGGAATTACTAAGAGCAGTGAGAACTGTGGTTTTCTTCCCAGCATCACTCCAATCCAAAATGAGGGGAGGTCATAAGAACCGCTCCAGGAGATACCTGAAGTATTTTGGGAGGTGGGGATTGGCTTGCTCATTCTGGTTGCAATATCAGAGGGAAAAGACAGAGGGCAGCAGTGACAGCAAGCTACATCTACTATATGGTAGGTCAGGTAGAAACTATGGAAATTAGCCAGGCTAGAGTTGTTTTGGAAAGAATCTGCCCAGTGGGCAGTCTGCTGGGACTAGAGGGCCAAACAGTTGAAAAAGGCTTCCCTAGAAGGCAGTTGCTGAGAGGAATCCTGAGGAGTGAGAGGGAGAGAGCACCACCCATGTCAGGGAGTAGTTTAGTCCAGAGTAATTCACAGGAATCTCTGAAGAGCCCAAAAACTCACCAGTGAGTCCCATGCCAATTTGAATCAATGATATTGCTTTTGCAATATTGGATATTTTTAAGCAATTTGTATGATTTACTTGTGAACATGAATTTTAGATGCCTGCCATGCTAGAGGGCACTTGACAGGACAGAGCTACAATACCCCCACATAAGTAAAAAGTCATTTGCTCTTGTTGCTTCCAAATTCCCTGAAGCAAGAGTGGAGAGTAGGCAACACAAGGAAAGTAGAGACCATGACCTTCTCTCCCACTGTTAGCTCCAAGGTCAGGCTTGATCTAGAGGAAGAAAAAGTCTGAACTGGATGAAAAGATGAAATGTTAGTTTAAATGTCTAAAGGTGAGATCATTTTAATACCTGATACTGACCAGGAAATGATCTGCCCGCGGGATGACTGAGTTTGCAGTGATGGAAAAACAATAGTGTTTGAAGGCAGAGGTTAAAAAAACACGGAGGAGCCTGGGTGGCTCAGTCAGTTAAGCATCCAACTCTTGATTTCATCTCAGCGTTGTGAGACTGAGCCCCCCATCAGGCTCCGTACTCAGTGTGGAGTCTGCTTGAGATTCTCCCTTTTCCTCTACCTCTGCCCCTCCCCACCCCAGTCTCTTTCTGTCTTTCTCTCTCTTAAATAAATAAATAAATAAATAAATAAATAAATAAATAAATAAATAA
>NW_023270268.1:82283888-82337023 GCF_011800145.1 Mirounga leonina
TAAATAAATAAATAAATAAATAAATAAATAAATAAATAAATAAATAAAATCTTTTAAAAAATATCCCAAACACACTGCCCATATTTTTGGATTTCTAATCAAACTATCTACTTGTACACAGTCTAATTCTGTTCAAGGGCTCACGGAGTTAGCCAGTCATTTCGAAGGAAGCAAAAGAGAATAGGCTCAAGGTGATAGCATTCATCTTGTGATGAGTGCTTACAATGGGTGACACACTGCTGTACACTTCACATGCATTGTTTTATCTGATCCTCTCAACCCCCTGAGGACATTTCATATCAGGAAATTATTTCATAAATAGTTTGCCAAAGTTTGCAGAGATAGGGAATGGGAGAAAATGGCCATGGCTTTCACCTTCATGCTACTGCCTGCTAACTTAGCTCCTGGAACTCCCTGGTGTTTTTTTTTCTTTTTTTAGTATCATCAACCATGTTCACAGGTAAATCATACAAATTGCTTAAAAATATCCAACATTGCAAAAGCAAGATCTTTGATTCAAAATGTTCTAGTCATGTGACTATTAATAACACACAGAAAAATATGTTAATGGACTACAAATATACATTTCAGCCCGAAGAATTGAAACTGATGTTACTTACATCTCTGATGCTGGTAACTTCTGTCATTGGGTTGATACAATAAATGACTTCAATATCAGTTTCATGTTTTAAGATGTTACATGAAATTCTCAAGGTTATTAATATCCTGCATTGCCTGATGTTTTATCTGTTAGTTTTCATAACACTTCCATTGTTGAACAAGGAAAAAGAGAGGACTATGTCATTCTTTTTCTTTGCTCTCTGTTGAGGCAGTCACCTTTTTTACTTATTAAGAGTTAGTATGAAACCCTGAGTTCTTTGATAGGAAATACTTTATCAGTGTCATCTCAAAGGAAGGAAATGAGCAATAGCTGCTGTGAGCCACACCTTGCTTTTGAGAGAATTCCTGGAATTAAATGCTAGCATCTGTTCTCACATGTCAAATACCTAGCAAAAATCTGGTTTCATGTCAATGTGAAGAATAGCTAAATAATAGAAAGTGACCTTTGGGTTTTAAAGATTTCCCTTTCTAGATTTCCTATACATTTTTCTATGCACAAGACACACACCTATGAAGAACTCAGAATACACTGATCATTTTATGAGGCTAAGACCTATTTGCTATCAGGATATTTTAGTGCCAAATCTGAGGACTTCAAGCCTCAACTTACTCCAACCCCTCTTTCAAAAAACTCACAGGTAATGTGGTTTTAGTAATAAAGGTGCATCTTTCACAGAAGCTTTGATTTGTGTATTTCTAGAGTGTAATGGATAAATACAAATAATTCTGTTTACTTTGCTAAAACACTTACTTGTTAAACAGACCATCAAGGTAATGGCTACATCTTGCATGAGATACTGGTAATTCCCAAAGAGCTGTAGTTGCTGAAAAGGAAATAAAGGTAAATATAAGGGGACGCCTGGGTGGCTCAGTCAGTTGAGCATCCAACTCTTGGTTTCGGCTCAGGTCATGATCTCAGGGTCATGGGATCAAGCCCCACCTTGGGCTCTGCACTCAGGGCAGAGTCCGCTTGAGATTCTCTCTCTCCCTCGCCCTCTGCTTCTCCCTCCCCATGCTCTCTTTCTGTCTCTCTTTCTCTAAAAAAAAAAAAATAAACCTTGAAAAGTAAATAGAAGAGTTGCTTCTGCCATTGTAGCATTGTTATCATTGCCAAAACTCTTTCTGAAAGTAATCAGGAAGCAACAGTTATTTTTCTTTCCTCTTTAAAAAGAAAGTAATTTACCTATGATTTTTAGCATCTCACTGGAGAGAATGAAACCAGATCACAATTTTCCCAGTGTTTAACTTAATTCCATATTAGCAATGAGAGTCAGTCAGTTGGGAAACACCCTCTTTATTGACCACAGTAATCTGGCAGCTACACTCTCAACCTGGACAGCTGAATTCTCGAAATAAGATACCCACTGGGAATGTCAAGCATAAAATTTTGAAATCCAAGCCACAAATCATTCAACAGGTATTATTCTCCATCCTTATCCAGAGGCTGAGTTCACAATATCGTTCTCTTGGGGTCCATTCACTTTCACAAACTGAGCAAGTACCTCTACCCCAAGTAATCCCCTTACAGACTTCAGTCTGGTACGCTTGACTTCCTAAGGTTTGTGTAGACACAGAACTTGTTTGAAGTTCACATTTATGGAGTCATATATAAAAGTCAACTTGTTACCTCCAGAAACTTGCTTGGCAATACCTGTTGCAGGCAGCTCTGTTTCTCTGCTTCATAGCTGCTGACTGAACACTAAGTTATGATCTGAACCATTAGAGACCACCTTTAAGCAAATGATAAATAGTTCTAGATTCTTAGAGTATGAACCCAAGGCCCTGAAGTTTTTGATTAAAGGTCTCTACTGTGGGAAGGGGGGTGGGGAGGGCACCTGGGTGGTTTAGTTGCTTAAGCGTCTGCCTTCGGTTCAGGTCATGACCCCGGAGTCCCAGGATCAAGCCCCACGTTGGGCTCCCTGCCCAGTGGAGAGTATGCTTCTCCCTCTGCCCCTCACCCTGCTCATGCTTGTTCTCTCTCTCTCAAATAAATAAGTAAAATCTTAAAAAAAAATAAAGGTCTTTGGGGGACACTCTTATTCAGGTCTAGACCATCAGAGTGAATGGCTACAGAGTGGCCTATCTCTATGTGAACACAACTCTATGCATGAAGCCTTTGGAACTGAGAAGTCTTTCATAGTTTTGAGAAGACATAAATTGTTCCTCATCCTCCATAAATGGTTCCCCAAGGTTCTCACCCTCCAACTCTCTCTCTGTCTTCTTTACATTTCTTTCTCATACCCTTTCCTTTCTTTTCCCCTCAGAATGGTACAATTATATGTATGCAGATGAGATGGAACAGGGAGAAATTTTCCAAGGCAGCTTTAGTTTTGTTCTAGAAGCAACTTTCCTAGAACTACGGAGAACTTGGGAAGTCTGCCAGGCTGACATCCCAGAGGCACATAAGGGCTTGGCCAAGGGCAAGATCTAAGGTGTTCTTAGTGATAGAGGCAGAACTTGAATCTAGGTTTTCTGACTCCCAACGCAGTTCCTGTTTCTATCTGCCTGTTGCCGCTTAGCCCTCTGTGCAAGATTCTTGCCCACAACAGCCCACCAGATGCTAGAGTTCTGTGGTCCTCTCGTTCATCTCTCAAATGTCTCAGAAAAACAGTATAATAATTGCCTCCCTGAAGTGTTCCCTGAGCCTTTTGGATCATCTCACTGTAGAGCAAGTTATGACTGAAATAATGAAGATTACTTTCAAGTTATACATATTTCTTCTATATAGTTAATTTTAAAATGATTATTTTTATCATTTAATTTCAAAAGTCCTTTTTTTAAAATTTTTAAATAAGGGGCGTCTGGGTAGCTCAGTCAGTTAAATGTCTGCCTTTGGCTCAGGTCAATATTCCCTGGGTTCTGGATCCAGTCCCACATCGGGCTCCCTGATCAACGGGGAGTCTGCTTCTCCCTCTTCCTCTGCTGCTCTCTCTGTCAAATAAATTAATAAAAATCTTTAAAAAAATTTTTTTTTAAATGCTAATCCTTTACTGATGACATGTCTAAGTGTGTAAGTTCTGGGCAGTTTCAGCAGTAAAGTTCCAATATGGGAATTCTTCTAGTTTTTGAGTGCTTCAAGATCAAATTCAAAAACTTCTGTTTCTTTTTACCTCCTCTTAGTCTTTTGTCAAAAATATTCCATAGCTGGAGACTGATGCATTTCCTGCTGAGTTATATTTAGGCTGTTCTGAAGCTCTCTCCATACTCCAAGTAAAGAAATAGACTCTTGAAGAGGTCAAGTATCTCAGGTTATCTAGAAAAAAAACAACACTCCTAGAAAACTGATCCCTAGCTGCTTATTTCTAGCTCCATGTGTCATGTGCAGTTATGCCAAGTTCCCAAGTTTGCAGACATCTATTTTGAGAAATGTCATTTATTTATAAAACATTAAATCCTGTGTAAGAGCCACACCCCAAAGAATAAACCAAGAATGTAAATGCAACTAAAACTGGGAAGAAATTATTTAGGTTCATACCCAATAGAGCAGTGATGTACCAATAAACTGGATTATGCCATACATGGTCAAGTATTTAAATACCCCAAAGGATGAAACCAGAGCAGCTCGGCCTTCTCTGTTTGAGAAAAAATAAAAATAACTGGTTATGGATGATATACATTTCCTAGTCTCTTTTATATTTCAAATGGAGTTCAGTTTAATAGCTTGTTCATATACCTTCACTTAATCAATGATTCATCCTCTCAATTATTTATTGAAGCGAAATTTGCTCATTCATTCTCTGCTTTAATCATGACCTCACTCACTGACTCATACCGCACTTTTATTTAGGGCTGATGAAGTACCAGCATTCTGCTTAGAGTCGTGGAGGATATAAATGAATCAGGCACAGTCTTTATTTTGAGTGAACTAAAAAGATTAACATGGATATTATAAACACAAGACATCATGATAAGGTGCAAAATGTCGAGCTTTGACTTGACTGTGACTCGTTACGTCCTAACAACAGTTGCTTCTGAGAACTGAACTGTGTACGTTTTGGAGTCCCGCAGAGACTTCAAGCTAAAGGACAGGTGTTCTTGCATGTTAGGAAGCGTGGATGTGACTCCAGTATGTGAGATGAATGTGGTTTTGTTAGTTTCAATGCTCCAGGAAGAACCCATGGTAATAATCTGAGCTGGGGTGGAGTTCAAAAGACATAAAGACCACAGTAAAAACTGCAGGTTAAAAAGTCAGTATTCCCCCTTTTAAAAAATGCTGTTTGAGCTGTTATTCCCTTAACTGAGGCTTGGTTCAGGCAAGGGGTGATGACAGGCAAAGAAGACAGTGCAGAGCAGGAACTCACTATGGATGAGTGGGGAAACCTGGCAAACAACCCCTCCTGTAGCCTCTCTTGTCAAGGCAGAAGTGAATTCACATGGGAGGCAGCCCACATCCTCCCCCGGTGGCACGGACATCTGTGCTGCTCAAACACTTTGTCAGTGGATGGGGTACCCAAGAAGGAAAACCTTAAAAGCCAAACTAGTAACCGCTTCCCCTGAGGCATGATGAACAGGTTTGGGAGAGATGGGCCAGGATGCGTTGGCCAGATGTTTTCCACCAGGCCGTGAGGCACTGCCATTTGTCTTCAACGCAGAGACTGGAGCAGCACTCAAGCTGAGGAGGGGCCAGCATGTGAAGCCTGGACTGATTTCTCACATAAACTTTGTGGTTTCATCTTTTTTATCCTTTTGTGTGTGCCTTTCCAGAAAAATGAAAGCACCCAAATTCAAAGGCAAGTGCAAAACACCATTCTGAGGAAAGTATAAAGGAGGTTTGCACGGGCCTCCAAAATTACCGCTATTCCTAATGATGATAAATTTTAAGAAGCTAACTCATGTAGTTACGCATTCCACAACCATTCATTGAATGTTCTGATGTACCCAGCTTAGTACTGGACACGATAATATAGAAATGAATGAGGTACAGTCCTTGTCCTGAAGGGCTTCAACTAGAGCAACAAGTCAATCATGTTTCAAAGGATACAAACGAGAACCTGTGGATCTATGCATCTAAAACTGTACCTCAATGCCCCATCTGGAGTATGTTTTCCCAGGAATAAGCATGCATCAAGGATAGCAAGGGTAAAATGAGACTAAAAGAGCTGAATCATATCTAATTTTTATGAATCTATGAAATATAAAAGTCAAGAGCTTCTAACCTGAAGTCTTACTAAGCCATCTGCCACTAGAGAAATTTTACATCATGACTTGGATCTTAAAACACTACATTGCATTCACAAATGCATTAGGTCACATGTGTGAGACAAAACATCTGAAGTTCAAATGCCACTGCCTTTTGGTTGTATCAAGCAGGCACTTTGTGTAACTGTCCAAGAGTTTAAACTTCCTCCACACCTGGTGCTCCAGCTTACCCTCCATAACTCCCACCTGAAAATCTTCCTACCAACTGGGCTATTGGGCTCCTGCACTCTCCAGTTAAAACCCCATTTCTAAACATGGCTCTCCACTTCCCCCACCTGGAATATTCTCCCACCTCCTTCCTATTTACATACATCCTGTCCATCCTTCAAGTTCCAACTCCCCTGCTGAAATCTTCCTTCCTGGCTTAAGTCATCAACCTGAACTGCTAGAACAACTACCATATTGTTTGGACATTAATGTATTAAAACTAATTTGTTGAGCACTTCTCAGTTATCAGGCAGAAGATTCTCCATTTTGTGACTATATTTCTATCTATCTGGACCTTTACTGGGATGTGAATCCTCCAGGGCAAATATCTGTCTCATCCTTCATCCATCATATTTCCAAGCACAATATTTTTAAAAGTTCCATGAGTTGCATTGATGATAGAAACCATGATCTAGGGAGAGGGTCCTGTGAACTCTCATTTTGTAGTTACCTTGATATGAACCAAAGTTAAGATAGTAGAGAGAGTAAGGAAAGGGCTTGGAGAGAGTCTTCGAAAGACAGATCAGGAAAACACAATGCCTGCTTGGCTATTGGCAAAGAAGGGAAAGAGTTCAAAGCGCTCTGAGGTTCTCAGGGCTCGGAGGACCAGAGAACACAGGAATTAGGAAAAGGAGCTGCTCTAGAGGCAGGGGAGGTGCTGATGTTTCAGGGTGTGGAAGGACACAGGTACGTGCACCCTGGGATCAGGGAGATGTGTCGAGCTGTCTCGCTGCTATGCAACCAGACACAGGCATGGAATTTCAAGACTGGCACCTTTAGGTGAGTGATTCCTGCTAGTAGTTGCCCATTCAGATGCACAGATGCACCAAGGGACATGCTGGAGAACTTCATGATCATCCTTTTTGAATAAATCTCAAGTTTTGGTGACGTCTTTCAGACCACTGGCCATGAAGATAGACTGAAGTTACCCAGCAGTGTTATAGGAAGCTACAGGTGAATAAGATTTGTGAACAAAATATAAAACCTAATGTTTTGTTCTTAGATACATTTCAAATATGAGTAGACACAAAATCAGCAATGAGAATCGAGGCGAGGTGAGGGAGCTACTGAGAAAATCAGGTCTTTAATTCCTTCCCCTTCCCTCAAATGTAGTCTTTCATGTGATCATTTTGGATATTCGCCGACTTGTATCTCGGAGAGGTAACACTATTTGGGGAAGCTATCTGATGCAGTGTTCCCTTTGTGCTTCCTCACCCACCCCAATCCCAGTGAGGAAGTTTCCACTCTGCACCCAACATACAAAATAAGGGAGAGGAGAAGGAAGAAATGCAATTGGTTTTTAAATATCAACTCCACCTTTCAACTATCCACATGACATCACCTTTCATCCTGTAAGCCTCAGCAAAAGTCACTTTTTGGGTGGCTTTTACCAGCATTCCCAAGCAGCACGAATGGCCCCTTCATTGGTGCTCTGGTAGCACTTGACCCATACCTCTGTTGTGAAATTTATCGCTTTAAATTATGGTTGAGTTCTGTCCAAAGTCAGATAATGAGCCCATCGGTCATGAGGGTGGAAAGGGAAGAGGTGGCTTACTTTATGAGCTGAGGCACGCACTCGATGTTGGCTGTTTTTGAGGTGAAATGGGAGGCCACAGACGCCTCCTGCTCTGACAGCGAAATGCCCACGTGAGCCATTTTCAAAGCCTACAATGATAAATCCATGTTACACCCAGGACTCCTCGGGCCAGGCTCTAACTCTTCAAACACCATGAGGCTATTCTTCACATTGTCGAGTTTATAACACTGTAGCCTTCCAGCCCCAGGTCTGTGTTTATGCTGTCCCTCCACCTGGAGTACCCTCCCTCTCCTAATCCAGGAAGTCATTAACTAAGGAGGCAGCAGATAAACAATGATCCTGAGGTAGAAGAGTGGTGGGTGTGTTCTTGTGTGTGTGCATTGGTTGTGGGGATGTAGATGTCATAAGAAAATGGAAGCACTCATTCAAGAAGTCCATGAAAAAGGTGACAGCATTTGGGTGGACATTTGTGGGGGGCCTTCCCTATCACAATTCTTACCACTCAGCAGGCCATCTTCATGAACAAAAGGAAAAGATATCTAATCCCCACTTTTCCTGGGTGGCCTGATCTAGCCAACCAGCTAACTGCTGGGATGAAGTACGGGGCGTAAAGCATCTTCACTGGCGACAGGGACCAGATCATACACATCATAGATCATTCCAGGCCATGTGTTGCCTCACTAAAATAAAGGCTGATTCATTCTCATCAAGACTGGAAGCAGCCCATGGGCGCCTGGGTGGCTCAGATGGTTAAGCGTCTGCCTTCGGCTCAGGTCATGATCCCAGCGTCCTGGGATCGAGTCCCGCATCGGGCTCCCTGCTCCTTGGGAGCCTGCTTCTCCCTCTGCCTCTCTCTCTCTCTCTCTGTCTCTCATGAATAAATAAATAAAATCTTTAAAAAAAAAAAAAAAAAAAGACTGGAAGCAGCCCAGAGAGTGCACAGAGCAGACAGTGGCTAATTAACAGACCAGCAAGTTCTTAATCCTACAAGAATTATGTGAGCATAAAATGGGATTTTGTACTTCTGTAGTTCTGTAGTACTGCAAAGTATCTTGTTACCATGAAATTCCTGTTCAATAAGTATTAGAATATTTGCTTTTTCCTCTTTTCTTCCTTAGTATTTTGTTTCTCTATTACATATTTTAGGACCATCTACTTTATGTTTGGGTTAATATTATGCAAGATTCTTTCCCCAACCAGATAATGAATTTTAGAGAGGCAGAGACTATGTCCTTTTTAACACTTATTAGTTCTTTTGTTCTAAATTCTACATAACTATGGGAATGGGTACTCATTTTAGGTTTTGAAGAGCAGACTAACAACTGGCTTCTCATGAAGCGTAAGGTAGAAAAATTTATAATAGATCTTTAAGTGTGAGCACAGTTTTTCACAGAACTTTGAAGAAAATATGTAAAAAGAAAGTAAAACAACTACCTAGATCTTAAGTAGCTAATAGGCTTTGGAAATACAAAGCAATTTTCTTCAGTTTTGTACTGAAAATATTTTCTTATGTACATAAATCTTCAAGGTAGGCTACTGTTTCAACATATCTTCAAAACTCAGAATCTAAAACATGTGCTGCCTTCTACCGTGTATGGGAAGTAATCTGCTGAGAATCATTAATTTAGGCTTGTTATAGTTTGTGATAGCCAAATAATTTGGTCTATGATTTCACTGATGGTAAGAATATGGGGTTAGGGCGCCTGGGTGGCTCAGTTTGTTAAGCGACTGCCTTCGGCTTAGGTCATGATCCCGGAGTCCTGGGATTGAGCCCCACATCGGGCTCCCGGCTCAGCAGGGAGCCTGCTTCTTCCTCTGACCCTATCCCCTCTCATGCTGTTTCTCTCTCTCTGTCAAATAAATAAAAATAAACAAAATCTTAAAAAAAAAAAAAAAGAAAAAAAGAATTTGGGGTTAAAGCCAACTTTTAGAAACTAACCCTGGAGAAGTTTAGCAGGAAAAAAGTGCAGTTTATACATAAATCAAAACTTTAAATCATCCATTTCAAATGTTTTTTTTCACTAACCCTTTACTAAGTTGTGTGACTTCAGGCACAATAAATAAATAAATAAATAGAAAAAGAAAAGAAAAAGAAAAAAGAATTCACCTCCCTGATTTTCACTTTTATTTGATAACATGAGAGATTTAAACCAGCTCATCTTGTAAAGTCCCTTCTGGGTCTGAGCTACAGGAGTCTAAGTAGTCTCCTTGTCCTTTTTATCCTAGGAGTTGTCAGAAAACAGCAGAAGTGGCTCATCCGGCTTTATACCTCTCAGCATTCAGCCAACACTCGGGTGTAGGGAATGTAAACAGCAAACTGATGAAGTGATTGCTGGCAGAGGGGTGAAAAGACAGACCCCAGGGAAAGGTGGGGTCCTCAAAAGGGACAGTAGGGAACCACCTCCGTTGGTTGAAGTCATTTCTACTCACCCCACAGTCATTAGCCCCATCTCCACACATGGCCACATAATAACTGTAAGGGAAACCATGAGAAAAATTAATGCCTTAATGCCTCACTTGGATAATTTTCATCACAACCAACTCACATACAACGTGTGTGTGTGTGTGTGTGTGTGTGTGTGTTGAACACACGTGGAATCAGGCTGATGGAAAATGACTTGGAGAGATATATTCCTGGAGGAATAAGGCCATTGTATTATTTAAATTGTTTCAATCACATAGAAAGGATAGTGATTCTGCCAAAGACGTCCACCAAGATGATTATACATTTCGAAAGAAGTCCTGGGTGATTTTATCGACTATGGCTAAGCTTCAGAGTGTACAGCCAGAATCACACACTTCCCACCCCTAGCGCACAGATACAACCTAATCCATCTGTGATTTGGTGGCTGACACCATTGAAAGTTTAGAGTTTAGACACTAGGAGGAGAAACGCGTGGGAAATGGTTGAACAGATAGAACCAGAGATATAGACACATAATCTTGATGCACCCTGGAGTGATATGAGATAATGTGCTGTACTGGTTTGATGTGCAAACACAACAATATAAATAGAAGAGTAAATATAAAGCTGTTGTGAAAGAAAAGGAATTTCTGATGCAGGACACACTCTGTCTTCTCTTATAGGTAAATAATACATTACAGGTATTGATTAATGGCAATACTATTAAAGGCTCAGAGACAATTTGCCAAAAACACACAAAACAACAAAATCAATACAGGCAAAAAATGAAGTTCTCAGACAATTTCCTTGTTATTAGTTGGCACATAAGACATGGTCATTTGTATAAGTTGAAAATTGTCAAATGTAAACAAACTCATGAGGTTCGACCTAATATTTGGCTGCTAGACATGAAGATCCCCCTATGAACATTTTATGTGCTCACGTGTGTGTCATGACTACACACATTTGCTGAAGTGGCTTCCTTTCTTCAAGCTTGAAGCACCTATTTAGTCTTTACATCACACAAAGAATCTTACATCTTCTAGTGTTTCCTGAATGCAGGCAAGAACTTGGACAACCTTATGTTCATTGCCAGTGATAAAGGCAGAAGGAGTAAGATGGGGAAATTGAGAAGACAGTTCATTCTGAGGTAGCATCTATCTTCCTGAATTGATTTTTCTTTAAGGGAATATAGCTTTTCAAAAGTAAGCATATAAATTGACAAAATTTCTTAGACATTTGAGAAGGGTAAAATTACTTTCCTCAGCCACTATCATATAATGACCATGTAAGTAAAATAATCATTTTAGACACCAGTTACTAACCCAGCCTCAATGCATTATGGGAGTTGATAGGCAGTTTCTTAAAACTTCTCTAAGAATGCTTTGGCAACAAAAAATAATAGTGAAAGTCAGTCTCCTGATTTTACCTACTACTTCTCGGCAATTATGTGAAGTTTCACTGTTCTCCTTTCCTTTTCACTTTCCAGAAATCTGTAGCCCAGAAATTGTAACATCCCCAGAAAGTTATAGGTAGGTCTGGTCTCAAGAACTATTTCATTCTGATGTGACTCAGTCATCTATTCTTTTTAAAGGACATAAGAAAGGACTTTTTTTTTTTTTTTTTTTTTGGCCTCCATACCCAAACCCACGCAGGTCAGATAAAGTGAAAATATCATTCCACCTCTTTCCTAGAAGACCTGAAATCATTCACATATCTTCTAATGGACCAACCTTAAATAATTCCAGATGATGACTCACATGCTTCCCCATTTTTCCTGTTCTGAACTACACAAGCCCCTATTTTTTCTATTCTCCACATTCAAGCCGAGAATCTTCCTCTAAGTTATGCTGTAGAGGCCACAGAAGGAATGCTGTCTGGGGTAGACAGTTTCCAAAATGGCTCTCTATGATTGCCACTTCTTGGTATTCATAATGTTGTATAAAGCACTTCCTTGAGTGGGGGCTGGACCTAGTGACTTGTTTCTCATAAAAATAATTTAGCAAAAGTAATGGGATATCACTTCTAAGATGAGGATATAAAAAATACTGATCTCTCTCTCTCTCACTCTATCTCTTTTTGCTTGCTCACTCTTGTGGAAGCTAGCTACCACACTGTGAACTGCCTTATGAAATGACCTATGTAGCAAGGAACTGTGGGTGGCTTCTGTCCAACAGCCAATGGAAAACTGGGACTCTTAGCCCAACCACCCACAGGATCTAAATCCTGTCAACAATATGCAAGAGAGGCTGGTGGCAGGCCCCTCCAACTCCAGCGCTGAGGGACCTGCAGTCCTGGCAGACACCTAATGGAAGCCTTGTGAGAGACCCGGAGCCAGAAGACTCCATTCAGCACACCTGGATTTCTGACCCATAGAAATGAAAAATAATAAATAGTGTTATTCTAAGCTACTAAATCTGGAGGTAATTTGTTACACAGCAATAGATAACGAATACACTCTCCTCTTTCAAGCAATAATACTTACTTTAATTTTTGAAATTCTTCAACAAGACTAGATTTCTGTCCAGGAGACATTCTTGCAAAAATGGTTCCATTCACCAGAATCTAAAGAGAAAAACAACTATTACAATAAGGTTAGGATGAAGTACACTTTTTAAATAAAAGAACAGCCCTGAAAATCATTCCTGGCCACTGTTTGAATATAGCCTTGGGCAGTATGTCATTAGCCCAAATGTCAGGACAGGGAGAAAGGGGACTTGGTGCTTTACTATTCAACTTTCACTTTCATCCCCCATCACAACATTATGACTTCCTTCCAGGCCATTTTTCTGAGATGGGATAACCTTGAGTTAATAACTGGAAAGCAGCAGAGCATATAGGACAAAAATGCTTAAGGAAATATAGTTCTTTTTACTAAACACCATCTCCACAATTGTAGCATAGGTAAAGGAAAAAAACAGATGAAGAGTGGAGAACCAAGGTTCTATTCTCCGCTCTGGTCCAACTAGCTGAGCAAACCTTCCACAAGGGACCTTACCTCTCTGAATCTCAGCTGCCCCAACTCCTCAAGGAGGAACTGCACTAACAGCTTTCTAGAAGCCTCTGGGGTCAAGATTCAATGGTCCTTGACTGGTAAGGCAACAGAATTTTCAAGAAACTGCTTACAGATGGTTGCTGCCCTCAGCTTGTGCTCCACTTATCTCCTTCACACTGATAGCACAACCCTGCACAGCATTATTTTTAAATAGACACACAGAGGACAAGATAACAAATGATTTTGAAAATAAACCATGGGCTTTTATTTCCTGCTGCTGTAATTTAAGAATCCAGACAGGACAGGGAATAGAGCTCAGGCTGCCATTGAGTTGGTGGCTTTCAGAGAGGCTGACCCACAAAACAGGCAGTGCATTTGGAACTATTTGGAGATACTCCCTGCTGGGGAGGGAGAGATGGAAGATGGCTGAGATTGGGCTGGCCATGAGGGCGAGGAGCTGGACCAGAGCTCAGACTCTGAAGAAGGGGTCATGCACATATGCAGGACCAGGTAGGGCTAGAGAACTTCTGAAGGAGCAGTGCCCCTTTGGGGATGTTTATTCCCCAAATCTGAGATAACCTCACTGATCATCACCTTCACTTCTCTCTTCTTTTTTGACTCACTAATTTGAGAGCAAAACAAAACATTTCATTTCACCAGTACTTACTTTTGGAAGCAAGCTGTTGAAATGCTGAAATATCACTTGGTATGATTTCCCACTCATTGCAAAATGGTAACAGCTCCCTCTTGCTCCATCAGGCACTGAACTGTTTCCAATGTTAAGGTAGGTTTCCTAAATTTAAAAGGGCATAGTTTCCACATGGGTTCTCAAGGAATGTCTCTGCTTTCCTGTGTTTTATGGAAGGAAGTGTGTTTAAATTACATAACGGTGGGAAGGCCAGCAAATACATAATGTGTAATTTGTCCATGGAACTTAGACTCAGATAAAGAAGACACTCCTAATGTCCTCCCCAAATTATATGAACATATGAGACATCGACAACATAATGCTTGGGATCTTGTCCTAGGAGATAATACATGTGATATTAGTCTACTAAGGAAATCCTTCCAAGGTACCAGTTAATGATTCCAAGGAAGAGTAGAAAACATTCTTTCCTTCTCTTTCTTCTCCTCTTCATGCAGACTTTTATTTCCTAAGATCTTTTACCATTCGTTCATTCATTCATTCACACATCATGCCCCAATTTCTTCCCTGTAAAGTAGGCAGACTCCTTCTTTGGAGCCTAACTCCTTATAGCACTTGCCTTCTCCCCACCTCAACAGGTGACATGTTCCCTCACGGTGCCCAGCTCCTCTTGCATACCCTATGTGCCATTGCACCAGTTCGACTCCTTTGCTGAAACCCTTTCTCTCCTGCCCTCCACCTATCAGTGTGTCCCATCACTGCATTCTAGCCGCCCCTGGTCAGCCCCAAGAAAGAGCCCCAATGAATGCACATGCACTCATCGTGCCAACAGCTGATCACGTTTTTTCATGCAACATTTCTCAGAGGTCCTTACATTAGTGTAAGACTCTGAGTTCAAATAGTGTAAAAGGTGAGAAATTTTTTTCATTAGAAGGATCCATCTGAGGGAAAGCATTGTTTTGGGAAGAAAAATATTTTGATGTGCTGAATTGGGAGGCAAAGCAATATACCCCTCCCTTTCCATCCCTCATTGCAAAACAGCCAACAAAAGATATGCTTAAAGCAGTCCACATGAGGTAAGGACAGAATTCCTTTTGTTTTCACTGGAAAGCTGGAGAAGGAAAGTGTGGTGGGAGGGAGCCAGAGAGGACGGGAAAGCCTGAGACTGTGATGTGACTTCTCCCAGCAACAACCAAAAATTCAGTAAAGGTATTACACAGGTGAATGGGTAGTGTGAGTGGACTGTTTGTTAAAAATTAGCGAAGACCTGAGTTTTATCACATAGTGTAATTGAGGCAACATGCATTAACACAGAAGCAAGTGAGTTTGCAAGGAAATAAGCACCAGAAATCTGCTGAAAACATAGAGAGAGCTGCCATCTTTTACAGCCGATGCAATGGGGTTTGAGCCAAGTAGGGGCAAAGTCACTCTGTACAGTTGTGCAGTTTGTATACTGAACAAGGCCTACTCTACACTTAACAATCCAAGGGGCTGGTCAGTCTTGAGGAAGGGAGCATTTTTATAATTTACCACTTGGAGGACCATGTCCTTGAACTCACATGTAGGCAGAGGTGCTACATTTAGTGATGGGATGTCAGGCTGCAACTCATTTTCTTCACAAAATCATAGGAAGCTTGCTATCTAGAGAAGCCCAACACCTGTTAACTTCATGTCAGGGGCACAGCACAATCTAAATACCCATGGATCTGGGTGCAATCAGACAGACTTAAATTTTATTTCCTGCTCTGCAACTTGCCAGTTGTGTGTCTTGGGTAAGTTTACCTTGCAGGGCCTCAGTTTTCTCATTTGCAAAATGAACAGTTTCACAGGCTAACTGTGAAAATCAAATGGGAAATATGGGTGTAAATTATTGGTTCTCAGCCATGACTGCATATCAGAATCTTGGGGAGAAAAGGGCTAGTGCAAGCTCCCAGCCCAGAGAGTTGGATTTAATCAATGAAGCCTTGACACTGGAAGCTTAAAAACTCTTCCAGGTGATTTCTTTGCACAGCCAGGGCTGAGAAGTGCCGGTGGAAATGCTAAATGCTTTGCAAACTGCAGAACTCTGGACAGCTGTGAGGGGTTTTGACCGTGGTGACTTCTAATGCTGAGAGAAGGCTGCTGGGACCAGGGCTATATGCCATCAGCGCAGGCCACCAAGGGGCTTTCTAACATTTGCTCACACTCTTCTGCAGTCCATTCTCTTGGTTCTCGACCAGCTGCCAAGTCACAGAGGCAGGAACAAAATTTTCTGGTTCATTGGCTTCGACAAGGATCACTTGGCTTCCTCTAGGAATCATTTCAGAATTCTTTGCCACAGTAATGGCTGTTTGAAGGTTGTCACCTAGATGACAAAGAGAGTCAGCTTGTTTTCTGTATAAATCTCTCAGCAGCCAGAACTGAGCTCTGCCTCTTCTGAGTGGCCATACCACATTGCTGGTGCTGTTTGGGGGCATTTCCCTCTATCTGCCTTATTTTATAACCACTTGGTGGGCGGAACCTCTTGCCTAAGCCTGTCTGTCCCTAGTGGTCAAAATCTATGTCTATATCTCCCTCCCACAATAGCATCATGTCCTGAACATTGCATATTTCCAAAACAAGCACGAATGAAGAAAGACATGGTTAAGCACTTTATGACAGATCTTCAGGAGACTGACAGCCCTGAGCAGTGAAGGTAACATAGGCCCACTCTCATAACATGGAACCATCCTTGGAACATGGATTATCATCAAGCAGAGAACAGAACACTGAAAGCTGAGCCATGCTTGCGTTGGATCAGCATATGCCATGCCTGCCCCACAGACCTGAAGGACAATCCAGTAGAGTCTTTACACCCTTTCCACAGAAGTCTCACTGAGGTTCCTGATGAGCACATATCTATTCTTGTGTTTAAACATTTATGGTGAGCTGACTGGCACTGTGCCAAGCGTGGGTAGGGAGAGGGGACATTAGACATAGAGAATGAAGTATGATCCCTGCTACCAAAGCTTATGGTCATGTTAGGGCTGCTGCTCATGTGCCAGGGTAATGGGACCCCAAGGTAATAAATGACAGCTAAGCATTTTTCCTTTTCCCTCAGCCACATGAACCCACTCAGCTCACATGGTCTTTTCTCATTCCTGGGATACATTGAATGTGTCAAGCCTCCGGAAACACGCACCAGTAATCATCACCGTCCTGATGCGGGCTTCACGCAGTTCCTTCAAGACTGGTTTGGTTTCCTTTTTCAAGCGATTCTCCATTATGAGAAGTCCCAGAAATGTCATCTCTGACTCTGCCTTCTCTCTTTGGATTCAGGAGAAAATCAATTTTAAAACTTATTTATGTAGTCTTGACAGTTGAACTTTTATTTTTTCCTTTTAAAAAAATTTCTAACTTTTATCAACATAATGCATGCATATGTTTTAAAAATCAGAAAGAACCCAAAGCTTGTGATGAAAACCAATAGTCCCTATCTCCACACCCCCTCACCCCTTCTCCTTCCTAGAGGCAACCACTTCTATATCTTCTGGCAACTTCTCCCAGTTTCAACTCCATTTTTAAAAACAATGTGCTTATCTACCAATTCTTCTGTTGGTTTTTAAAACTTTTGTTAATCATATATATATATATATATATTTTATTTCAAAGACCTTTTTTGACCTTGTAATCATTTTAGTTAGACATTGATTAAGTATGTACTGCATATGAGATACCATGGTAATAGTCGGATATGGAATCATTCATTTCAACCTCCATCCGTAACCTCCAGAAAATACATGACATCAACCAAGCATTTGAAAAGTGTTCAGAATTTGAAATTGGAAGCTTCCTGACTAACTGGGTTACATTCATTATGGGGAACCTCTCCTCAGGAATGGAGTAAATGTCAGGTTACTTTTTAAAAAGTAAATGTGGGGGCCAAGATCTCCTGCTTAATCTCGCATTGTTTCTTTTTCTGTCCAGAGAGGAGTTAAGATTGCAGAAGGAGAGGGAGACCTAGGGATCTAACCTTGCTGTGTACGGTCAATCAACCCCGATGTTGGGTCCCATCCCACCTCCATCTGCCACAATATGTGACAGAGCTGAGTCTCAGCCTCTCAGATTCCACAAGGTGAAGCAACTTCCCTCTCCCGCCATCTCTCTCTCTGACATGGTGTAGACTATGCTTTTTCCATCTGCTGATTCAGTTGCCACTCCCCCCCCACTTCCTTCACATTTTAGGGAAACACAGAAATCTCTCATCTGCACTTATCGCTTGTCTAGTTTTCTTTGATATTGTTTCTTTTCTATCATGTTGGTGAAACTTGGGAGAAAGAGGAAATAAACACATGGTCAGTAAACCTTCTTTAGGAGAAAGATCAGAGATGGATTTCTTGGTGAAAAATATAACTCAAACTTAGATGGGAACATGGTAAAGAAACTTCTCTCTGGGGGCACTTGGGTGGCTCAGTTGGTTAAGTGGCTGCCTTCGGCTCAGGTCATGATCCCAGGGTCCTGGGATCGAGCCCCACATCGGGCTCCATGCTCAGCGGGAAGCCTGCTTCTCTCTCTCCCACTCCCCCTACTTGTGTTCCCTCTCTCCCTCTGTCAAATAAATAAATAAAATCTAAAAAAAAAAAAAAAGAAAGAAACTTCTCTCTGGAGTAGAGAACAAGTTACCAAATCTTCATTCAAAAGTCCATTCACCAAATAACTACTCTGTTTTAGACCTTATAGTAGGCACTTCAGTGAGTACTCAGATAATTAGATATGAATCCTGCCTTAGTGATCTCAGAGAATATTATAAATGATCTACCTAATACAGATTGTGTTAAATTCCCATCATTTAACTTCATGAGTTTCTATTATAAATTGGACTAATATTTTCTAATTGGCTAGAACTAAAAGAAAGATCCAGAAATCTTCTCACCAGTTTATTCTGGTTTTGGTCTCTATTTTACGATTCTTCCCCTCTTTCACCAATTCAGGCACTTAGGCCTTTTGCTACTCTGCAACATTCCCAGCAAAATCCTGTGTCAGGACCCTTGTGTCCACTCTTCCTACTGCCTGCAATGTTCTTCCTCTGGATATCCACATGCTTTGCTCCCCTATTTTACACATTTCGCTGTTCAAATGTTACCTCCTGACAAGACTCGCTGACCACCCCATGTAAAATGGCATTATTATCTATCTCCCCCAGTTAGGATATAAGCTTCTGAGGGCAAAGATTTTATTTTATTCAATTCTGAATCTTCAGTGTCTTGAAGAGCATCTCACACAGAGTCAAGCTCAATAGAAATTTGCTAAACCAATGAAAGAGGGAATTTTGATAAAGTATTTCTGTTTTCTAGTTTGTTTGTTTTGTTTTTTTTTTTCTAGAAAAAAGGAAACTCTTCTACTTCCCTTTTATGATACCAGTTTTTAAAGAAGTTTTTGATTCTCCTAATTGGGAAACTTTGCTGAATATAATTTGATTGTGCTAAAACTCAAAACACTTTTCCTTTTCTCTGTCTGAAAATAGTAAATAAATTTTAAGAAGCATAATAGGAGGTTGATATTCTCTATGAAAATCTGAGATGGTTGGTAATCTAGTACATTGTATCATCACTTTCTTATTTTGTTATATTTATAATAATGGCTATCTCTCTAGTGACTTTTAAATGAGAGCATCACAACTGTACTAGTATATGGCAGCTTGGTGGTGACTAGCCTTGTCTAGCTACATAAATATTTTTCTTCATACATAACCCTAGCTTTTGTTATTAAAATTTTTTTGTCTCGAAGTTATAAAATCCTGTGTGTTATGGGTCTTCATGCTTGCTTAAGAATAGCTAACACCTTGAATATTAAATCTGAGAGTGCCATTCATTTATTTCAAAATGATCTTTGTGATTCTATTTAGAAGATTAAAATGTCGTGGCTGAAAGGTTCCTTAAAGATCATCCAATTCTACACTTTAGAGATGAGGGAAATAGATACAGTGTAAGGAAGGGACAATGATTCCATTAGAGCTGAGGGACAGAGGTTGTAAATAGTTACACTGAACCAAGGATATCCACATCTTATGCAAAGGTGCTAATTATATATAAATGAGGGTCTCTCTATCAGCAACACAAAATCAAAGATGATAATGCATAGATAATTTGTTAGTCAATGTTCCACATTATTTCACTATTCCTTTGTCTTAGACAATTCAAAAATAACCTTTAAAAACTGAGAAACATTAAAAAAAAAGAATCTGCAGATTATCCTCTAATGAGGACAACTTATACCCTTAACGTAATGAAGAATACTGAATTCTATTTCATATAACTCAGCTTGCACTCACTACCTCTCCAG
This sequence comes from Mirounga leonina, assembly GCF_011800145.1. Classification (NCBI taxonomy): domain Eukaryota; kingdom Metazoa; phylum Chordata; class Mammalia; order Carnivora; family Phocidae; genus Mirounga; species Mirounga leonina. The sequence continues at coordinate 82,303,798 of NW_023270268.1, forward strand.
ATCTGAGGGAGGTGTACTATTGAGCCCTGAAAGAATCCAGGTCTGAAGGATGCGGGAAGTCTGTCACAGTGCCCATTGTCTCCTTCTTTTAAGGAGATAGGACCCCCAGTCAGTCAGCCACATAATGTTCCAAGGCTGAAGGAGTGTTGGTTATTTTTGATGGGATGATGGAACGCAGGGCAGAGATAGCTCACTGATGTCTGGGAGTCAGGAGATCTGGACTGCCATCCTTGTTCTACCACCAACCAGCATTGTGACCTCAGCAAGTCTTTCCCAGTATGGCTTAGAGTCACCTATTTCCAAATTAGGAGATTGGATGAGAGGAGTCTCCATCTCTAGGAGGCTTCCCTGTGATTTGAGCTGTCCTGTCCATCTCCAGCATTCTTTTACCTGATGTACACAGAGCTTACTCTAGTGCCGATTTCTGAGTTCCTTACCGGGCTAATTTCTGTACTTCTGAAAGCTTCTCCATCTTCAAGTCTTTATGGGCAAGGGCAATGACACGGAAGCCTTGTGCTGTATAATTCTTCAGTTTCTGTGGGAAATCCTTGGGTACTATCAAGTGAGAGGAAAGAGGTAAATGTAAGGTCACATTGAAGGCTACCCAGCTCCTAAACAAGACTCTGGGATCCAGTCACTGTCCCTTGTTTTAAAACTCCAAAAAACACTTTAACAGAAAAACTACAGCTCCAGCTAAAAGCCACAAACAACTCCATCAGTGTGCTCTTATTATCCTGACAGAAATGAATGCCAAAGATACACTGGTCATTAACTGGGTGTCAAATCCACTGGTTGGGTTTAGTAAGGACAGGCCTCAGGACTGGGTCTACATGGGTAAAGTGAGGGAAACAGCTGATCCACTAGACCAGGAGTCAGCAAACTACAGGCCAAATCTGGCCCCTTGCTTGTTTTTGTAAATAAAGTTTTATTGAAATGCAGCCATGCCCATTTGTTTACCATCTATGGCTGCTTTGGGGCTGAGTGGCTGAGACAGATACCATGTGGCCTGCAAAATCTAAAGTATTTTCTACCTGGCTCTTTGCAAAAAAGCTTGCTAATCCCTGCTTTAGATGACAGATGATACAATGCCAACATTTGTGTATTTTGGTATAGTAGTCATAACTAATATTAAAATATTGATAAAATTTTACGGTTTGTAGAATACCTATAAGGGTATTAGAAAGAAGCACAGCATAATGGAAGTATATAGTGTCTTAGGTAGCAAAACACCTGACTTCTAGTCTCCACTCTACTGCCAACTAGATCTCTGACTTTGGGCTTGTTAGTTCTCTCTTCTATACCTCAATTTCCCCATCCATAGAATGAGGGGTTATGGAACTCTATGTTCCCATTCAGCTCAGACTTTCTGTAGTTCTAAAATGTTCCGGGGGTGGGGATCAAGGAAGATCTTGGCTCTCTCCATTTCTTAAATACAGAGGGAGAAATCACTGCAGTCATTATTAGCATATGTCAAAGATCTAAGGTAAGGACAATAAGAAGAATTGAAAGTGCTACCAGAAGGATGAGGGGTGAGAAGTGACAGGCCGGAATTGTGCAAGACTGTTGAATCACAGATCTGTACCTCTGAAACAAATAATGCAATATATGTTAAGAAGAAAAAAAAAAGAAGAAGATAGCAGGATGGGAAAAATGAAGGGGGGGAAATTGGAGGGGGAGACAAACCATGAGAGACTATGGACTCTGAGAAACAAACTGAGGGTTCTAGAGGGGAGGGGGGTGGGGGGATGGGTTAGCCTGGTGATGGGTATTAAAGATGGAACGCTCTGCATGGAGCACTGGGTGTTATACGAGCAATGAATCATGGAACACTACATCAAAAACTAATGATGTAATGTATGGTGATTAACATAACAATAAAAAATTTAAAAAAAAAAAAGAAGAAGTGACAGGCCCAAACCCTCACAATAGAACACGGGCAATAGTCACCAGTTAAAATTTCAAGAAGATACTTTTATCTGTGAGGGTGAAAAAAAATTAAACAGCAAAATACAGGCCATCAGTCTGTGAAAGATAGAGTGATAGAGGTAATGGGAGCTCTGAGAAAGATCAAAGTCAGAAAAAAGGAGCTGCTTCTAAGGTAAAAATGGCTCTAAGTAAAGGAAGAAGTTAAAGCAATCATCTGCCAAATCTAGAATTGTGTGCCCAAGCTGATGGCTATCAGCAATCATAAGGAGAATATAGATGAAAATCAGGAGAAAAAGACCAATTTTATCCAAATGAACTCATTTGAATGCAACAATATTCTTAAAATCTGGGCTGCCGCTTAGAGGGTGCATATGTTTATAAGACTAAAAAACAATACAAATCAGCTGAAAATCTAGCCCAGAAAGATGAAATTGCTGTGAAAATGATCAATTACATTGCTCTAATACTATCTAATTTACTCTAATCACTTTTTTCCCTAAGATATTTATCTTGTCTATATTCTCCTTTCATTGATCTGCACAAGGCCCTTACATGGTGACAGCCCCCAGAGGTGGCGGGCGGAGCGCCCCAGCTGCAAGATAAGTGCAGTATCCAGACCTGTTTCATTGGTTCCCAGTGCATGTTCCTCATTCTTACCCTTCCTGGGGACCCTTACGTCGCTTCCTGTTTTGGCTCCTGATGTTTGCTTCACATCTCCTTCCCTGATACCCCATTGTAGCTGTACTTTTCTGGATGGACCAAAGCCAGATATATACTCTCTGCCTGTCTGCCTTGAAATTCTCACCACTGCCTTATCAGATCTACTGGGCCCCACTTCTCACTCACTGAGAAAATAATCACCTCCACATTCATTGATTTAGACTTGTGTATTTTATGTATTTGGGCTTCGAAAATATTTTACCTCCTGAAAGAGAACAGGGTCAATTAAATGAGTACCTGTTTCAGACTTGCAGAACTTGGCCAGCATCTCCGGGGCACCCTTCATGTAGACATGGAAGTGATCCTCCCCTGCCATCTGAGCAACCACAGACATCCTCTGCAGACTTGAGGAAAATGGAAACTGACGCAAGATGGCTATGGCTTCCACAGGACTCTGTGAGAGCACCAAGAAAGGGAAGCATAAGATGCCTGTAAGTGAGATTTATTAGCAGTGCACGCCAATAAACAGGGTTTGCTATGCAATGAACCCAGGGACATCATGAAGTGGTGTATTTGTCAAACATTGATACTTTTCTGTCTGTCTCTAAGGCGATTCTTTCTTCAAGTTGTCTGGTCTGCAAGTCCCTTCCCCATGGCTGCCTAGAGAAATCCTAATTATCTTCCAGGCAAAGTTCACAGGTCACTTCATCAGTGGTGCTTCTGTCTCTCAAAAACAGTATTCACGCCCACCTCTGGGCTCCTGCAGTTCTTTCTTCAGCCTTTATTATAGCACTTAGCACATTGTCTTGCACTTATTTGCACCTATATGGATTTTTCTACCCACTCATGTATTCCTCCAACACAGAGCCCAACACATCTAGCTCTGAATTCACTCTATCCGTTAGCACATAGCATAGTGCTCTAGCATATATAGGCATGTGAGTGTTTGTTGAATAAATTAAAGGACAGATCCATGAATAAATTAAGGGATATATTTAGGAATCAAGGAATGAGCAAACTTATGGACACTGTTAGGATAAGGCAAAATAATAGGAATATAAAAATACGTGAAAGTCAGGGGAGATTTACCAGTTTAAAGGAGAAAGAGCCATCTGCTTTAAAAAAGCAAATCATACCCAACTGGCTTTTGGTCCTGGTTTTATTATGATGTTTGAATCTGACATCCCAAATTTGTAGTAGTCTGCATTGCAATCTTCCATTATCTGTTTTGAAATGAAAATGTTCATAAGATTCCTTAGAGAAAAATAATAAGAAAGAAATACCTCTCATTTGCATAGTACTCGAATCTTTTCAAAGCCCCTTTCACATATTTTCTCTTCTAGGTCAATTATCTGAATACCATCATTCTCAAATTTCTGTTGATTGATTTATATTAAGGACCTTATTGTAGAATGTCAAAAAGCCAGAAATATTGTGACTACAATTTAAGTAGTAATTGATGCAAGAAATGCTAGCTACAGGCCAATGGCTCTTCCTGAATGGTATGTCTAGTAACTGGACGAGAGTTTAAGTAGAGATATAGTCTCCAATAGAGCTGAGCATATTAGCCCTCAGATAAGTTAGGATTGGGTCTTGAGATAAACATGGGATTATTTCTTATTCTATATCTATGTTACTAACCTAATTGCTTAGCTAGAGAATTAGCAAGTTAGTTGCTAGCAAATTAGAATGCACGTTTGAAAATAGTTTGTATTCTTTGGATGTTACAACAGTATAAATTATACCATCTGAGAAACCAATATTAACTGAAAATACAGGAAAGGCTGTCCATTGTACAAATCAGAAAATAGGAGACAACATCTGGCCTCTGCCCTATCACTCTCCTGTTTAATCTTGGGGACATTACTCCATTTCTCCAACTCTCAAATTTCTTCTGAAAAATATTCTGATATCCCTTCTAGCGCTAAAATTCTTAGAGTCTACAAGGACATTTCCCCTCCCCCTTATGTTTAATGAAAGGTTCCTAACCACCAAAGGATATTTAACTGGAGACTGCTGCTCACCCAGCTTTAAACTCAGCAAATCACCTTGTACTTCCATGCTTTGTTTGGGGTGGATACCACTGTTCTTAAAGACAGTTCTTTTTACAGAGCTAATACTAAAGATGTATGTTCCCACGCAAGACCCCAACTTGTACGTTATTTGTACGAACATATCAACACCCCTCGATGGAGAAGAGGCACTGTCAGAACCAGGATCAATGTCACATATAGTAATAATGACCCTAAGCAGATCATCATTGTGTCAACTCCAATGATGCTGCTAAGGACATTATTTGTAAGGATTACACTGATTCTCCCCCCATTAAGATCCAGGAAAGTGATTACTGCTTTGTCTTTATGTCAAAAATTTCTCCATAACAAGTGCTCGAATTTTAACTTACTGATATCAGAAATTTCCCTCTTAACCAGGTTTCCTCTTTGATTACTTTGACTTCTAGAAAGCTACAATTTTCCCACTATACATCTTTAAATTAAACTTTGTGAGGTGTATTTCATGTCCCTGCAATCATTTGTTTTCATCCCTTCACCATTCTTTTTAAATGCTGTCCTGTAGTTGATGTATTATTGTCAGTAGCTTTAAAACATTTTTTTTTTAGAACAGAATAATATAATTAATTAAATAGTGAATGAATGAGTGCCCTCCCCTTGTTGGGCACTTTACAATGCAAGCAGCCCCTGTAGTCTCATAGGCTCAATGCTTACCACAAGTCTGTGAATGAGGCATCATTATCATAAATGCACACATGAGGTAAGAGATTCAGAGTCTTGGTTCTGGATTTGGGCTCATGTAGCTAGAAAGTGGTGGAGTTGAGAAGTCTGCCCACCATGTCACAACAGCCACCAGGATGGTTTTATACCCTTCAGCTGTCATTCATCCTCAGATCAGAAAACTAAACCGGTTGAACTGGGGGACCTTCACTTTGGTGTCTAGACCTATGCTATCTAACACAGTAGCTACCAGCCATTTGTGGCTATTTACATTTAAATGAATTAAATTGAATAAAATTGAAAATTCAGTTTCTCAGTTGCATAGCCACATTTCAAGTAGTTGATAGCCACATGTGTCTAGTGGCTAATGTACTGAACACCACTGCTTTAGGCTACTGTTTCTCTGAGGGTGTTATGAAGATTAATTGTACCATGTCGTGGCCTGTCAAGGTTTCGTGGTCAAGTAGGTTTGGTAAATGCTGCATATCATAGTCACTCTTGAATATTCACAGTGTACCACAATATATTAAAGAAATCCTGTAGTTAAGAAATCAACTTTACTTTCTTAAAATAGCAGTTCCCCAAATTATTTGATCATGGAACACTTTCATGTTGCAATCATTAACAGAGTTCTTTGGAGCAGAGGTTGGGAAATTCAGGTAGAGTCAGACCTTCATTCACATATTGTTATAAATCTTCTCTGGGTTTCAACCAAAGTTAGAAAAGCTTTGCCACTCCCAGTAAGGATCTCTTCAAGTTTTTCTCATTTACTTGTACCAAGAAACTATCACCTTACCCAGGCAGTGCCCTCAAACATTTTGAGGTCCAGTGGGTCTCCCTGGATGGTCCCGTTGAGAAGGACCAGAGAGTGGCAGCTGGCCATGGCGGCACACAATGGGCTCCATGGCAAAGCCTTGCCTGAGGTAAAGCTATGAACTTCCTGAAAACTGATATAGAAGATGATTAATAAGTGAAGGTCTTCAAGAAAATCATTTTACACATTCTGCCCCTTAAATCTTACCAACATAGAGTTTTAATAATACTCAACTCTTAAGATCAAATTCTTCCATAGCTCCCCATGCCCTATATGATAAAGTCTGAGCGCTTGGATATAATCACAGAGACTTCTGTCAGATTATTGCAGCCAGGACCTATGTTGGGAGTAGTAGTGGAAGGCTCACACTTGATCTTAGCCAAAAGGCCGAGAAGCGATGTAGTGGAAGGCTCAGACTGACACTTGCAAGCTCTGCAGAGTAGGCTCTAGAAAGCCACACCCCTAGGCAAGGGGTCTCTGGGCCAGTGAAGTAGCAGGGATAGGAAGGAAGACTGCCTGCCGGTTTCTTTTTCCTTCAAGTAAAAGCTCACCTTGACTCTGAAATGTTTCTCATAACTCATCCCTTTGCCCTTTGTCTTATTTCCTGAAACTCCTGTCATGGATTTCCAGCATCTGAATGAAACTCACTTTCCTCTATGACAGCAAACTGGCTGGGTTTACATTCCCCTTCTCCCATCTTACAGCCAAACAGTAATTGTATCCAGTTTTCTCTATACTCCAAAATCTTACTTGGGGAAAAGGAAGGAGAGGAGGGGTGAAAGCTGCAAACATCCCATTCCCCTTTCACTAGTCTGGCCAATAAAGGGCAAAGCAGTGCCTATCTGGACAAAAGCCTGGCCCAGCCATCTGAGCAACCAGGAGCTGAACCACATGAGTAGGGTTGAACCCAAGTATCTTCTGCAATGTCGCACTGCCTGTCGGCTGTTATCTTGTGCCGGAGCTATGCTTGGCCCCATCACTGTCTTGGGGAGCTCTTGCATGACTTCTCCAATGACAGAGCCTCAGCCATGTTTGGAGCCGAGGTGGAGTATCCAGAGCTTAAGAGCTGAGGGATTTGCACTTAGACTGAGAAGGCAGAGATCAGCCCCGCAGAGAAGGGAGCTAGGGTCCTCCCTTCTCTAGCTCCATTCTGGGGTAATGTCTCTGTGATTGCTCTTCCCCCTCCCACGGCCAGCTTTTAGCCCATGTCTAGAAAAATTTTAGCCATATATGCTTCAAGATTCTATTTCAAGTGGTATCTCTGTCAGATAGTTTTCCCCATTCTCTTCATTTTCAAAATTAATTTCTACCATTTATCTACTATGTTATTCTAAAATCCAGGACTGTGTATTATATCAAGCAATCATTATTGTTTCTTCTTCTCTATTCTGTTATGTGTGCCTTAATAGTAGCCCTTTCCACAGCCTGTATTGTGCATAGAAGGTGGGTGCATTTGTGCCTTTTTTTCCCATGAGATGTGAGCTCCATGAGGGAGGGGACAGAGCTCTTCTTTTCTGGACTACCCGCCCCCCAACCACCACCACCACCAGCCCACTAGCCACCAGCAAGTCTTTGCAGTTTTTAATTAAGCACAGTTCCGATTTCACTCTTTGTTCCTCCGTTTTATTCATTCAATTCCTTACTCACCCAACTCATTCTATTTTTCATGTGGAGTTTGAAGGTCTACTTTCCCTGTCTGATTTTGTACTTAGAACTCATTTAATTTAACAAATTAAAATACTTGGGAACTAGTTCTAGTAAATTATTATATATATTTTATGTGACATTCACCCCTCACCACTGGGAGGATGGATCTGAGTAGCACGAAGATAGCCACACCAATCCCACATTCCATCTTCGCTAAAGTGCCTACCAGTTGTCAGCAGTTGGGATGGTCCCCCAGAGGTCCAGCCCATCTTCTGTAAGAGTGCCAGTCTGGAATAAAACAGAATTGGTGTTAACATAAGATTTAGAGCTTTTAATCATATCATGACTTAAACAAAACCCAAGCTCCCAAGAAATTAAAGTAGATCTAGTTGTCCAAAGCCCTTGTTTGTAGACATCAAATTTTAAATCAGAAAGGGGTACCTGAAGGAAAGATTCAGCAAGTGACAAATGATTCCACAAAAGCCTATGTTGATAATTAAATGACTCTAGATACTAGTCATTACAATAATATATGAGTATTTTGTTTTTGTGTGTTTATTGTTGTACTTGCTGTTGTTAAACAAGAGGCGTTCAGTGAATGGAAATCCAAGAAGAACAAGTGCGAGTTTGACTTTTCAGTTGGCACCTGCTGTCTTTCTGAAGCAGAGCTCAGAATTTTTTCTTTCTTTTCAAGACTATTTAGTTCATAGTCTGCCATCTGGTTCATAGCAATTTTCTAAAATATGGGTGATATGGTGACTGTCCAGATTGATAATGAAATGTTGATAAAGGGCTTTGAGAATTTAGAGAGAAATGAAGTGCTAATAATAAATATTCATTAATGCCCATGAATGGGTTTTATTGTTAGACCAAGAGGGAAATGGTTGGGAGATTTGTTTGCTGTATTATGAGGGAGTATTTGTCACATAATGTAACAGAGAAAGCAACATGAAACTAAGTACTATCACATCACTTTGAATTTGCTCATTGCTTCAGAGTCCACTATTAATTACCGACCCCAGTGTCTTTATGCAAGAAGCCAACTCCCAGAGTAAGCACAAGGCCCCACGGCTTCAGCGTTGTCAAGGCTGAGCAAAGCACTACCCAGGGCTGGGGTGTATCCCTTTTCATTACTGACCCCCAGGTCTCTGTCATCATTCTTTTAAAAGTCATTTCTGTATTAGACAGTGAATTTTCTAGTTTTCTATCAAATGACATTTCTGTCATTAGAAGACATTAAGTCAGCATAATGCTTTACAATGAAGTGCTTATGATACTTCCCATTTTTACAACTGAATAAACAGGGAAGGGACATTCTCAGGTTAGAGGTGAAATGAGCAGCCTCAAGGTCCAGTGGCCTGCAGGTTGAAGAGAAAGAACCAGAATCCAGCCTGCCTAGACAAATGTTACATAAATTTTGCAAAATATACAGAAAGACAAAACCCGCACTGGACTTCCAATTAAAGAATGAAGGAATCTTGGTTTCGTTAATTCATTTGGACTTCACAGAAAGCTAACACGCTTTGTGTGAGTTATTCCTTGAAGAACAACAGCAAAAATCTATTTGCTTCATTTCCCTTCTGCATTTTATAAAGGTCCCAACCTGTGTGTTTAGATTTCAAATCCTCTTGAGTTGTTCCATTTCAAAAAGCGTTAGCAGCTTAATTCAAACTGAAATGTTTTCCTGATGACCAGACTATATTTTTTAAACATCAATATTTTGAACATGAAAACAGAATCGATACTGTAGCAAAACAGAAATGGGACTGTGTTATTTATCTATGTGAAAGTGATCCTTATACAATAAAACTAGCCATGAACAGAAAGAAAACTAAAGTATAGTTGCAGTTGTAAAGGGAGTAAGACAGAGAAAGCAAACTTCTTAGCATAAATACTAGCCCAGGCTTGGGTTGAACTGGATAGAAAAGAGAGAACTTGTTTTATAACAAAGCAGTGTAAACTAGAAATATATGAGAACAGATGTACTCAGAAGCCTGGTGGTGAATGTCTTCTAAAGGGAAATAACAGTAGATGGGGCTTCAATTAATTGTGAGGTGCTTTATTCCAACAGCATATTGGTAGAGTTTTATAATCTGAAAGCTAGAAAGACACTTAGAGATCATTGGAGTTCAAGCTTCTCTTAAAAGGGCACACAGAAACTGAGTGCCAGGTCCAGGATTTGACTTCTCATTTTACTGATTCCCAATCCAGAGTTCTTTGCACTATAACGTGCTGTCATGCCCCTGGGGTTTGGCCAACCATGCTGAGGAGCAGTCCTTCAGTTGTTCTAGCACGTGAGAATGAGGAGGAAAAAACTTTTTTATGAGATGTAAAATGAACTCCCTCTGGAAGAATTAGTTTTAGAAACAGATGTATATGTAATGAACGTGTTTTATAAAACTCCCTCTTATATTACAGGCACTAATGAGGCTTCTGGGTAAGTATTGGGAATCCCTCCCAGAAAACATCCCAGGGGCTGTTCTTTGATCCTAAAACTAAAAGGGAGTTACTGTTAAGTTAACCCTAGTGGTTCCTGACAAGTGGGATTAAGGGCTTTCTTTGCCAAGGGAAACTCGACAAGAATAGAACAGAAATAATCTTAGAGCTGTTCAACTTTCAGCTGGGGGCCAAGACTCATCAAGTCTACTCATGGTGTCTCTCCAGCTGGTCCTCTACTCGCCATTCTTGCTCTCCTTGCCTAGGACAACTTCTATCAAATGACATTTCTGTCATTAGAAGATATTAAGTCAGCATAATGCTTTACAGTGAAGTGCTTACAATGCTTCCAATTCTTACAACTGAGTAAACAGGGAAGGGACATTCTCAGGTTAGAGGTGAAATGAGCAGCCTCAAGGTCCAGTGGCCTGCAGGTTGAAAAGAAAGAACATTCACAGATAACCTCCTGTTATCTAGTCTTATCTCCCCTCTGTCCCTTCTCACCAATTACCCCAGATTAAATAAATAAAATACACCTATAAAAATGTCACCCATCTTCTTAAAAAATGGTAGGGCTCCCAAGATGTCCATCGACAGATGAATGGATAAAGAAGATGTGGTATATATATACAATGGAATATTATGCAGCCATCAAAAGGAATGAGATCTTGCCATTTGCAACGATGTGGATGGAACTGGAGGATGTTATGCTGAGCGAAATATATCAAGCAGAGAAAGACATGTATCACATGACCTCACTGATATGAGGAATTCTTAATCTCAGGAAACAAACTAAGGGTTGCTGGAGTGGTGGGGGGTGGGAGGGATGGGGTGGCTGGGTGATAGACACTGGGGAGGGAATGTGCTATGGTGAGCGCTGTGAAGTGCGCAAGACTGTTGAATCACAGATCTGTACCTCTGAAACAAATAATGCAATATATGTTAAGAAAAAAAAAAAGAAGAAGATAGCAGGAGGGGAAGAATGAAGGGGGGGAAATTGGAGGAGGAGACGAACCATGAGAGACTATGGACCCTGAGAAACAAACTGAGGGTTCTAGAAGGGAGGGGGGTGGGAGGATGGGTTAGCCTGGTGATGGGTATTAAAGAGGGCACATTCTGCATGGAGCACTGGGTGTTATGCACAAACAATGAATCATGGAACACTACATCAAAAACTAATGATGTAATGTATGGTGATTAACATAACAATAAAAATTTTTTAAAAAAATGGTAGGGCTCCCATTCTCCTTCACAACAAGTCTCCACTCCTTAGCTTGGCATGTCAGGCCCTGAACAATTGGGCTCACTCCTCTCTTCAGCTACATCCCCTACAGGACAGCCCCCAAACTAGCCACACCCCACTGTCCTCTGTCCCCCATGTGCCACAGGCCCTGACATCCTTGTGCTTCTGATTTGCTTGCCTCTGAGCCCAGGGCCCATTCTGTCTAACAACCAAAGTCATAGCTCAAAAGTGACCTCCCAACCGTGACAGGTAACTTCACCTCAATGCTTTGTTCATACCTCTTTCAGCATGCATTTCACTGCATTATCATTGTCTACACTTCTGTTTTACCTGCTTCCTCAGCTAAGTCATGAGCTTCTGCAGAGCAAGGAACATCTCATTAATGGAGCTCTTGGCCCATGTAGATAAGTTAAAAGGTGGCAAAGCCTTTATCAACTATTCAAATTGAATGAAGTGAAGACATGGAGGAACCCACTGCGTTATAGCAGTTAAATTGGCCTGCCCAAGCAGAGGGCAGGATCTGAATAGCAGGTGAGTGAGGCTGAGGTCCCTGCAGGTCTCCCATAGAAGAGGCACAGGGGGGTCTCAGGACCTGTCCCAGACTAGTAATCCTCTGCATTTGGACATACTTCTCCCCTGCCACTTCCAGGACCCTAAGCACAGGGACACATTCACTAGTCCAGAGTTTTACTAACCTGGGGATCAAAGGAGAAGTGAGGGACTGAGTGCATAAACACAGCCATGGTCCCCTCCCTTCCTTTCCTTAAAAGAAGCGGAGGCGAAGAAGGGAATATGTTCAATTAAGCACAGGACAAAGCACTTCAGGGAACAGAAATGTTCCTCAGATTTTTTTGCCTGAAAAAGCCAGTCAGTCATAGAAGTTATTATAGTAAGAGATTGTTTTAAAACCCAATACAGGCACAAAAATATTAAATTTCATAGGAAAGGAATTCATGGTGTGATATCTAAACCACTTCCTTAGGACTCAGTAGAGTGGGCTCCTAGAACATGGTCTCACGCTAGCTCACTGTGTGACCTTCTCTGGCCTCAGTGTTCCCATCTGCAAAATGAGCACAGTGAGCCAGGCATTCTTGGAGGCCTTTTCCAGCTCTGCTGTATGTTGAAATCATTAACCTCCAACCTGGAAAGTTTAAATCATACTTTGTCAAAGCACACGAGGTTTATTTGCCCACACATATTGATTCTCTGTGGGGAGATACAGAAGATTTTCTTTTTCTTCAGCCTCTTTTGTGCATACACGATGCCTGTGGTCAGGGCAGCTGGCAGCACCGGAGGTACAGTTACGGTGAAGAGGAGCAGGGCCATGGCTGTAGTATCTCTTGAAGAAACCTGGGGAGGGAGGGACATACAGGTTAGCCCAGCAGAGCAGTCTGGTACCTTTTCTGGCACCATCTCCTGTAATAGCACAGGAGCTCTAGAAACTCAGAGTATTCAAAGTGAGCTGGCTCTTGGGGGGGTTGAGAGTTCTCTTGGGTGTGTCTAAGGAATGGACAAGTTGTCTCCCACTGACAACAAAGGAGACTCTGAACCCTACTGGATGTCCACTCTGCCCTTTCCTGACTGTTTCTCTTCACTTAGCATTCCCTTCACCCAGAGTGCCATCCCTCCTCTGCTCATCGTAACACACCCTCTGGACTCCCCAGGCATGGAGACCATCTTGGAGTTGTAACATTTCACACACTGGCTTGACAGTTGGGTTTTAAATCTCCCTCAATAGCTTCCAAACTCCTTTGGGTGCAGCAGCTGTGGCTTATACATCTTTGAAGTCATTTTCAAGTTCATCTTATTCATCTCTAGATAGAGCCTAGCACAGTTTCTGACACAGAGGAGGTACCCAGCACACATATGAAATGAATGGTGACCTGATAAAAATGATGACCAAGATTCTGCTAAGATCTCAACATGTATTATCTGCTATAGGAAAGTCAATAGTAAAAATAGCTTGCTCTCACTGCTCATGTTCTGGGGTGGGCCTTGTGTTAGGCTACATACATTATTTAGTGACTTTCCATAAAAACCTTATGATGTAAATACTGTTATTTTTTCTATTTAACAGATGAAGAAACCGAGGCTTAAAATATTAAATAACTTCCTCAAGCCACCTGCTAGTTAAATGGTGAGGATCTGAACCCTAGTCTGTCCCACTCCAGGGTACAAATATGTGACCATTGTGTCATATTATCAAGCCAGTTCACATGGAGTCAAGATCCTAGTCAGGTCTGCAGAAATTCACATGACTGATAAAGAGCGGAGGCAAGGTCAAATCACAGGGTGGCTTGTTTTATTTTTCAAATGCTCTAGATACTATGCTTTACCCTAGATTTTTATGAAATCAACCATAATTTTAGCATAAAGTCCTCTTCTGACTACTGGAAACAGAGATCCAATGTCAGGAACAATGCCTGCTAGATACATCATTGATCCAAACTCGGTTTATTACAAAATCCATCATTCCTTGATTTTTCCAACTACAGCCACAGAGTGTTGACCCTGAGGACTCAGTCCTTTCAAGTCCTGAGCCAGTACAGATAGAGGCAGCCAACAGGGCCACAGGTTATGACCCACAAGGGGACGGGGTTTGTGATTAGTGTTGCTACTTGGTGTATATTGGATATTGAGTCCCACTCAGGAAACTTTCATTCCCAATCACTGCAGGGGCTTCTTAGTCCACACAAGAGAGCTTTTTGCTTGTTTTCCTGTTCAACACTCCTGCTCCCCACATAAAACTGGCACATTGCGTCAAGTTCCAGCCCTACTGGCTTTAACAGTCTGCAGAGCTCTTTCCAGGGTCCATTCTTCTGGTGCCAGTATTCCATGGCTTCCTTTGCCTGACCTAGAAATGCTCCCTGGGGGCTTTATCAGACTGTAATGACTACCCAGAGTACAAGTGTGAGCATGAACATTGCCTGGAAATTCTTGTGACTGCCCAGTAATATATACCCCTCTCCCCAATAACACACACACAGAATGCACTAAAGCTACCAATGTGGGCATTGTAATTAGGTCACCCATACCCAGTTTCATATCTGTGTTTGGACCCTTTTATTCACAGTTTTTTCTTCTTCCCTATGAGCCACATTGCTAATATCCTAATATGTCTTTTTTTTATTCTGTTATGTTAATCCCCATACATTACATCATTAGTTTTTGATGTAGTGTTCCATGATTCATTGTTTGCGTATAACACCCAGGGCTCCACGCAGAACGTGCCCTCTTTAATACCCATCACCAGGCTAACCCATCCCCCCATGCCCCTCCCCTCTAAAACCCTCAGTTTGTTTTTCAGAGTCCATCGTCTCTCATGGTTCGTCTCCCCTTCTGATTCCCCCCCTTCATTCTTCCCTTCCTGATATCTTTTTTTTTTTTAACATATAATGTATTATTTGTTTCAGAGGTACAGATCTGTGAATCAATAGTCTTGCACAATTTACAGTGCTCACCATAGCACATACCCTCCCCAATGTCTATCACCCAGCCACCCCATCCCTCCCACCCCCCCACTCCAGCAACCCTCCGTTTGTTTCCTGAGATTAAGAATTCCTCATATCAGTGAGATCATATGATACATGTCTTTCTCTGATTGACTTATTTCGCTCAGCATAATACCCTCCAATTCCATCCATGTCATTGCAAATGGCAAGATCTCATTCTTTCTGATGGCTGCATAATATTCCACTGTATATATATACCACATCTTCTTTATCCATTCATCTGTTGATGGACATCTTGGCTCTTTCCACAGTTTGACTATTGTGGACATTGCTGCTATAAACATCGGGGTGCACGTACCCCTTTGGATCCCTACATTTGTATTTTTGGGGTAAATACCCAGTAGTGCAATTGCTGGATGGTAGCTCTTTTTTCAACCTTTTGAGGAACCTCCATACTGTTTTCCAGAGTGGCTGCACCAGCTTGCATTCCCACCAACAGTGTAGGAGGGTTCCCCTTTCTCCGCATCCCCGCCAACAGCTGTCATTTCCTGACTTGTTAATTTTAGCCATTCTGCCTGGTGTGAGGTGATATCTCCTTGAGGTTTTGATTTGGATTTCCCTGATGCTGAGCAATGTTGAGCACTTTTTCATGTGTTTGTTGGCCGTTTGGATGTCTTCTTTGGAAAAATGTCTGTTCATGTCTTCTGCCCATTTCTTGATTGGATCATTTGTTCTTTGGGTGTTGAGTTTAAGAAGTTCTTTATAGATTTTGGATACTAACCCTTTATCTGCTATGTCATTTGCAAATATCTTCTCCCATTCTGTCCTAATATGTCTTACAGAAGAGACTGCATGGTTTACCACAGAATCAGATGCTCAGGACCAGAAAGGACTTCAGAGGTCATTTGTGACAACCCTTCTCTGTCCAGCCAATATAACTATTAAGAGGGACATTCAAATGAAACCAGACACCATGAAGCTTAAAAGGAAGTGTGGATCCATGCAGCATACATTTCTGTAAAAGTGGACATTTATAATTTTTATATATATTTTTTAAGAGAAAGAGGGGAGAAGGAAAGGGGGAGGGGCAGAGGGAGAGAGAGAATCTCCAGCGCTGAGTGTGAAGCCTGACACAGGGCTTGATCTTACAACCCTGAGATCATGACCTGACCTGAAATCAGGAGTCGGATGCTTAACTGACTAAGCCACCCAGTCACCCCTGTAAAAATGGATGTTTAATTCCATTTCAGAACCTAACAGAACACAGAGCAATACATTGCCTAAATGGTCTGTTGGGTATGCCTTGGACAATGTACACACTCAAATATTTCAACATTCTCAAATAATCCAAATTTCTCGGCATGGAATTCAAGATTCCCTTCAATGTAACCTATTTCTACCTTGCTAGGCTTAATGTCTTAGTTGCTTACTGGTTCCAGAAGACCCATCTGCATTTCTTGCTTTGTCCTTTGCTCACTCTAATTAGTATGCCCTTTCTGCTCTCTGACCTGATTGACTAAGTCCTCTCCATCCTATCAGACTTGAGAAACATGTATTTCCTCTGAAGCTATTTGGGCTTGGGTATTGCAAATGCCGCACACACAGTAACCTCTCATTCCCATCCAAGTGGTGAAAGGACTGTGAACTTTGCAACTTTTCGTAGCTGTGTCATCCAATACAATTTTCACTAACCACATATGGGTACTTAAATTGAAATCAATCAAATAATCAAATTAGTTAAATTAAATTATGTTAATTAAAAATAATTAAAATGAAGTAAAATTGAAAGTTCATTTCCTCAGTCACACTAGCCACAGTTCAAGCATTCCATAAGCACATATGGTTAAGGGCTACCAAATTGAACAGTGTAAGTATAGAATAGTTTCATCATCTAAGAAAGGTCCATTGGACAGCGCTGACTCACAGAATGATGGGGTTAAAAGGTAACCTTATCCAACCCTTTTAAGTTAGGTCAAGTTCCTTGAGAAAGCTATGCTATTAAAAAACTTTACCCCCAATACTTACTCCATGGTACATATATACACCAAGAGCATAGAAGAAACCCACAACTCCAAGGCAGGCCAGGAACACTATAAACTTGAAGGCATCATTGTACAGTTTGAAGTTCAGAGGCCGAGGGTAGAGGATGGATCTTACCAAGTCCCCTTTGGCGGTATTGTAACCTACATGAAGATAATTGCAGGTGGAGTAAGGTTCTTTAATACAGTTTTCCCCAAACCCAAAATGGTTTGCATCAAATTAAGGATTCGTTAATAGTGTCATTTGAATATGGAATGAAAACACCATTGTTAACAGTATATTTATATTTATTATTCTTACAAGTTGCCAGCAACAATAAATGGCATTCATTTAGCCCTGCTCAATTTCTCTTGCTCTGGGAGTCAGTGCTTCAGTGGCTCACACAGTGCAGCTCCTCATTCATGCATGAGACTGGGGAAAAGAAGACTAAGGAACCAACAGATGCAGTCACCAGAGAAGATGAGCTGCTGAGAGAAGACTTTAAAGTTCAAATATGTGTTGAAAATAAAAGAAAATTAAGAGAAAAGGAAAGCAAAAACAAGTAATTTCTTAAATATATGTGCCTTTCATCATGTCATTTGTATGCTCAAAAACCTTCCAGAGCCTCCATTTTTTATAATAAAGTTCAAATTTCTAAGCATGGCATTCCAAGTCCCATCAATCTGGTAGACTCTTATCTTGCTAGACTTTTAACTAGCTCTCCTCTCAGAAGACCCCAGTGCATTCTTTCTTTTGTGTTTTGCAGAAACAGATTAGCATGTCTTTTCAGCTCTCTGATAGGATTGGCTAAATCCTTCCCATCCTATCAGGATTGGCTCAAAATGCCACCTCATCAAAGAAATATTTCCAGAATTCTACTCCCACACTTCATATCAAAAATAATTTCTCCCCTTCTTTGGAGTCCCTATAACATTTAATCACATGACATCTATCTCTGCTCTCCTGCACAAGACTACAATCTTCTTTAAGGTCAAGGAGTATCTCACAATTATTTTTTCCTTTAGCCCTCAGGGCATAGCACTTCGTAGCTACTCATTATCTAAGTTATTGGCAAAAAAAATTGACTACTAGATATAAGTCACTACTGTTAAGTATGAAACATGCCTTAATCCCACTGCTTGGTGAATATCTTGTCTCTTCAAACATGGCTTTGCAGGCTTTGGAGAAAAGGAGCAGAGCTTTCTCTAACCTGTTGCCTCAGCATTTTATAAGCTCAGATCAGGTGGTTTCCATGATTACCATCCATTAGCTCCTGTTTACCAGCTGGCTGAGAGATGTTCTCATGCCCACTGACTACTTTGAAACAAAACTTGATATTTTTAATTAAAAAAAAAAAATCAGGTAGAACAATTGAATCATAGACTAACTAAAGCATAGAGACAACAAAGTGCAAGGTATGTTTTTGTGAATTTGTGCATATGTGGGCTGGCAGAAACACAGGTGAATACAACAAGCTAGGACCAGGTCATGGAAGGTGTTGGCTGCGTCATGTCATGTGGAAGATTGGGCGTAATATTAATAGTTTTGAAAAGTTTTTGAGCATAGTGTGCATAAACTGCTTCAAAATATGTTTTAGAAATATGACTTGGTGACAGATCAAGGGATAAACAGAACAAAAGACAAGACAAAGTATTTCAGGCAAAAGCTGAAAGGGAACAGTCAAAAGAATATTTCTGTTGTAATAGTTAGACAGGAGATGATGAAGGGCCTAGACAAAACACCAACTGTGGGGATGAAGGAGGGGGAGAGAGGACTCAGGAGGTATTTGTAGAATCAACAGGATGTGGTGCCCTACTTGGTAAGGGAGAAAGTTAAGAGTTAAAGGTGATGTGGAGAGACTGGCTAGATGGTAATGCTGTCAACAGAAAGAGGAGGATGAGTCCTTTAGATGCCTTGACTTTGAAGTGCCTTGACTTTGAAGTTTGAACCCAAGTGGAGATACCCAGCAGGGATCTTGAAATAATAGCCCAGCAAGCAGCACTTTGAAAGGAAAAAGTCCTCAAGCAACAATGGTTGGAACTGTTTTCCTGGTAATTACTTAGAGTGGGTGTAGAGGGAAAAGAAAAGAAGCCTGTGGTCATAAAAAAAAACAAAACAAAAACAAACAAACCTACAAGAACATAGTCTTGCCTTTGAGGAAGTGTACTTCATCTCTCTATATGCTTCATCATAGACAAGAATTTCAGTTGGAAATGGTGGCAACTTAGAATAATAAGGGTCCGACTAGAAATGAGTATGGCTGTTACTACCAGAATATAGCAAACTTCATATTCCTAAACAAAATTTTCCCAATCCAACTCCCCCACCTCTAATCATGGACTAAATTTACAAAAGTGGAATCTACCAACCTGTTTGCAAGACAACTGCTCTCACTGGCCCCTTCCCAGACGGCTTGACCTGGATAACTTCCGTCCCGCAGAAAAGGACATGTTTCCGATAATCTTCCAAGCTGTGGGATTTCCAAGCAATGGTGTTGTCCACATGGGGCAATGGTGTCTTCATGACAGGTATACTTTCTCCTAAAAAAGATTGTCTTTTGTTGATTCCATGTGACCTCAGGTAGTCATTTAGAGCTGGTACTTTCCAGTTTCAAAAAAGTATACAAACCACAGCTATTCAGGTCTTACTGCTCATCCCCTGAGTCAGATGACTTCTCAGGGATGCTGGTGATGCAAGCAGTGGAATATTTGATTACATTTCAGATATTTATTTAAAGTCCACCTATATTTTCCATACCTGGTCTGCATGGTTTGCTGTTATAATTTAAAAAGCAGGCCATTTTAGCAAAGAGAGTTGTCACTTAAATGTCCCCCCAAGTATTCTTTAAGCCCAGATCTATGCTAGGCAATGAAGGAGCTATAAATTATGTGTAAAGCAATTATTACTTCCCTTTCATTTACTTGTTTATCTGTACATTCATCCATTCATTCAACAAATATTTTTAAGTGCTTATTCTGTGCCAGGCACTGCTCTAGGTACTAAGAATATAATAATGAAGAAGACAGACAGAAATCCTGCCTTCAGAGGCCCAGGGGCCAAGCCACTAAAGAGTAGTAAATAATTAATGAAAATACAATAAGTATTTTGGTAGTAGTACCAGGTGATCTGAAGATCTAGCCCAAACAGAGGACCAGGAAAGAGGTCCTGGATAATTAAAAAATGACAACTCAAAAGGAAATGAGGCCAACTAGATCAAGGAGAAGAGGGAAGTGTTCTTGGAAGAAATGAAAGCAAGAGAATGCTCTGCCCTGGGCACTAAAGATGGTTGAGGGTGTTTGGGACATTGAGTGTGAAGGTAGAGGTAAAGAGTCCTAGAAGTACAGAGATGAATGAGAAATTATGCCCTCATAAAATCTAAAAAATATTTTTCATGATCTTTTTGGAGGGTGTAGTGAAAAACAGAAACCAATATTACAGGATATCTCTTTTTTCTTTCTGGATGATCTCAGCTCTATTCTCATTAATTAACACTTCTTAATAAGTGGAACTGTTTTCTTGGTTCAATAACATCTATATTCAATAACATCTATATTCATCTTCCCTCTCTCCTGTGTTCTTGTTCTATATTTCCCAATGGTGGGCTGTTCATCCCAACCTGGATATCCCACTAGCACCCCCAAGTCACCATATCACATTGTCACCTGTGCTTCTGACTAATAAATCTGACGTTCCCACAAACCCCTTCTAGGGTTCAATTAATTTGCTAGAGCGGCTCACAGAACTCAGTGAAATACTTACATTTACTAATTTGTTAAAGGATATGATAAAGGATACAGATAAATAGCCAGATGAAGAGATACAGAGGATGAGGTTTGGGAGGGTCCTGAGTGCAAACTCTCTTGCTAGATTTTCAAAGCCACCATAAACTGAGCATTACTGGCTCTTTCTCCTACACATTCCAGCTAAACGAGGCCACTTGCATATCCTATTATTGACTGCCATTCTTTGCCGGTACTACTCCTCTACTTTTCCTGATGGCAGGAAGACAGGTTATTTAAGATACAAAGAAAATTAGCTCAGAGTTCAAAAGGATACACTTCAGAGACAAAATAAAAATGCTAATAACACTTCCTGGCTCCCAGATTTAAAAAGCACTAGAATGAATTTAAAATTCCATCAGTCTTTTGCTAAATGTTCAATTAGCAAAATAACATGTCATATTTCTAATTTGGAAATAGTATTATATTGATTATAGTTACACAAATTCAGGTTCTATCTCTCCTCAGTAATAACTGAGGGCAAGGACTTTGACATGTATAACTTTTTATACTGCTCATTTTCCTTGCTGATATGTAATAGGTTCAAAAGACATATTTTTGCTCAATGCCTGGGTGAACTGAATAAAAACAATTACCCAGGTTTTTCTATGATTAGTTTTTCAAAACTAGTTTTCTACATGGTGCATTTTTAACATCCTAAGGTACAAGAAGCTATACAATTTTTATTAGTGATCTTGAATAGTCTCAGGAATTCCTTTAGCCAAGCATTGTCCCTTCTCATTCGCTTTAAAACAATTATGATATTTATCCTTTGTTTGGATTTACCAGTTGTGTTCTAAGTGGGCTTTGGAAAAGGGATAGAACCTTTTCGACAAATCTCCAATCGCTGTATCCCCATTGTTTTTGAAATCAGCCTTTGTAAAAGCAGACACTTAGAGATAACTTCTAATGTTGTTCTGCTTTTGAATCACAGAATATTAATCCACAATATATTCTTAAGCTAATATTAGTGGATAGGTTCTGAACACACAACCCACAGTATTGGTGGCAGGCAGGCATTCAATCAACCAGAGACAGAAGTCATTTGGACACCCATCAGGACATGAACAAATGTTCCAAAGATAACATTCAAATCAGATATGATTTTACACAGAAATGACTTTCAAGTCTCTTTTACGCTATTTACATAATAATAAGGAATCTCGTTCTTGGCCTTTTTCGGAATCCCAAGAAAGAGTGATTTGCCTACAAATGTTTGGAGGTCTAAATAGGCTGGAGAGTGTTTTAGAAGGAAGAACACTCATCATCAACTTCCACTGGCTTCCGGGACCTGGAAGTCCTGGCTGTTGTGAAGTGGGATTCTGTCCTTAATCCCCAGTGAGCCAGTATCTCCACAGGAAATGCCATGTTCTTGTTTGTTTATATTTGGGGGGCCATCCGACTGTAAGCTGTTTGAGGGTAGTGGCCATCTCTCATTTGTCTTGTGACTCCAGCACACAGCAGAGTGCCTGGAACAGAGTAGGCATTTCTGAACCTTTATTGAATAAATGGATAGACGAATGAATAAATGAAAGACAAGGAGAAGTGAGAGGCAGGAGGAAAGGAAAAAGGAAGAGAGATAAGATCAGACCTAGCAACTCATCACAAGCTTGTCTGACAGGATGCAGATGTGAAATCACCACTTCAGGAAATTCCCGGATGAGTAAGGAAACATTGTAGAAGTTTGTGAAAACAGAGCAAAAGGCACCAGTTAGCCTCCTTTTGTAGGGAGACAGGCCTGAGACATTTGCCAAGCCCAGAGTGGAGTGGGGACCACAGACAAGAGAGCTACCCTAGCCCAGACCCACCTCCCCAGTGCCTTGCACAACCTCTAGTAGCCAGACTTGAGTCAGGGGACCCACCAACTGATGGGAACGACTGTCTGACTTATGCCACTGCTTACTCTCAAGGATGGCAATATTTGGAGCAAAAATAAAACTAAGTGTAGTTACAAAATTAAATTTCTTGCATAGTTGAACTTATGGCAATAGGATGAGGCTAAGGAAATGATGAGGAGGAAGATCCTACAATGGGCATGTGCTGTGGGTGGGACTGCCCAGTTGAGAGAAAAAGATGATGAGGCACATGAAATGAGAGCTTTACCCCTCTTAGAATCCTCCTCCTCCTCACTCCTGTGGTCCCTCCTTTCTGGAAGTAAAAGCCACCTCTGACCCTGATACTTGCTAGCTGACCAGTCTGGTCTCTTTTCACCTGGGTTTCTTCATCTGGAGGTTGGATAATATAATAGCTCTTCATTTGTTTTATGCTATGACGAAATGAGATATAAAAGTTATTTATAAAATGTAAATTGCTCTAGAGATGCTAAGAGTATTTGCTATTTTTCTTCTAAATAAAGACATAAATAAAGACTTCTATATATGAAAAGGACTGGTTTGCACATGGGAAAAAAAAAAAAAAAACCTGAGTCACATTCGTGGACAAATGTTCTAGAAAGACATAGGCAGTTTCAGGAATCAAAGCATAATCTGAGTGTTCAATCAGGATCATTTTTACAAATAGTGTATGTGAGCGGGTAAATCTATGTAGGCTGTGTAATAATGTATTTAAAGCATGGTGGTAATTATATCTTTCTAAAGAAAATAATAAGAAAGAAATATATGTATTTCTGTTTTATGTGTCTGTCTCTAAAGTTGACATTTATCAGTACTTAGGTTTCATAGATATTATTGCTGCTGACCTTATTTTTCCAGAAACAGACCTAAGAAAAG
This sequence comes from Mirounga leonina, assembly GCF_011800145.1. NCBI lineage: Eukaryota > Metazoa > Chordata > Mammalia > Carnivora > Phocidae > Mirounga > Mirounga leonina. The sequence goes on from NW_023270268.1 coordinate 82,327,235, forward strand.
CCACTTACTTCTTAAGGTCATTTTAGGTCAATTTTGCACATTGTGGAAAAGCAGCATTGTTTGCCCTCTCTACTTCTCTGGAACTCTCTGAGTTTTTCTAGAATCAAGGCAAGAACCGTGCACCCAAGTCAGTAGACCCAGGGAAGTAAATGTGATCAGTCCTCCCCTTTCTCCTCACAGCCATGCTCTCTTGCCAATGAGTGAAGCCATTCTTCACTGGCAAGCTGCTATAAATGTGAGAGGTTGCTGCCTTGAAGTGAGGAGGACAGTTTTTTGGGGGCTTGAGTTTTGTGCATCAGGTACTATGGCAACATTCCGGATAAAGGATATGATCAGTATGCAAATCCTCATCGTTATCATTATAAGGCAGTTAGATTTCAACACACTAAAGGGGTATTTTGTAATTATACCAAGCATATTTATGTTTGCTACATTTTCCTGTCTCAATTTTAAATTAAGCAGACCCATTTTTAATGTGAAATCTGCTTGTGTTGAACAATTTAGGAATCAATAATGATTCTCTTTACATTTAGGTGACATTAAAAAGTTGTGTGTGTGTGTGTGCGTGCGCGTGTGTGTGTATTTTCCTGTCTTTAGCAACTTGGAAACAGAAAAATACAACAATTTGTAAGCACAAAAGACAAATATTTTCTATTTTTGTGTACTGTTGTGTCTTCTTCTCTTATTATGATATCCTGTGTATTTTGGGGTTTTTTGACTAAAGAATATTTTATACTTAGTGCCTTGCTAATTACACAAATTCAAATGAACTTTACAAAGTACAAATAAGAACAAGAATAACAGTTCAAACCATTATAAGAAAACTGGCTTTCTGCTCAGCAAGATCACCTGGAAACACAATTCTAAAGGACAGAACTGTAATATGGCCTTTCCTTCAAGGTTCAATTCAATCTCCTTCCCAGGAAATCTGGGGCTCAGTTTTCCATCTACAGAGAGCAGGGTTGGATAGAATCTCTGCACCTTGCCAATTGTGAAAGCTGGCGGTTTCTGTTTGTGTTGTGTTTGGATAGGTGTTTATGTTTATGAAGATACTGTGCATCAAGCAGTCTTATGCATTCACCTTCCTCTGAACCAAAGCACCCAATTTACCCCACCCATCAGGACATGAACCAATCACATGTATTAGACTTTTCTTCTATTTATAAATTTTGTATTTATTGTCATTTGATTCTTAAAATATTAAATATTTCCTAATTGCATATATGAATTCTCCATCTGCGTGAATAGCCTGGCTGTGTCTCCCTCACTTATATCCCCATATCTTAATATCAGGCTGGTATAAAGCAGGTAAGGATGTGTTGATCTGCTTTGCTAACTCTTGTCTTAGGTGTTGGATAGGAAAGAAGAAGCTCCATGACAACAGCCTACCTGTGAGCATGCCTTCATTCACCACACAGCTTCCATCAATCAGAATAGCATCACATGGCAATGAAAATTTTCCTGGAAGAATAAGAGTATCTCCAGGAACCAAGAGACGGGATTCCAGCTCCTGCAAACCTATACAACAGCAAAGTTTCCATGACTGGCTGATCTTTTCCTGTTTTTACTGAAAAATGCAAATGGCTGAGAACTCTTAACCAACCAAGGACTGCCCTACACATTCACCTGTTCCAGCTCCTTTCTGCTCATTTGCAAAATCACAGAAACCAGGATTAGGGGATTTGATTCCAGGGCCATAGCAAAAGATTAGCAGAGCAACAAGATCCCATCTCGATCTTAGTACTTAGGACAGTGCTCTGCCCACAGGAGATACTCAAGGGTATCAGTCATCTGAGAGGTTCCCCTTTACTGCTGCTTACTTGCTGGGGCTGGGCTCCTGACCCCCTGTGGCCCACTCTGTCTTTGGATTGGGGTCTAGTGTAAACCATTCAGACGGCGTCTGCTGCCTGGGGGTGCAGTTCCTCACTCCTTACAAAGACCCATGGCCACCCTACTCCAGGCTAAGTCCAGAGTAAAATGCCAAATGTCCAGCCAGCCATTTACAAGAATTATTCATGACTCTATTTGGATAACAGATTGAAATGTTATGATTCTGGGTCTGTTTGGGATGGTTAGTAGGGGAAATCAAAAAGCCTCAAGAAGGCTTACCCAGTAACATTCAAATGAGTGAAGTATAGAAAGCAGAGGGAACTGGAAGCAACACAGACACTGGGTGGAAGTGGTTCAATCAGGATGAGGCATGCAAGGTACCCAGGGTACAAAATTCAGTGAGATGTTTACCTTCTGGGTCCTGCAAATGCAAGCAAACTTTTGCATGATCTCCTCATTAAGTTTTGCATCTTAGAAGCCTTATTTGCCTCAATTTAGCCCCAGTCCTGGATTTAATCAGAGAAGACTTTTTTCCTCGACTAATAATCAGTAACAAATGAGACTGATTCCACCCTGAAGCTGGCAGAACATATCACTTACCTGTGCCCTTTATGATGACTGTAACCTGGACTTTGTTGTGATCCTCCACAAGGTTGTACAGCTTAACTGATTGCTGCCAATTCAAAGTCAACGTTTAAATATCCGGTAGTCCATAACTCGAAAACCACATCATCTCAATACAGTAAATACAGAGCCTGCCATCACAGCCAAAGCGACTGTGGGCAAAGACTCAAGTTCTACTTTTGATGTTTCTGCTTCCCTGCCCCGATATCCTAGCGAACCCCCTATCCTAGCCAACCCCCTATCCTAGCCAACCCCCAAGCTGTAGCAAAATATGCTAATTAGCTTAATACTATTTCAATGCCAGGAAACATAATGCACAGCCACCATGCCCAAGGACCAACACTAAGGCCGTGAGGCTGCACTTCTTGAGGGCGCACGATGAAGCAGGGGAAGAACAACAAGACCATGAACAGGTCACTTTCCCTCTCGGTACCTGTTTCCCTGTCTATAAAACAGCAAAGCTGAATTTGATCTTTCCACTGCAAGAGCCTGGGAATATTTGGGTTGTGTTTTGATTTTATGTGGAACAACCATCGCCTCCTTTATGAACTGGTGGATTTTCTTCTTGGGGAAGTCTGCAGACTGGAGCCACACTGCTCCATTTGGAAGCCTGGTGCTTCCACTTAGGCATTATTCAGCCTGTTTAACTCCCTTTTCCTAATCTGAAAGTGGAGATAATAGCAGTATCTGTTTCAGACGGCTTTTAAAATTTAGTTAGTGCTTATCTTAGTTATCCCTTTGGCTAGTACTCATTACCATGGTAAGAGCTCAATAAATGTTAATGATCAATAAGAAAGTTGTTGCTGGAAAAACAATTGTCTAAGTGCATCAGCTGGGAAGATTCGCTTGGGGTAGAATTCATTGAGATATGACCCTGTGCAAAGTGGAGGAAATGGAAGCAGCCTAGAGAAGTGGAGGCAGAGTCTCCTGGGAAAACTCCGGAGACAGGAAGGCAGAGGTGAGAGGACATGTGGTTCACACAATTCCCCATATCGACTATAGGGGGCGCCATGGGTTGGGGCATTCCCAGAAGGCACTGCCCCTTCAGTAGGGATGTCAGTTACTTGGATACTTGTAAGTAGAAGAGATCTAAATACTGTCAACAGTACTGAAACACAGCCTAACCTAACTCAAGTATAAAACTTTTCCTTTCAGATGTTAGGGTAAATTGTTTTTATCTGTCCTATTGATTTTTAGCCAGTGGTAGCTAATGTCACCAGACTAAGACAAGCATTACACACAATTATGTAACTTCCCTCTTGAGAAAAAAAAAAAAAAAAAAAAAAAACTTTCCTCTTGAGAAATAATAATAAATTCCGTGTTTTTGTTTATGCAAAACAAATTATTGTTTACTTCAGTTTTTTATATGAAGCTACACTTCAAACATTTGGACCAACTGAGTGGAAGAAGTGATATTACTATTTGTTAGGTACATATTCAGTGCCCTAACTTGACTTCCTGAGGCTTGCGGAATGGGGCATCCATTTTAATGATGCATAATAGTGAGAAAGTCAGCCGCGGTTCTGTGACAAAAAAACTGGATTCAGTCAGGATTCCTGAGTTGTCGGTCAGGTTACCCACTAATCAGCCATGTACCCATATATAAGAAATTTCACTTTATAAGTTAGTTGTTCTCTCTCGCTAAACAGATGACATTGAATTGAATCATTTTCAATTACCTTCCAAAACTGAACATGGTCTGATACTGATTTATTTTACATATCAGAGATTTATTCAAAGCCCCCAAGGCTTCATAGAAGAAATACCCAGTGTTTATAATGGCTCTCATTATTATTTTTAAACAGTTATTTTATTTATTTATTTATTTATTTATTTATTTATTTATTTATTAGTTTTAAACATTAAGCAACTACTCTGTGCCAGGCACTGTTGTAAGCACTTGGAATGTATTGTTTGATTTTTTTTTTTACTCCTCAAACTAATCTGACGATGAAATTGTTATCATCTCCAATGTACATATAACAAAATAAAAGCCAAACCAAACCAAAATCAAGACAAAATATGGACTTGAAAATGTTAAAGTAAATTGCCTGCAATCATTTACTAAGTATTAAGATTGAAAATAAAACTGCAGTTCATCTGACTCTAAAGCCTTTTCTGTTCATGAATACATTTTCCTAAAGTGCTTGAAAACAGCTTTTTTCTTTTAAGAAGATAACCTTCCTTATAAATTTCTTCAAGTTACTTTCTTGCTTAGCAAACTCTTTTAGTCAATGCCATGATAACTTCAACCTAGCTTAAGAGGATGATAATCAACACATTTGGAAGTGGTGAAGTATGAGTTCATAATGATTGACTGTAACTCTCAAAACTCATTTTGGCATGAAGCTGGATTTATTCATCAGGCTTAGCATTCTGAGAAACCTGCCATGCTTCCACGCCTTTGTTCAAGCTAATACCTGGAATGCTCACCCAGGTTTTCTACTAGCAAACTCTTTCGAATCCTTCACATAAAGCCCTGCTTAAATGTCACCTCCACTCTATAAGTCACTAACATCCCCAGAAAGAATTAATTGTTCCGCTCTCTGTGTTTCCACCTGTATTAGTGAACTGATCACATTCCATTACAGCTGTTTTCTTGTCAGGTCTCCCCTGTGAAGAAGGCAGTTCAAAGAAACGCCAAGTACTCATCCAGGTATCCCAGGAGTCTACCACATAGTAGGCCCTCAGCAAAGATTTATTTAATAGAAATGAATTATTTTACTTCTCCCAACAACACTGGAGAAGGATAATGTAAGCATTCTCTTTGAGCTAATGTACCGGGAAACTCTACAAACACAGGTTTCTATGGCAACCAACCATTTAGGAGAAAGCAAGGGCTGTGATGCTTGCTGTGATTTGGAAACTCCCTGCCTGATTTTCATTAGGCCCCCTCTGGTTTCTCCAGTCCCTGTTTAGTGGGACCAGGATGAGTTTCCCCCAAGACTAATTTGCATATTATTATTATTCGGCATCTGTTGCTGTGTGTCCTTGTGTTTGCTGTGGCTGGATTTCCTCCAGAGATGAGTAATGAGGGCATTAACTCAAGTATCTTTTTGAGCCCAGCTTAGTCATGACTGAAGGCAACGCACTGTGGGTCAGATACCATCCGCGCTATTTCTAGCAGCCTCCTGTGGAGCCAGCAATGCAGTATGTGATACAGCTCAGTATAAAGACAGTTGAATGCCAACTCAATTCACGCTCACACCTGCACCAAACTTGGTAGGGGCTGCCACGGGGTGTTTCTTGGCTTAGGCCAGATTGCTCTCTCTTTGCAGCACGATTTGGGGCTAGAGAAGATGCAGGAAGACAGCTTATTCCGCTCCTGCCAACACTTCCCCTCTTGCAACTTTCCAAGGCTGGTATTTGTTCAGCAGGATTTGGAGATGACCAGAGATGCTTCTTCCATTCCTGGCAACCCCCTTCCCCAATCTTATTGTAATAAAATTATCAAACAATCATTTACTGCTGCAAGGAAACTCATAGGTCGCTTTGAAATTTTGCCCAGTGGGACGGTATGAAGCACTTGACTTGGAGTCAGGAACCCTGGCCATGGTCTGTAGAGGCACCATTACATGGCAAGTCTGACCAAGGCACATCACCTCCCTGATTGTTCCTGTCCCTCCCTCTCAGGTGGTGGGAGGATACAACAATCACAAGTGTATCATTTTAGAGTTTGCCCTGCCCCACACAAGCATATCTGTTGCGGATGTGGCAGTCCATTGCAAATTGTAAAGTGCTAAAGAAATATTGATTGTTGAGGATTTGTGACTTAAACTGCAAAGATACAGTTTCAGGAAACTTGCTCATGTCCTATAGTGTTGCAAGATGCCTTACAGGTGGGTCAGATAAGCTTCTGTTAACAAATAGAGAATGCTAATGGAATTAGTGGCTCCTTGTTAAAGAACTCTTTCTCAGTACTGCCAGCAAATGAAATTCCCAGGCCAGTCACTATTTTAAGCAAAGGCATTTAGGGATTATCAAGATGTAAAACCTGAATGTTCAAGATTAATTAAGGATTTTAAAATAAACATTAAGAAAATGACAAATGGCAAAACAGAGCATACCTACTCAAGAGGAGAACTTGATAAGCAAAACAGGAAACCCAGAAACCCAGAAAAGGAAAAGAGAAACATATTTGACTACATACATTTTTAAATATCTGGGAAAAGTCACGGTCAAAAGAAAAAAGGTAGACTAAAAAATGAAACTCTTCCACATGTATGATGGATATAAAGAGACAGTAAACAGAAAAGAAAAATGCAAATATCTATTAGAGAAAAATGTGTCTAATCTCACTAATCAGCAAAATGTAATTAAAACATCAATGGAGGGGATGGAGCAAGATGGCAGAGGAGTTGGAGACCTGGATTTCGTCTCCTCTCAGGAATTCAGCTGGATAGGAATCAAACCATTCTGAACACCTACGAACTCAACAGGAGATTGAAGAAAAGAATAGCAACAACTCTCTCATCAGAAAAGCGACCACTTTCTGGAAGGTAGGATGTGCGGAGAAGTGAACCCGAGGCGATATTTGGGAGGATAGACAGCGGGGGAGGGGACTCCGCCGGCCGCTTCTGAAAGTGATAGAGGAATAAGCTGTCTTCCTGCACAAAATCGGAACTTTTAGAAGTTGGCTCCGCTGAGGGAGGTCACTCCGTTGGCTAAGTGGGGGGTGGAACCCTTGCGGGACAGTGTGGTCTCAGGACCCTCGGGGTCACAGAAAGACCGGGGGTGCCTGAGTGCGGCCAAGCTCCCAGGTAAAGGAGAGGGGAAGCCGGCTGCAGAGGCGGAGCCCAGGCGCGGGCTCTCAGCTCGGGGTGGCCATAAACCGTGATCCGCGGCCCAGTCGGGCCCCTGCTCCTCCAGCAGGGACCCAACAAGCGGCAGATCCGGGGAGACTCACCTTCCTCCCCCGGGAGGAGCCGCGCGGGAGGGCACCGCAGGGATCTGCTGGGTTTGGAGGCTCTACGCAGGGTCGGGTGCCAGAGATAGAAACGCTGGGTCACAGGCCGGGTGAGCACGGAGTGCAGCCGGAGACCGGGGAGACGGGAGTGACTGACGGCTTTTCTCTGGGGACTCGCTGAGGAGCGGGGCCCCGAGTTCTCGGCTCCTCCAGGGCAGAGATTGGGAGGCCGCCATTTTCACTCCCTGCCTCCAAAGCTGTACGGAAAGCTCGCAGGGAACAAAAGCCCCTGAGAGCAAACCCGGGAGGGGGCAGGGGCGGGGCAATTCCGCCTCTGGCAGAGACATTTGGAAACCACGGCAACAGGCCCCTCCCCAGAAGACCAGCGAGAACAGCCAGCCAAGGCCAAGTTTACCAATCAATGAGAACGGCAGAACTCCAGCTCTAGGGGAATACAGCACATAGAATTCATGGCTTTTTTACCATGATTCTTTAGTCTTGCAAAGTTAATTTTCTTTTTGTCTTTTTTCTTTTTTCTTTTTTTGAATTTTTCCTTTTCCCTTTTTCAACGAACATCTTATCAATCCCTTTTTTAAAAAACATTTTTATTTTTCATTTTTAGAGTCATATTCTATCCCTTCATAGTAGTTACCCATATTTTTGGCATATATATATATATATATGTTGTTCTCTCTTTAAAATTTTGAGATCATTTCTTCTAACAGATCAAAATATACCCTAAATCTCTAGTATATGGTTTTTTCTACTCCCCTGCCTGATCACATTCTCTCCCTTTTTTTTTCTTTTTTTTTTAAATCCTCTTCTTTCTTTTTTCAAACAACTTCCTATGAATTCCTTTTATAAAATTTTTTATAATTTCCATCTTTACAGTCATATTCCATCCCTTCATCATTTCAACCCTTATTTTTGTACATATATAAGTTTTTCTTTCTTTAAAATTTTGGGAGGCACTTTCTTCTAACAGACCAAAATACACCCAAAGTCTAGTGTGTGGCACTGATCTATATACCAGCCTGATCATATTTGATCACATTCTGGGTTTTTTTTGTTGTTGTTGTTTTGTTTTGTTCTGTTTTTGTTTGTTTTTATCTTTATCTTTTTCTTTTTCTTTTTTTTTTTCTTTTCCTTTTGTCTCTCTTTCCCTTTCTTTTCCCACTGCTTCAGGTCTTTTCTGATTTGATTAGAGTATATTTTCTGGGGACGTTGTTACTCTGCTAGCATTTTGTTCTCTCATTAATCTATTCTCCTCTGCACAAAATGACAAGATGGAAAAAATCACCTCAACAAAAAGAACAAGAGGTAGTACCGACTGCCAGGGACCTACTCAATATGGACATTAGTACAATGTCAGATCTAGAGTTCAGAATCATCACTTTAAAGATACTAGCTGGGCTTGAGAAAAGCATGGAAGTTATTAGAGAAACCCTTTCTGGAGAAGTAAAAGAACTAAAATCTAACCAAGTTGAACTCAAAAAGGCTATTAATGAGGTGTAATCAAATATGGGGGCGCTAACTGCTAGGATAAATGAGGCAGAAGAGAGAATCAGTGATATAGAACACCAAATGATGGAAAGTAAAGAAGCTGAGAAAAAGAGAGATAAACAACTACTGGATCAGGAGGGCAGAATTCGAGAGATAAGCAATACCATAAGATGAAACAACATTAGAATAATTAGGATCCCAGAAGAAGAAAGGGAGAGAGGGGCAGAAGGTATATTGGAGCAAATTATAGCAGAGAACTTCCCTAATTTGGGGAAGGAAACAGGCATCAAAATCCAGGAGGCACAGAGAAACCCTCTCAAAACAAATAAAAATAGGTCAACGCCCCAACATCTAATAGTAAAACTTAGGAGTCTCAGAGACAAAGAGAAAATCCTGAAAGCAGCTCGGGAGAAGAGATATGTAACCTACAATGGTAGAAACATTAGATTGGCAACAGACTTATCCACAGAGACCTGGCAGGCCAGAAAGGACTGGCAGGATATATTCAGAGCACTACATGAGAAAAATATGCAGCCAAGAATATATATCCAGCTAGGCTGTCATTGAAAATTGAAGGAGAGATAAAAAGTTTCCAGGACAAACAAAAACTAAAGGAATTTGCAAACACAAAACCAGCCCTACAAGAAATCCTGAAAGGGGTCCTCTAAGCAGAGAGACCCTAAAAGCAACATAGACCAGAAAGGAACACAGACAATATACGGTAACAGTCACCTTACAGGCAATACAATGGCACTAAATTCCTATCTTTCAATAGTTACCCTGAATATAAATGGGCTAAATGCCCCAATCAAAAGACACAGGCTATCAGATTGGATTAAAAAACAAGATCCATCGATATGCTGTCTGCAAGAGACTCATTTTAGAACCAAAGACACCCCCAGATTGAAAGTGAGGGGGTGGAAAAC
>NW_023270268.1:82342023-82364756 GCF_011800145.1 Mirounga leonina
CTGGGTGATAGACACTGGGGAGGGTATGTGCTCTGGTAAGCAGTGTGAATTGTGCAAGGCTGTTGAATCTCAGATCTGTACCTCTGAAACAAATAATGCAATATATGTTAAGAAAAAAAAAGAAGAAGAAGAAGAAGAAGGTAGCGGGAGGGAAAGAATGAAGGGGGGAAAATCGGAGGGGTAGACGAACCATGAGAGATGATGGACTCTGAAAAACAAACTGAGAGTTCTAGAGGGGAGGGGGGTGGGAGGATGGGTTAGCCTGGTGATGGGTATTGAGGAGGGCACATTCTGCATGGAGCACTGGGTGTTATGCACAAACAATGAATCATGGAACACTACATCTAAAACTAATGATGTAATGTATGGGGATTAACATAAGAATTAAAAAATGTAAAAAAAAAAACATCAATGGGACACAATTTTTTAAAAATATGTTAGCTTGAAAAATTTTAAACATCAATATATAACACCAAATGCTGACGAGGATTTGGGGAAATGGATACTCTCATATGTTGCTGTTATTTTATTTGAAGAAAATAATATCTCAATATCTATTAACATCTAAAATATACATATCTTTTGATACAACAACCTGGCTTTTGGTTGCTTTGCTAAAAAAAAAAAATTGTGAACACTAATATATAAAGACACATCTATATTGTAGTTGTGTGTAATTCAGCATAGTTGTGGCAAAAATTGGAGAGGAAACCCCTTGTTTTCCATAAATAAAAGGATGGTTGAATAAATTATGATATACCATGGAATGCCACACCATTAGTTTTAAAGATGGTTTAGAATTATTTATTTACTTGGTGTATGGCCATTATATGTATTGTAAAGTGAAAAATACAAGTTCCAGATTAATATACAAAGTATGTTCCTATTCTAATAAAACAAATTAATAAATATATAAATAAATCTCCATATAAACTAGTATTTCTGTGCATCTTATAGAGTAGAAAGAGTGAAAAATATGTCCAGCTGATGATGACATTAATAAATAACTAAATAGATGTATTTGGGATCCTGGTGCTTGAATTTGTCCTTTGGTGGATTCCTCTGGAACAACAGCTCTTAAGCTTTAAGCATGCATAGCAATCACCTGTTATGAAACTGAAAAAGGGCAGATTCCTCTTGTTACCCTGGATATTTTGATTTAATAGGTCAAGAGCTTAGGAATCTTGAGTAATTCTCTCACTGAAACCTTGCCCTCTAGTGTGAAGAATCAAACCTATTTTTTCTGTAACCCTTCCCCCAGCTCCCACACAGGGATCTCTGTATTTCTTTTCCATTTCCCTCAACACAGTTACATCTAAGTTCTAAGTGAAGAAATGGACATTATAAAGAAATTTTAAAAGGGAGATTAAATTTGTCATAAACATGTAGATGGGAAATGTGTGGAACAAAAACAGTATTTAAGTCAGGGGAAATATGTGGAAACATTCTAGGGGGCGTAACATAGCATGTGGTAACACCACATTTACTTGGGACCCATTGATTACAGGTAACAGAAATTGGTTAAGTTTGCTTAGGCAGATGAGAATTTGTGAAGATGCAGGGATGTCATACGAACCTAAGGTGGGAAGTGAAGCCAGGGTTCCCAAGGGCTCCAAACAGGAACAGGAAATATTATGAGGAGCAGGTCATTCATTCTCCCTCTCCCTCTACCCTCTCCTTCTTCTTCACCTCTCCCTCTCCCCTGGACTCCATATTGCTCACCTCTGTGTCTCACTGTGTATTTGGCTTATTCTTTTGCTCTCTCTCTGCACAGGTGTTTTCTCTGTTTGTCCACACACAGGGCTCAAAGGTACCCATTCTGATCCTAGCTAGGCAGCATTTCTTAGGTCACATTCCTAACAGAGTATAACAGACAGCTTCAAGCCCTTAGGCTTGGATCCCAGGCAAAAAGTTATGTTGGCCTCATTCCTGTTGATGGACTGGCTTCTACAGGGTCAGGTGACCCCTGTTCCAACTATGTGTGTCAGTGGAAGGAGAGAGCTACCTGGAACAAACTGTTGCAGGCTGCCAGAGCTCTGGGTGCTCTCAATTATCAGAGAAGAGGAGGGAGGGAGAACACTTGCCTCAAAATATGTGTACTGAATTTCATGCCTGTCAAAGAATAGGAGGCTGGGGAGAATAACCCAAGTTCATGGGTCCAGCCCCTATTAAAGTCAGCTGCACTTTATGTCCTTGGATTCTATGAGCTACTGGTACATATTTATAATATATATATATCCCTTTGATGATCAGGAGAGTTTAAATAGGTTTCTATTATTTGTACACATCCTGACCCGAGTTGTTTATCTGGATAAGTAGGCTAACACCTAATACAGTCCAATAGGAATTGACTCTAGTCTACAACGCATGTTCCCAAATTATTAGTGGTCAGAAAATCTCTCGCTAACGTTCTGAAGTTTTCATGGGCTTTTTTTCATTCCTTATTTGTGGCCCAGGCAAAATAATAGAAACCTTATGGTGAGACCTAAAAAAAATAGAGTATAGCCTCCACTATTTACAGCTGAGGAAAGTGATCCCAGGGAAAACAGAGTCCCGAGAGTCATACAACGAGTGAGCCCATATTCCTATGATGCTTCCTTGTTCATGCTATAGGGCTCCTCTCTTCCATCTCTGTGCCCCCTCCCATCTGTCCATTGTCAACTTTCCCCACTACAGACATAATAATAAAAACAACAACAGTAATACCAGTGATAACAAGAATTAACATTTGGTGTCTACTATGTACCAGGAATATAAATATTCAAATTCGTGGTTTCATTTAATTCTCTCAACTATAACATCAACACACACACACTCACACACACATACATACACAGACACACACACACACACCTCTTATAGATGAGGAAGCTGATTATAATACCATCAAGTAACACAAAGAGGAGATTTTTAACTTGACTAGGTAAGATCTCCCTGCCAAAAGTCTTCAGAGAGCTCTGTATTTTTCCTGAGAACATTTAGATGGTTTGGGATGATATATTTGGGTGAGTGTATGTAGATGTCTCTCCAGTGGAATGAAGGACATGGGGGAAGGACTGTATTCACTGATGTTTGACTTAAACCAGAAATTGTATGAATGGCTTGCAGGTATCAAATTAAATATTGTATTAAAGCAAAGCTTTCTCAAAATCCAGAAACTAGAAATTCTATTTGTGGGCTTCACATTACATACCTTTATCATATGACCAAGGTAAAAGCTTAGGACACTATAGTTTCCTACTGTGGCTGGCAGAATGTGTCAGATCTTTTATTGCCCCGGTGTCTATTTTCATGCTTTTGCTCAAATGCTTACACTTTATCAGAAGGACTGTCACTCTTCCTCCTGACTTGGCAGCCAGGAAGAAAGTATTTGCCACCATCAAAGGCAGTTTACTGCTCACTGTTAACATTTTTGTGATTTAAATTAGTTTGTGAAAAAACACCTAGGCACTCATTTTTAAAAAGGAAAAAACAAACAAACAAATAAACAAAACAAAGCCCTTGTCATCTTCACTCTCTAGTTCAAAGTATTTCCATTCATTTAACTTCTCATTTTTAGAACCTGTTTTCTAACTCTTTACATACTTATTGCCTTTCTTTCATTTCTCATCAAACATTTCATAACTCAAAATTTGTAGGATCTAAAACCAGATAAAGAGCCAATATTAGACCTAATATTTAATTGACTGAAATATAGTTGGAATAAAAGTTCCCTTTCAGTGAGGCTTGTGTTAACACCCCATGTCTGCCTTACTGACATGTGCCCAAAGCTTACTCTGCAGACATACAGAATTCGTCTCTGTTCTCACACTTACGTTTGACTTCCATCCCAAGCTGTTGTACTGGCTTTCTGCTGTGGAAATATTACCCACGCAGTAGAATTTCATTTTATGAGGAGCCAGAAGCCCGACTGTCTCACAAACTCACTTTCTGACCTGGAACATACTCTGGATCTTAGTTTCCTTCCCTCTCAATGAAGGATGAAGTTTGAGACGAGATGGTTTCAACAGGTCAGTAGGATTGACAGACTGACACATCGTGCTGTACCACTGCATGCCCCCGAGCCCATGTAAATGAAGCTAATTCCACACTCAAGTTTTCCAAAATATACAATAAATAGAGCGAGACATCTTTTCGGAGTGGCCTCATGATTCAGCCTGATGACTCTTAAGCAAAGTCACAGAACATTGTCTAGAAAGATGCTGTGGGAAGCTGAGACTTGCAGGGGCTACAGAGTTTTAAGTAACATTCAGGAAAATTCTATTTCAGAATGCATTGTTATATCATTTATAAGACTGATTTTTGAAAAGAAGGAAAGCTTTAAATGGCTATAAGATGAACAATAATGGAAAGTTACTACACTGGCAACATTAATCCATCATAGCATTCTTTTCCACCATATTCAGACACAACCTCAGAGTCTTTTCAAACATAGTATGCCATTCAGCCTTCAGTCGATAATTGAACTTTGCAAGGACATTTTCATCTACCTGCCAGTCCTGAAGCCCTCCTCGTGAGATCCCTCATTGACTAAGACCTTGCTTTTTGCTTTATGACATAAGATTAACAAAGCAACTCCTTGCTTTCAGTGGAAATCCTGTAGGTTTTGCTGCATGGGCACCAGAAGCTAAATAGAATCCCACTGTGATTTCAACTCTTACCTGTTGCAAATCATACACACTTAAGACAATGGAGATAACAGACAAAATGATGATGGCCACAGAGTATTCTACGTAACCTTGAGACAGCCACAAAGTTAGGGTAAACGCTTGGAACAAGTAGAATGGATTTAAAACCTGCAGGTAAAAAAACAGCATTTGAGTCATTTCCATAGATCTTAGTGGCAATCAGGATGATGTCATTTCTTTATAGAATTTTTTTTTCATTTTTTACAACACACAATGATCTCTAATATTTAGGAACTCACTTAGAACTCAATTTCAGGGGGGAGGGCAAAGATGGTGGAGGAGTAGGGGACCCTATTTTAACCATTCCCCTGAATTGAGCTGGATATCTACCAGACCACTTTGAACACCCATGAAATCAGCCCAAGATGTAAGAAGATATATCTAGATCCCTACAAACAGAATATCCATAGCGGCTGGTTTCAAGTTATGAAGTGGGGAGCCGTGATTCCATGTGATATTGGAAGATAAATGGAAGGGAGCTGCCATAAGCACTTGAGCTGGGAAGGTGAAACAACACAGGAACGCAAAAGCCTCCTGCCCTGGGGACCAGGGCACAGATTTGAAGACCAGTAGCAGTGGGGAAAGGACTTTAGGGCAGCCCCCTGGACTGAAACCTGGAGTAGCAGGGCTGCGTGTGTGAACTTGGGGTGGCTGGTGGTTTTAGAACACAAAGGGCAGAGAGACGTGCCTGGACCTGGAAGCAAGGGCTGGGAGTGCGGCTGTGGGGCCCACAACCCAGGACACTGGGGTTTTAGCAGTACAGACAGAAACAGAGACAGTGTGGCCTGGAGAGCTCACTCAAGAACAGACTGTGATCTCTCTGCTCTGAGGCAGAGGGTTGGAAACAGTCTCTTCTGCTCTGACTCTCAGAAGAGACGCAGAAAGCCACCAGGGAAAGGCACCAGAGAACAAAAGCCCCCCAAAAATGGTTTTCACTGAGCCCATCCCCCACCACAGGGGGCAGGGCAACTGTGCCCAAACAAAGTTGCCTGAGTAACAACATGGCAGGCCCCTCCCCCAGAAGACAGGCTGGAAGAACAAGAGGCAAACAACCCTAAGGTCCCTATAAAACGGTCCTCCCCCTCAACTAAGAGGGGTAACCCCAAAACAGGAAAGACTCAGAGACTGTGACTTCTGCCACAGATTTACAAATGGATACAGATATAACCAAGATGTCAGAAATGGACTTCAGGGTAACAGTTATGAAGACAATAGCTAGAATGAAGAAGTCGATCAATGGCAACATAGAGTCTCTAAGGGCAGTAATGAAAGCTGAACTGGCAGAACTTAAAAATGCTATCAATGAGATCCAATCTAATCTAGATAATTTAACAGCTAGGGTAAACGAGGCAGGAAAACAAATTAGTGATATAGAAGACAAACTGATAGAAAAGAAGGAACAGGAGGAGGCCTGGAAAAAAACAGCTTAAAATCCATGAAAACAGAATTAGAGAAATAAGTGATGCCATGAAACGTTCCAATGTCAGAATTATTGGGGTCCCTGAGGGGGTGGAGAGAGAGAGAGGACTAGAAGATATATTTGAGCAAATCATAGCTGAGAACTTCCCTAATCTGGGGAATGAAACAAACATTCGTGTCCTAGAGGCAGAGAGGACCCCTCCCAAGGTCAAGGAGAAGAGACTAAAGCCCCAGCATGTAATAGTAAATCTCGCAAATCTTAGAACCAAGGAAACCATCTTAAGGGAAGTTAAGGGGAAGAGATTTCTTACGTACAGAGAGAGGAACATCAGAATAACATCAGATCTATCCACAGAGACCTGGCAAGCCAGAAAGGGCTGACAAGACATATTCAGGGTACTAAATGAGAACAACATGTAGCCAAGAATACTTTATCTGGCAAGGCTATCCTTTAGAATGGTTGGAGAGATACAGAGCTTCCAAGACTGGCAGAAACTGAAAGAATATGTGACCACCAAGCTGGCCCTGAAAGAAATATTAAGGGAGGTTCTATAAAAGGAGAAAGACCCCAAGAGTGATATAGAACAGAAATTTACAGAGACAATCTATAGAAACAAGAACTTCAGAGGCAACATGATGAAAACAAATTCATATCTTTCAATAATCACTCTCAACGTGAATGGCCTAAATGCTCCCATAAAACGGCACACGTTTGCAGATTGGATAAAAAGACAGGACCCATCCATATGCTGTGTACAAGAGACTCATTTTGAACCTAAAGATACATCCATACTGAAAGTGAAGGGATGGAGAACCATCTTTCACGCCAGTGGACCTCAAAAGAAAGCTGGGGTAACAATTCTCATACCAGACATATTAGATTTTAGCTAAAGACTGTAGTTAGAGACACAGAAGGACACTGTATGATTCTTAAAGGGTCTATCCAACAAGAAGATCTAACAATAGTAAATATCTATGCCCCCAACATGGGAGCAGCCAACTACATAAGCCAACTGTTAACCAAAATAAAGAGACATATTGATAATAATACGTTAATTGTAGGAGACTTCAACATTCCACTTTCAGCAATAGACAGATCATCTAAGCAGAAAATTAACAAAGAAACAAGAGCTTTGAATGACACACTGGACCAGATGGACCTCATAGATATATACAGAACATCCCACCCTAAAACAACAGAATACTCATTCTTCTTGAGTGCATATGGAACTTTCTCCAGAATAGACCACATACAGGGTCACAAATCAGGTCTCAACTGATACCAAAGGACTGGAGATTATTCCCTGCATATTCTCAGACCATAATGCTTTAAAACTGGAACTCAATCACAAGAAAAAAATGTAAGAAATTCAAACACTTAGAAGCTAAAGACCACTCTGCTTAAGAATGTTTGGGTCAACCAGGAAATCAAAGAAGAACTTAAACAATTCATGGAAACCAATGAGAACGAAAACACATCTGTCCAAAATCTATGGGATACTGCAAAGGCGGCCCCTAAGGGGGAAATACATAGCCATCCAAGCCTCACTCAAAAAAATAGAAAAATCCCGAATTTACCAACTAACTTTACACCTTAAAGAACTGGAGAAAAAGCAACAGATGATGCCTAAGCCACACATTAGAAGAGAAATAATTAAGATTAGAGCAGAGATCAATGAATTAGAAACCAGAAATACAGTAGAGCAGATCAACAAAACTAGAAGCTGGTTCTTTGAAAGAATTAATAAAATCGATAAACTACCGGCCACACTTATCCAGAAGAAAAGAGAAAGGACCCAAATTAATAAAATTATAAATGAAAGGGGAGAGATCATGACTAACACCAAGGAATAGAAACAATTATTAGAAATTATTATCAACAACTATATGCCAATAAATTAAGCAATCTGGAAGAAATGGATGCCTTCCTGGAAACCTATAAACTACCAAGACTGAAACAGGAAGAAATTGACAACCTGAATAGACCAATAACCAGTAACGAGATTGAAGCAGTGATCAAAAACCTCCCAAAAAACAAGAGTCCAGGGCCTGATGGATTCCCTGGGGAATTCTACCAAACATTCAGAGAAGAAATAATACCTATTCTCCTGAAGCTGTTTCAAAAAATAAATGAGTCTGGAAGCTTTCCTTCTGTGTCTATTTTTGACTCAGGTCATGATCCCAGAGTCCTGGGATGGAGTCCCTCCTTGAGCTCCCTGCTCAGCAGGGAGTCTGCTTCTCCCTCTCCCTCTGCCCTCCCCCCCACTCATGTTCTCTCGCTCATTGTCTCTCGAATAAATGAATAAAATCTTTAAAAACAAAAAAAAGGAAAAATATTTTATCAATAACAAAGTCTAACAACTTATCTTTTTAAACAATATATACCCATAACGGAGGAGAACCATGATATAGTCTCTTTTTAAAACAAACTTCAACTTTGACCATTTTTATTGCATTCCTCATGTGATCACATGCTGCAGATGGAGTCAAGGTGTGTGAGGAAAATGCAAGACTGCACTTCTATCCAGGTCATTTAAAAATAACAGACTCTCCATGTCACAGGCCTTAGCAAGATGCTTTGAGAGTCAGTCAAGTCAGCACAGATCTGCCCTTGAACAGGGAGGGATCATTGTACCCAAAGTTGTGGTGAAAACCATGGGTGGAATGTATCCCCAGCCCAAAGCTGGTCATCCATGCACACAGTTTTTGGTCTCTTTATAAAACCTTTAACTTTTTTTAATCCCTCTATTGTCCCCATTTTGGTCCTGCTGACCCCACTATTAATAATGACAGCAGAGAGAGCAAACCTGAGGAGCTAGAGTCATATATGTATACACGTTGCGTAAATTAAAGAGCCCATCTGAGCAAAACAAGGATTATTTTCTAGATGAAGTGCTCTTTATGATGATTATGAATTAGGTGAGATATTATCTAAAGCCAGTGCCACTCTTTTTTACCCCTATTTTCTATAATTCTCTAACATGTTAAATAAACTTCTCCTTTAGTCCCCAAAATGAACTGACATCCCATTAATAAGTTAATAGGCTGTATCTTACGAGTTCCTGAAACCCTCGGATATATTTTGTACATTAACAAAGCTTTTGTTCCTTAATGTTTCTTATTATTTCCATTGCAACATGCTTTCCTTACAAATTATAGCTCTTCTGTCTGCTTGGTATAAAATGCTCTAATTGTAGATTATGCACTAATGATAATATGATTTTGAGTTTACATAAACTCAGTAGAAAATTGGTTAAATACTTCTTGTATAAGAAACAACACCATCATAATTAATTTAGTTCTCTTATTCAATGTTCTTTTGAAACCAAATATGACATACTTTTATCTGCTTTTTTTCTACTAAAGGCCTAGTAAGTAGGCAGAGAAAATACTACCACCCCTTTCAATATAGACCAAATTGACACCTGGGGGAATCTTTGGCAGTTTGAAAATGAATAAAAAGTTTAAAAAGCAGCCTGCTTTTTGATAGTGGATGAGACTGTGCATATGTGGAGGCATGGGGTAGATGGGAAAATCTCAGTACCTTCCAATCAACTTTTCTGTGAACCTTAGATTGCTCTAAAAAAAGTCTAACAAAACATTATTTTGAAAAACATGACCATGATAAACAAAATGTCCATCATTGTGAATTAGAAATAGATTAGAAACATGCAGCATGGAGAGGAGGCTGGCATGATCAGCCCACTGGGTTCCACACAAGTACTGGAGAGTGATGGCTAGGAGCTCAGTTCTATGGGGAATAAGACCAACAGTGTCCCACAGTTGGCAGGGGACCAAACCAGACTTGCCTCCTGCCCCAGAACAGAAGCCAAGAAAAGTCACAACCTAGCAGAGGGTGGAGTGGGAAACAACAGAGTTCATGGTGCAACTGTGAACTTGACCAAACCCCAACTAGCTCAGGGCCTATGTCTACTAGATCCTGGGAAACAGAGCCCCAAACCCCAGGAGAGACCCTGGTTCTGAACTGGAAGCTATGGGGACCACTAAGAGGCAGGCAAACTCAGAGCCACCTAGGAGGGCGAGTGAACACAGAGAGAAAGAGAGAAATGGAGGCAGGAGAAGTCCCACTTAAGGGGAGCTCACCACCACCACCACTAATAATAATAACTTCAAGGAACCCAAAGAAAATATTCCAAAAAAATAAATAAATAAACCCACTAACAAAGAAAAAAGTCATTCTCAAGAAAACTGACATAATAGAGTAACATGAGAAAGACCAAACTAATACATTGAAAGTAGTCAAAAAGATCATAGAGGTAATTGTGTAAGACTGTTGAATCACAGACCTGTACCTCTGAAACAAATAATACATTATATGTTAAAAAAAAGAAGAAGAAGAAGAAGATAGTAGGAAGGGAAAAATGAAGGGGGGGAAATTGGAGCGGGAGACAAACCATGAGAGACAATGGACTCAGAAACAAACTGGGCGTTCTAGAGGGGAGGGGGGTGGGGGAATGGGTTGGCCTGGTGATGGGTATTAAAGAGGGCATGTACTGAATGGAGCACTGGGTGTTATACGCAAACAATGAATCATGGAACACTACATCAAAAACTAATGATGTAATATATGGTGATTAACATAACATAATAAAAAAATAGTTAAAAAAAGTAATGATGTAATGCATGGCGATTGACATAATATAACATAATAAAATAAAATAAAAAGTTCAGACTATCTGAGAAGAAAAAAAGTAATAACATTACCCCCAGCACCACCACCATTACAACCACCATCAAAAACTTAAGAAAACAAAACAAATGGAAAAACATGAAACAGGAATCTGTCTCTCACACTGGGATTGGATTTTTTTAAGTGGATTTTACTTTAAAACAAGTGGTTGTTGAAAAGGACCAGTTAGAAATCCTGGAATAGGGGCCCCTGGGTGGCTCCATTGGTTAAGTGTCTGACTCTTGATTTTGGCTCAGGTAATTACCTCAGGGTCATGAGATTGAGCCCCACAATGGGCTCCATGCTCAGTGGGGAGTCTGCGTGGGATTCTCTCTCTCCCTCTGCCCCTCCTCCCACTTGCATTTTCTTTTTTTCTCTCTCTCTCTCATGTAAATAAATAAATAAATAAATCTTTTAAAAATTCTGGAATAAAAATATATATATTTATTGACCACTACATCAAAAACTAATGATGTACTATAT
This sequence comes from Mirounga leonina, assembly GCF_011800145.1. Lineage (NCBI taxonomy): Eukaryota > Metazoa > Chordata > Mammalia > Carnivora > Phocidae > Mirounga > Mirounga leonina. The sequence continues at coordinate 82,353,304 of NW_023270268.1, forward strand.
GCTGGCTAATTGAACATAATAATAAAAAATATAAAGAAAGAAATATATGTCTACAAAAAAGAAATACCAAAAAAAAAAGAAAAGAAAAGAAAGCCTCTATGGACAGGAAAAGCATAGACTAAAGACAATAGGGAGTAACAAAAGGAAGTTATATGAAACACAAATTTTGTTCAGATCAAATTATCTATATGTTGCCTAAAATTCCCCTGAGTACCAGGAAGTAAAAAGTAAAGGACCAAAAAAATGTTTTTCAAAAATAGATGAAAACAGTTAGTTACCTGTTTAACAAGCAGCTTCCATATGGGCTGGACTTCTACCTCAATGGCATTGGGCCCGCACACTAATCTTCTGTAGGAGAATGATCACTTATTAGTACCACAACTACAACTTCATTGGTAAGTGAGTATAAACCAAACTAAGCAAAAGTCACTGCTCTACCCTCTAGGCACTTTGTGCCTTTAATCGAAAATTAACGTACACATCATAAAATATTAACATATTTTTAAAATAAAAGTGCATGATGGGCAAAGTTGTTTTTCTAGTTAAAAAATATCTTAAGTACAATGTAACTCAAGAATCAAAATGAAGTGGGGCGCCTGGGTGGCTCAGTCGTTAAGCGTCTGCCTTCGGCTCGGGTCATGATCCCAGAGTCCTGGGATCGAGCCCCGCATCGGGCTCCCTGCTCAGCGGGAGGCCTGCTTCTCCCTCTCCCACTCCCCCTGCTTGTGTTCCCTCTCTTGCTGTCTCTCTCTCTATCAAATAAATAAATAAAATCTTTAAAAAAAAAAAAAAGAATCAAAATGAAGTTAGTAAGGCATTTTGAGTTATTTTTTAAATAATTCAATTATATTTTAAGAACAGCTAAAAACACAGATGTGAGGATGTTCCTAGAATTCTCAGACATTCTAGATTGCTCTTAATGGTAGAGATCAAGTCCATCTTACCCTGGTCTCTTTAGCACGTAGGACAGGCCTTTAGTATATGAAAATAAATACATGAAAGAATGAGCCAATGAACTGGAAGAGGATATATGTTCTTCACACTGACCCTTTATAAATTCATACTATGTATGTTCTAAAAAGAAGCTCTTGTGTTTGTGTAGCATTTTACAATTTACAGAGTTCTCACACAAGATTTTCTCATCTGATTGTCACAGTGGTCCAAAGGAAAGGGACAATATCTCCATTTTGCCAAAGGGGAAAACCTATTCATTTGGGTGTTTTCCCAAAAGTATGCGTATCTATTATTAATTGTGACGATACAACTTTTAAGCAGAGGTGACTGCCAGAAACTGCACTTAGCCTTTTATATGTATTATCTCCTGTAATCACCATACCCCTATGAGATTTCATATTATCCTCTTTATTATAAAGAACACTGAAGTTCAGATAAAGTCAGCAATTCTCCCAGAGTCTCAGAGCTGGAAAGAAGCAGATCCAGGATTCACACCCTGGTCTCCATGCCTCCACTTCACACTCCGTGAGCATCAGTGGTGCAATTTGCATGATGGGTTCTTGATCTAAGGTGTGACATAGCTGAGCCCAAGTTTGTCTGACTTCCAAGCCATGCCTTTCCAAGTACAATTATTGCTTGCACGGGTCCAAGAGGACTCAAACTAGGGTCTTCTGACTCCATGTGTGAAAACACTGAGGTGCAGGGATGCTGGAAGACAGAAAGGTCAAACAGCATGTACTATTGGGTTTGGAATGTCATGTGTCCCCAAACTTCACACTGGGAAGAGACCATAACTCAAGCCACTTTGGTGCTCAGGATCCTTTCTGGAATCTGTGGAAATAACCTATTGTTGTCAAAGTGTCAGAACTTCTCAAAATCCCAAACTTGGTCTTCTCTCTTTTTTTCTCTCTCTGCTTGGAATGCCCTTCCCACATTCTTCAATTTATAAAGGCCCACTCAGCCTTTGAGAGTCAAATCTGATGATACAGCCTAATGGTGGAGAAATTTGAGATCTAACAGACCTGGATGTGAATCCAGCTAAGCCTTTGCTGCTCCCTAGATCTGGAACTGGATTTCCCTACGTCTTTGCATAGCCACTCTCTCATTTCATTCAGGTCTCTGTTCAAATAGCACTTCCTTATTGGAGTTTTCCTTAATAATTCTATTGAAAACAGCCACCCTGATACTCAAATCAGATTCTCTTTATCTCCTTACCGTATCTCATTTTTCTCTATAGTGTGTTGATAATCTGAAATTGCACCTTATTTTTTACATGTTAGTAACCATGCAACAAGAGACTGTATCATTCCCTATAATATAGGCTTCTAGAGGACACTGATATATCTTAAATGCCTAAAACAGGGCCTAATACATATAATGCACTCAAGAATTATTTGTTGAATGAATGAGGGGTGAGCTTCGGTTCCCTTACCTATAAAATGGGTTTGCTAATACATTCCTGATAAAATTGCTAGCAGTAACATATAATATAAACATGTAAAGCATTTAGCATAAGTGCCAAGGGCATGACAAGCTCTCAATAAATGCCAGTTATCTTTCAAGTCTTCCTTGGTCCCACAGGCACAATTAACTGTATTTTTCTCTCTTCCAATATGCCTCCTTTTCTTAGTGATAGCAGGCACCTCTTTGAATTATAGCATTTGGTTATATATCTTTCTCCTCAAATTTCTCAGATCCTCTTTAGTGGCAGGGATGGAGCTTTTCAACTGTTTTTCTAGCATCGAGAGGTACATTGTATGACAGAGAATGTTCTCTAAATATTGGAATTAATTAATGAGGACATTTGTGAGCCATGTCTAGAATTCTCTCTCCCCTAACAAGGCTGAAAACCCAGTTTATAGAACTACAGAAGCACACAGTTGTGCAAAGTCAGTTTAGAAAGAAACAAGGCAAGTGCCCGATGTTCTTCATCTTTTTCTGTCTGGTGAGATGGTTTCTGGTGTTACTATCAAAAGGAGAGGAGCTCAGCTCCAGTGAGGACTGAAACCCAACGGATTAATAGGAGCCTATAGATCATCCTCTTTAGGGCTTATCTGAGCCACGTTTGGATCACAGCCTGGCATGCCCCTTGCTGCTTGATATTTTCCATTATTTCTTGCCAAAAGGTATTGTGTATTTAGGGATCATGTACTCATCTCAATCTGAGCACAAGCCAAGCAGGATTTTCAGGGACATTGACCAATGGCTGAGCAACCAGAAGGAATGGAAGGCTTGAAGCTGGGTCACGTGAGGAAATTTCCAAGGAACAGAGGAGATTACACATCCTTACTTTGGAAATCTGACAAGACGGCAAGGAAAAGGGGCCCTAGAATTATTCCAGGTGGCCTTATAGAACTAAATAGGCTGAATAAAATTATGTAGACTTGCCTAACATTCAGAACTATCCATTAGGGGGATAATTTCTTTGGAGGCAGAAGGTCCCTCTCCAAAAATATTTCTTAACAGGGAAACTGTGGAGGGCATTTCTGGGTTGGCTCTGAACTGCACTTGAAGGATCACTGAGCTTTCCTGCAACCATTCCACAATAGTAAAGCTGTTGGGATGTATTTATTTCTGAATAACCAAACATGAATGAATAGGAATACTTTCTTTTGGGATGGTATATGTCCCTTTTCTATTTGATTATTTGTTCATTCATTCATTTATTAATTTATTCACCAAATAATTATGGAGAATATGTTGTGTGCTAGGCACTTTAAGCTCCAGATGGTGAAGCCTAGAGTGGGGGGTCCTCAAGGAGGTAGGAGGACCATGTCAGAATCACTGGTGAGCTTTTTCAAACCACACATGACTACTCTGATTCCATTCTGATAAGTCACCAATGGAGTCCTTGGCAGGGAGGGAGACCTGAAGTTTTCTAAATAATTAATGTTAATCCAGGGGGTTCTGACATGACCTACTTCTGTGAACTTTGGAATTTTTAAGGAGCAGGCTTATAGAATTAGAAAGAGTTCCCAGGCATCCAGTTCATGAGTGAATGAAGATAGGAGCAAGGGATCTCCTAGAACAATTTTCTTCCTGAGGCCCCCTGAAAATTTCTCTTCAGGATAATGTTAATCTCTCCTGATGTCCTGATTTGCCTTTTTGCTACTAAAAAATGACAGTTACATAAATGTGTGCATTTTCCGTCTTTGCCTGGCTGCTAGGAAGCCTAAAAAGAACGTTTTATTTAGACTTTGTGGCTTTTCATTATCAGAGAGTTTTGTGATCCTCCTTCTTTTATTTCTCATGTTGCATCCTTGCTTTTCATGAAGGCAAGCTCATATCCATTTAGGAAATTAATCTGATATCATGCAACCAACCAATCCATCAATTGCATTTAATTTTTTTTAAAAATCCCTAGTCTTACACTAAAAAATTAAGGGTGGAAATAGTTCACATTCTACTTACTCCCTTTACTGTCCAACTAAAAAAGCCCATAAATAAAATCTGCCTATATATTTATGAGGAGATTATCTCCTCTATTCTTCATATTTGGGAAACTATACTCTTTGTCTTGCTTATTAGATTGTCAAGTTCTTTATTACGTGGATCAGGTTTAAATTTAATTATGTATGATGTTTATTAAAGCTTGGCCCTTGATAAATAAGGACAAACATGAGATAGCTTCCACTATTTCCTGTGGAAATAGTGTCCTAGGCAAAGGCAAAGTATATCTGCGATAATCAACTAAATTTCCTAAATAGATCAATTCTTTGCACTCCTGGTGCTTAATGCAATTAAACCAGTATGTTTTAATGACTTTGAAAACACTATGTGTTTCAGTTTATTAAGTATTGCCTTTGAAATCTTATATAATGATACTCTTTTTAAGGCATTTTGCAAATATTGTCAAAGTCTAGATGACTTTTTCATTTTCAACATGTTCAGGCAGGATGAAAACTTTAAAAACAATAGGGGTGCTTGCTAAAAGTGCAGTTTCTGCTCTCACTACTACCCTTAGCTCCTACCTACTAGATCAGAATATGGGGGTGGAGGCCCAGAACCTATATTTTAGGTACCAGATTGCTTTTTAGCTTGAGAATTTGTGTTTCTGATGGACTGGAAAAGGGCAGGCAGGAAATGTCCTTAAAATGGGCAAGAAATGAAGGTGATTATTAAGATTCCGGGGAAGGCTTGCAATGGTTTACTTTCAGACTCACCAGGATTCACCATTTCAAACTACAGATGGGAAGCCAGAACTCAAAATCTCTGTGGGTTAATGAGGAGCATAAGCATTTCTATGCTACTATTACACTATTATGTCCTAATCTATGTGCATTTATAGATCTCATTCTCACAATTGTACCACTATTCTTTGTCTCTCTTTCCCAATAGTTAGTGAATGTCTCTGGGGCAATGACTAAGCCTTATTTATCCTTAGATCCCTAGTTCCTTGTAGAGTGCCTGGCGTAGTAGAGGTATTCACTCAATAGGTCAACAAATATATTCTTACATTCATTCATTCCATAAATATATATCGAACTTCTACCATGAATCAGGCACTGTTCCAGGTGCTATGAACACAATGGTGAATGACACAACTACCTGAGCAAACAAAATCCTCATCTCTAGGCTGTTTCTTTATAAGAAAATGCAATCATAATATTGTCTTTCTGTCTCTCAGGGGATTGGGAGGATGATGAAGCAGATGTCTATGAAATGACTCAAAATTTTTTGAGGAAAGAATAAAAAAGACAACACAGAGGAGACTATTGCACAGTCCTGAGGGAAAAAAAATTCAAATATCATTTGATTGGCTTTTCTTTTTAATAAGTTTGCCTAAAATAAGAACAACTTAAAATATGTCTTTGTTGCTGATAAATAAACTGGGATTATATGAAGCTGATGAAGCATTATGCCAACAGTTCACTGATCATAAGTCATTTGATATCTCAATTTCTACTGGCAGAGTTTATTCTCAGGGAGTGTCACAAACCCTACCTGACCTCTTGTTCTTCACTGGTCAGGCCCAGTCCAAACGTGTGGTGGATGTCATGGCAGGAGTTGCTATCTTCCAGTAGCCTAGGATGTGGTCAGGACAAGAAGCATGCTCTAGATCATGGCATTCAACAAATCAGTGTTCTTCCCTTATACCCTGATGAATGCTGAGAAAAAGCCAAACTTACCCAACTTTCTGAAACCTCTTCTCCAAGTAGTCCCAAATGTACCTGATTTTTTGCACTTGGATACATCGCAGCTGCAATTACAAATGTGATAGAACAAGTGTCATTCACAAAGTAAAGCCCATGGGGGGAGGTGAAGGCTATTTGTCGCAAGTCCCCACACCACACTCACTTTCCTTGATACCTTGTTGTAATTCCCAGTCCAGCACTGTGACATTCAGAACTTCCATCCAATAAACATTTGCATTATTCTTTTTTAAAAAACATGCCATAGCATTACATCAAAATTACTTACTTTTAATTCTGGCTTCAATACAGCTTGGTTAATGACAGAGTGGCGGTCAGCCACCAAGGGTTCTTCTGGGTTCTTGCTTATAGGAAACTTCAGTGTGGATAAGTAAAGGCATATAACCTTCTTCCTCATATATCTTTGAAATTCATCCTAGAGAAGACAATCCAGCCCATGAAATTCTCAAATGTTGTTTATTTAATAAGGCAATCAAATAAATACCTACCTAGACCAGTGGTTCCCAAAGTTTTGGCTATAGACAGGAGCATCAGCATTATCTTGGAACTTGCTAGAAAAGCAAATTCTCAACCCCACCACAAGCCTACTGAATCAGAAATTCTGGGACAAGGTCAGCAGTCTGTGTTTTAAGGACCCTCCATGTAACTGATCTGCGTTAAAATTTGAGAACCACTGTGCTAGAGAATAAAAAGAAAGACACACTTTACAGGAAAGTTTTATATCCAGAAAATATTTTCCAGCTATCTCAAAAATGACATTTAGGTGTTTAAAATGTCTACTTTCCCCTCAAAATATGTATTCTTAAAAAACTGAACTATCCTTCCTGTGTTATGTCTTTAAGAGTTATAACACTGACAGCCTCTGCTTGTGTAATAGTTAAAGGCATTGAGAATTAGCCTGACATGGTAGAAACTTCCCTAGGGTGACATGGAGGACAATGTCCTTCCTTCCTGAGTCAAAATAAGAGATGGCAAGTAGGTTCAGGGATAGTTTTGCCATCTCCTATTTGGGGACAAGAAAACTTAAGTAAAGAAAGATCTACTCTGGAATGCCAGCCAGTCAATTGTGCCACCAATGCAATGCTGAAGGGCACTCACCGTTGTTTTTAGCAAAACAGTGTCTGCTTCTTGCAAGGGGCATGGAATGCAGTTGGCCCACACCCTCCACTGGGGTTTCCAATAGAACACCAGCTGAAGAAACCCGCAGGTCAGCATGGATGTTATAAGGCAGAGGGCTCTGCGTAGATTCTGGGTCCGGTAACCAAACACCTCCTGGCATGTAAATAAAACATGACTCTATTTTTCTTTTTTCACATAAACACATCACTTTGTTCCAAGAAACACAAGTGTTAGATGCAGCGATATTAGTTGGGAGGGAAATCTGGTTTCAGCTAGTTGAATCAGACTGATTGCTTACAGCTGTCAGCTGATACCATAAAAAAAAGGACTCATTTTGCTATACTGGCATATGGAAATAAAACATGAGACAGGAGGAGCAAGGAACGGGCAGACTTACTTCCTTCTAAATACTGTCAAGAGTCACCCAATGTTTTGGACCAGATTTACTTTTTTCAGGTATAGGGTTTTTAAAAAATTATTAATGTAAATTTACTGGAGGACGATGATACAAAGGGTAGGATGATATAAATCAAGAGATTGTCTGTGGACATGAAAGACTTTTAAAAGACCACTCATAGGAATTTACCCTGACAGTAACATGCTGAAATATTTCTACTTTTAGTAGTAAGGTAGTTGATATTATCCCCAATAGAGCGAATACTTTGAGATGTGGTTTTAGGGGGAGACACATAGCCAAACACATAGCCAGAAACAATAGATTCCTTTATTTCAAGCCAATTTCTAGTTTCCATCTTCCACAATGAAGTTTAACAGCATTTGTTTTCAAATTTCAAAAACTAGACTTTTAGTGTACTTGGAAGACCCAGAGGGATGCTGATTATGAATGACATTACTACTATACTATTATTTTAGGTTCTGCTGTTATTTTTATGTGTTTTTTTCCCTAAGATTCTGAACTCCTGTGTCCAGATCACAGAAATGTAATGCCGAAAAAAAAGGTTTTTGCTGAGTTTCTATAGCATTTTTAATGACAGAATCTCCTGAATTTTATACCAGTTTAGATCCTGTTATAATGAATCTCTTGGCTTAATATTTTGGAAAAGTTTTCATCTTCGATATGGTCATTTTCATTAATTTTTTCTAGTAAAGAAATCTGTGGTAGATTAAGATTTTAATAACAGTTGTTGAAAGTAATCCTTAAACATAATGGAAAGGTCACAGGTAGCAAAGATGTAAGTTTGAGTCACTGCTCTACTAGTTATCACCTATGTGACCTTAGGTAAATCGTATCACCTCTAGGGAATCCCAATTTATTCCTATACAAAACAATTAGAAATACATGCCTTACAGGTACTTGTGCTCAAATGAGATAATGTATCTTTAAGTACTCTGCAAAGTAATTACAATTTTAAGAGTTCCTTTCCAGTGCTCCTCAGTATTAACGACGTGGGAAAAAATGTTCATTAAGTTTACTGATGCAGCCACTCTATTTTGAGATTATTCACGATGAGGTTTACAGGTAACTTAAAAATGTGTTCACTCTACTTTTTTTTTTTTTTTTTAAGATTTTATTCATTTATTTGAGACAGAGAGAATGAGAGACAGAGAGCATGAGAGGGAGGAGGGTCAGAAGGAGAAGCAGACTCCCTGCCGAGCAGAGAGCCCGATGCGGGACTCGATCCCGGGACTCCAGGATCATGACCTCAGCCAAAGGCAGTCGCTTAACCAACTGAGCCACCCAGGCGCCCTGTGTTCACTCTACTTCTAAGCATATTTTCAGCTGGGTCTCCTTTCTGTCTTCCTACCCACCTTCTGATTCTATAAACCTGTTTTAGTTTTATTTGTGAATGATAGTTTTATTAGACTCCAATAAACTGTATATGCCAGTTCACATATTATGTCATAAATATGCATCATTTTACTAAGTTATTCATGGGAGCTTATTGCCAAAGTGTTCAAAATTGAAGTAGAATGGTTTGGAATTTTAGGCCAGCTTGTAGCTGAAAAAGCACATCTCAAATACCTTTCCCTTTTTTTTGTTAACTTACATACAATGATGGCACTGGTAATCATAATTCTGATACCCCTTCAGTTCTTTGCTATACAACATTTTTTATTTGAAAAAAGGAACTGACAATGCCAGCAAGACAGCAATAAAATCACTACAGCTACATACTGCTAATAACCTTATAAACTGGAATAATTCTTTAGAGAAAGCAAGGTGACAAATTATATCAAGATTTATAAAGATGTTTCTAACCCTTGAATCAGTAATGCCACACTTGGAAATACACCCTAAGGAAATAATACACAAAGTAGAAAGTAATGTGTGTAACAATGTTCAGTGCAGTATTATCTGTAATAGCAAAGTTACTGGAAGAACCAAATGATAGCTAACAGTTCAGCAAGATGTGAAATATCAAAACAATGGCCAAGGTGGCACCATTAAAAAGAAAATGTATGAAGTCAATGCAGAAATGTGGACCATTCTATGATATAATGTTAAATGAAGAAAAAGACAAAGAATAGATAGATGGGAAAAAATAGTAACTTTAACCTAATGATATCAGTAATTACATTACATATAAATGACATTACTACTGTGATTGAAAACAAAGATTGTCAGACTAAGTAGTAAAAAACCCATTATATGTTGTTTACAAGAGATACCTTTAAATACAAAGAAGCAAATAGATTAAAAGGAGAAAGATAGGGAAATAAACAATGCAAAGACTAACAGAGGAGAACTAGTATAGCTGTGTTAACATCAGACAAAATAGACTTTATTTTATTCTTTTTAAGATTTTATTTATTTATTTGACAGAGAGAGAGAACACAAGCAGGTGGGGCAGCAGACAGAGGGAGAGGGAGAAGCAGGCTCTCCAATGAGCAGGGAGCCCTACACTCCATTGTAGGACCCCGGGATCATGACCTGAGCTGAAAGCAGACGCTTAACCAATTGAGCCACCCCGAGGCTCCCAAAATAAACTTTAAAAAATAAATGTTCTGAAAAAAATAAGCATACTTCATAATCTAAAAATATCAAATCAACAGGAAGAAATAACAATTTTAGATTTAAGGGCACTTACACACATAGTTTCAAAATTTTTAAGCAAAATAGAACTTAAAGTCACTGTCATCATAGATTTTAACACTCCTTTCACTAACTGATAAGACTAGTAGACAAAAAAAAATTTGTTTTCAGTGAGAATACAGGACGTTTGAACAAACCCATTAACTAAATTGACCTAATTGACAAAGAAAATTATAGCCCCAAACTGCATAATTCAAATTCTTTTCAAGTCCACGTAAACTATTTACGTAAATTTACCACATTCTGGAACATAAAATATTATGACATTGTAATTAAACTAGAAATTAACAGCAGAATAACTTAAAAATTCCCAAATGTTTGGTAATTAAATAGCATTTTTCTAAGCAATACATGTGAATCAAATGAGAAATTACAATGGGCATTAAGAAATATTTTGAACTGAATAAAAATGAAAATTGACAAATCAAAACTTGTGGGATGCACCTAAGACAATGATTAGAGGGAAATCTATAGTTTTAGATGTTTATGTAAGAAAAGAAAAAATGTTTGAAATCAATAAAAAAAGCTTCCAACTCAAGAAGCTATAGAAAGAGCAGCAAATTAAACCTTGGAAAGTGTAAGGAAGGAGATAATAAAGAAAAGCAGAAATGAATAAAATAGAAATCAGGCATACAATAAAGAAAATCAATAATGTTGAATTTGTACTTTAAAAGTTTAATAAAATTGATAAACTTAAATAAAGTTGAATATTTTACTGCTATTAAAGAAAATTAATGTGTAACTAAAAGCTTTTCTACAAAAAAAATATTCAAACCCAGATGGCTTGTGAATCCTTTCAAATATTTAAGGTAGAAGTGATATCAATTTTGCACAAACTCTTCCATAAGTAGAGGAGGTGGGAATGTTCCCAACTTGTTTTATGAAGTCAGCATACTCGACACCAAAATGTGATAGGTTTGTTAAAAGAAAGGAAAATTACAGGCTAAGATTTGTAAGAAGCATAGATGAAGTAACCCTGAAATATATTATCTAACTAAATCAGTGATATATATTAAAAGTTAATATGTCATTACTAAATGAGGTTTGTTCTAGCATTGCAAGGGTTTGAAAATCAATCAATGTATTTTGGTATGTTAACATTCAGGAGGAAAGTCATAACATCATCTCAATTGGTACAGAGAAATACTTTGATAAAATTCAACACTAATACA
>NW_023270268.1:82364766-82385403 GCF_011800145.1 Mirounga leonina
AGAAAGAAAGAAAGAAAGAAAGAAAGAAAGAAAGAAAGAAAGAAAGAAAGAAAGAAAGAAAGAAAATAAAGAAGCCTCTCAGCATACTAGGAATAGACAGGAACATCCTTCGGCTAACATCATGCTTAATAATGAAATACTGATTACTTCCCCCATGAAGTTACAGGTAAAATAAGATTATCAATAATTACCACTAATATTTAATATAGTACTGAAAGTTTTAACAAGTGCAATAAGACAAGAAAAAGTAACAATACTTATAACAATTGGAGCATAAGAAGTAACAATACTGTATTAATACTTAAAAGTTGCTAGGAGAGTAGATCTTAAATGTTCTCCTCACAAAGAATAAATGGTAATTATGTGAAGTGATGGAAGTATTAGCTAACACTTTGGTGGTAAACATTTCACACTATGTAAGTGTACCAAATCGACATGTTGTACACCTTAAATTTATACAAGGTTGTATGTCAATTATATCTCAATAAAGCTGAGAAAAAAACGTAGAACTCTCGGTATGAATAGATAATATAATTATGCACATTAAGAAATCTGAAAGAATGTACAAATTATAAGAGTTAATAAGTGAATTTGTTGGGGCCTGGGTGGCTCAGTCGGTTAAGCATCCAACTCTTGATTTTGGCTCAGGTCATAATCTGCAGGTCGGGGGATTGGCCCCACCTCAAGTTCAGTGCTCAGCTTGGAGTCTGCTGGAGATTCTCTCTCCCTCTTCCTCTGCCCCTCCCCCTACTCATGCTCTCTCTCTAAAATAAATAAATAAATAAATAAAATCTTTAAAAAAATAAGTGAATTTATCAATGCGTCAATATAGAAAACCAATTTTATTTGTAATAATTTGGAAATGAAGATATCTGTAATATTATCAAGCAAGAAAAAAATCAATATCCTTATAATAGTTCTAACGAAGTTAAACCTCTAAACTGAGAACTCACTTTATTGCTGAAAGCAAAGATCTAAATAAAGGGAGATATATATTAAGTTTGGGGACTAGCCAGGAGCAATCCCATTTATAATCACATCAGACATTTTTTATGGTAATTGATGAGCTGATTCCAAAATTGGTATGGAAGTACAAAGGACCTAAAGTAATCAAGACAATTTTCAAAAAGAACAATTGTGGGGGATTTACACTACCAGAAGTAAAGACTTACTATAAATTCCTAGTAATTATAAACAAACAAACAAAAGAAGGCGGGGGGGGGGGGAGACCAAGAAGAAAGAAAAAAGAAAGAAAAGAAAAACAAAATAGGGAATCCAGAAAGAGACTCAAACATATGTAATCACTTCATTTACAAAAAAAGGAACCACTGCAATTCAGTGGGGGAAAGGATGGTTTGCTCATTAAGTAGTTGCTGGATCAAAATGAATAGTACTAGAAAAATGAGTTCCCCCCCAGTTTACTCCATACACAAAAATTTATTAATAGTAGCACATATGCTTAAATGTGCGGCTAAAACATACATCATCTGAAAGAAAACATAGAAAACATATTTCATGAACTTTAAGTACACAGTATTTCTTAAACAGGAAACAAAAAAGATAAAAAAATGTATGTGATTTTATTAAAATTAAAAGCTTCTGTTTATCAAAAGCCTCTGATGAAAATATTAGCTATGTATGTATATCTGTACCTATATATAAAAAAATCATATTTGGAAAATACAAAAACTACTACAAATCAATTAAAAGAAATATATAGAGTAAAAAATGAGCAGAAGACTGAAATAGGCATTTTACAAAAGAAGATTACTCGTATAGCATTCAAGAAGATGCTCAGTATCATGTCATTAAGGAAATGCAAAATAAAATTACAATGACATATCACAGCCTAGAATAGCCAAGACAATCCTAAAAAAGAACAAAGTTGAAAGACTTACACAACCAGATTTGAGGACTCACTCTAAAATGACACAATGATAAAATGACACAATGATTTGGCCATAGAATAGCTAAAATTAAAAAGACTGAATATACCAAGTATTGGTAAAAATGTGGAGCAATGTTACTCTCATACATTGTTATTGGGAGTGTAAATGGTACAAACGTTTTGAAAAACTGTGTTGCTCAAGATAGAAATATTCTATGAGCTAGTAACTCCATTCTTAGATTTTTACACAGAGAATTGCATATGTTCACAAAAAGATTTGCCCAAGGATATTCATATCAGCTTTATTCATAAGAGCCCCAAACTGGAAACAATCTAAAGGTACATCAACAGGAGAAAAATAAATATTGTGTTTTCCTATAATGGAATACTACAAAACAATTTTAAAAATGAACTTCTAATGCAATCAACAGCATGTATGAATTTCAAAGACATTATACTGAATCAATGAAGTATGGTAAATCAATACACAACTCTATTCGTAGGAAGTTCCAAAATGAGCAAAAATAATTGGTGACAGATGTCATTGAACTGTGCACTTAAGATCAGTGTGCCTTATCGACACCACTGTATGTATATATGCCAATAAAAAGTAAAGGTGGGGGGCACCTGGGTGGCTCAGTCGGTTAAGGGTCTGACTTTGGCTCAGGTCATGATCCCAGAGTCCTGGGATCAAGCCCCGCTTTGGGCTCCCTGTTCAGCAGGGAGTCTGCTTCTCCCTCTGCCCCTCCCCCCTGCTCATGCTCTCTCTCTCTCTCAAATAAATAAAATCTTAAAAAAAAAAAAAGTAAAGGGCGTTGTTTATTAGACACTATTCCAAATAGGTGGGAGTTACTTTAATTACTTTAATGGAGTTAGATTCAGAAAGAGAAAATGACAGCAAAATTTGAGAAGTGAAAAGGGAGAAGAGCAAGAGAAGGAATTTCTGTGGGAAATGGAAGAAAGGTTTGATGACCTAGGAAGACTATAGTTGCCTCCAGGTGTGGATGATTGGGAAGCGCTGGTTTCCACTGAGCAGAGATTAAATCACATCCCTAATAATCAAGAAAAGGGAAGAGGTTTCTGTGAAAGATCCTGCTTATGGTTGGGGATAGCTCAATCAAAATGTCAGATTTTTTTCCCCATCTGTTAAAAAATAAGTAAGTAGATAGATATAAAAGAGCTTATAAATATCAGAATAACTTTCAGAAATATGTAGCTCCTTGAGTAAAGATGAATAGAAACAATATTTTTGCTTCCTTGATAAATTGGCCTCGTAAACCTTAGTAAATTTGCTTTTTGTCATTTCTCAGTTTTCCCAAAGGTTATATGCTAGACATGGGAATTGAGGTTTTGGTTAAAAGAATCATTTGTTAATCTGGCATTTTTTTTTTACAAATACTCTTGGTCAGCTTGCCCATGTTTGTGTAATTTGTGTTTAACACAGTGTATGTTTCCGTTTTGATCAATTAATCTCAAGTATAATCTGAGCGTTCTAAATGATTACTCTTCTGATGCAGTAAGAGTCACTCAGAGTTTTCCAAAGTATTAAATACCCATGGTAAAATCCACTAAGATGTGCAGGGTAGAAGAGGGAGCCAGGAGCAATATGGGTGCTGTAAGAGGAAGATAAGTGGAATCCAGAGGTCTTGTGGATCTAAAGACACTGGGAACAGAGAGAGGGAGGATCAGACTCTCAAACCCACTACACATGGTTCCTTGCAGTCAAGTGGGTTTTGCCACTTCCTAGCTATGTGATCTCGGGATTTAACTTCTCTAAATCTCAGTTTCCATCTCTGTACTTAGGAGACAATAGCACACACCTGGAAGCATAGTTGTGAAGATTAAATAGAGGAGTAAGGTGTTGAACACAAAGGAAGCTTTCAATGTTAGCAGGTGGCTTGGTAATAGGTTCAGCCAAAGGTGGTGGAGAGTTTTCAGTTTTGAGTCACAATATACTGAGACAAGGTTGGTAATGGAAACATGGATCTGTGTTCCGTGGGGTGAGGAGCCCAGATCTGACACCTATTAGTTAGTCGAGTTGAATAGTACAGGGGTTGCACCATCTTAACATAGACTTGAATTGTACTCTCTCTAAGCAGTCCTCTCACTTTTCTGTTTCCCACTAAAATTCTGTATTCCTGATACCAGGAGAGGTACCGTATCTTTAAAGGTCTTTTCCTAGGCCCAAAGTCCAGAGGAAGTAGCCTGGATTAGGAGGAACAATAAAATATGCACATGCCTTTCAACAGAGGTTGTTGCTAAAGGTCACAAATTAGAGCCCTATCCAGGTCTATCAGCAGAGCCTCTTTTATTTATACCCCACCCCATTGCCTTCTAGAAGCTCTCACTTCTGTTCTCTGCTACATCACTGACTAGTTAATGTGATTTGGGTAAATGATTTAAATTCACTAAATTTTAGATTCCTCATGCGAAAAATGCAGCTGGTTGTAAAATGCAACAGAAGTAGTCTGGTGTAGCAGTTAAAAGCTGGGGATATGGCTTGAGAAAATCAGTTCAAATTATTCCTCTACCGCTAACCAGAGGTAAGACATTGGGCAACCTACTGTATTTCTTCTGATGACCCAATTTCCTCTTCCATAAATGAAAATGATAACAATACCTTCCAGGGTTGTTGTGAGAAACTAATGAGTTAATACATGCAAAGCATTTAGCACAGCTCCTGAAACATTTTGAGTATGCAGTATACATTAACAATTAATATTAGCTTGAATAATATACAGTTCAAAAAAATTTCAGTAGATTAAAAGTGGCTAGTCCCACTGGAGTCACTGTGAAACAATTCTACCACAGGCAATATTCAGAACTAAATGCTATTTGGGAAAACCATAACTTGTATTTCTAAAAGTGATTAATCCAATGGCTTAAATGGAATTTTTGCTTTTCACAACAGAGCACCAACTGTCAAAATTAAAATCAAACACAGGCCAAAAAGAAAACTGCTCATCTTTGTAATACATGAAACTGGGAGAAGGACTTTAAGATAAATACTAAATTGATTCAAAGGTTAATTAGCTTAGTAACTATATATATGAGCATGCATACACACACATACACACACACACGCGCACGCACATGCCCCAGTACAAACATCTTCCTTGCACAAGAAGAAAACCGTGTAATAGGAGATCCTCCCTCCCAGCGTGGTGTAACTTTGTATCTGTTACTTAACTGAGCCTCATTTTCTCAGTGTGAAGTATCTGACTGGCTAACTCATAGGGATTAAATGAGAACATACATACATGGAGTAATAGTATATAAAGGGCACTTTTAAGATTATTTTCCTGGGGCGCCTGGGTGGCTCAGTCGGTTAAGCGGCTGCCTTTGGCTCAGGTCATGATCCTGGGGTCCTGGGATCGAGCCCCACGTCTGGCTCCCCGCTCAGTGGGGAGCCTGCTTCTCCCTCTCCCTCTGCCTGCCGCTCTGCCTACTTGTGCTCTCTATCTCTCTGTCAAATAAATAAATAAAAATCTTAAAAAAAAAAAAAATTCTTTTCCTTTTTTTCTTTTTTTAATAGGTAGCTCTTATAGTTCCATCAGAGATGGAACTAAGATTGGCCAAATTCCTTAGGAAAGGAGAGTTACAGGGTGCAGCTTCAGCTAAACATTGTTTCTTCCCAAAATTCTTTTTAGGAGGGATCTTCTTAGTCGTGTGGAACCATCCATAGGCTCTCTGCCTGTCTTTGTTCCGGAATTTCATTGCATCTAGAGCACTAGCTTTTGTGCATGACTTGTCTTGTGAACAGGTGCTTTATCATTTTTGTAAGTCATTTTATTCTTATACTCACCTTTCATGCATTCATCTAAGTATTTGTTGCATACCCACCATGCACAGGCACAGGAGTATGGATCTTTTGGGGTTACAGTCCATAACACATTCAGTTACTCGAACCCACATTCCCACAGCACCAAGTTGTAAAGTACCTACTCAACCAACACAGGACATAAATAACTCTCAGTACTATAATCACCTTCTGTGAATGGCAATGCCAGCTTTTTGCTGTAAAGCATTAGGCTTTTCCATGGGTGGGTGTTCCAATAGCCTTAGAGTAAGTTAGCTTTTCTGGGTAGGCATCAAATGTTTAGTCCCTTGAATCATGGCCAAGGAGATAATATCTCTGAGTCCTTTGATGGGGCAAGAATTCATCGTGTTTGCCTTCTTTTTTTCCAAACAACAATCACATCACCAAGTTTCTATTAATTATTAAATAATATAATAATTATTATAATTATTGATAATATTGATAAATTATTATTTGTAGATCAAAAAATTGAGTCTTAAAGATGTTCAAAATAATTATTGAAATAGTTCAGCATCTTAAATTTTCCCTTATGCTTTTCTTCTGGAATAAGAAAGGCCCTTTCCTCTTTAGCAGTGTGAATCAAAACCCAGTACCGATGAGATGAGTATATTATCACACTCAGCTACACGCATTCCCATAAAGCCAACTACTCTAACAAAAGTGCTAATATGTGGTCTCCCTGTAAGTAAAAGTGTAGTTAAGGACCTTCTTTTGATATGGCTAGGGGTGAAAGAGCAGTAAGTGTGGGTCAAAAGGTAATGAGATGCATGGGCTAATCAGCCGGGACAATTTCTAAAGCCAGAATTCGCCTTAGACCAAGGACATGGGACAACATGGCATGTTCTGTTAAAGTTTATTCCTGGAATAAGAGCATTACCAAACAAGAGCAGTGTCTCAGAGATTATTTGGTTCAAATTGCTTCCTGAAAAAAATAGCTATAGACCATCTTTCGCCAATGAACATCTAGTACTGGCTTAAGATAGGCTACTCACTAACTTACAGGGCTATGCTTTCTCCTGTTGGACAGCTGTGGTGCATTAGTTTTCTATTGCTGCATAACAAACTTAGTGGCTTAAAACAACAGAAATTTATTATCTCACAGTTTCTGTGGGTTAGGAGTCTCATTAGCTGGGTCATTTGCTCAGTGTCTCAAAAAACTGAGATCAAGGTGTCATCTAGGCTGTGTTCCTTCTGGAAATCAAGGGCCTCTTTCAAGATCTCATGTTTATTGGCAGGATTCAGTTGTTTGTAGCTCTGAGATAGAGATGCCCATTCTTCTGCTGGTTGTCAGCCAGAAGTTGCTCTCAGTTCTCAGTTCTTAGAGACGGTCAGAATTCCCACCACACTGAGCCTTCCATCATCAAAGAGGCAATGGAGAAACTCCCTTGGATCAAGCCCCTCTCACACTCTAAATCTAACTTCAGAAAGGACACAATATCTTTTCTGGCCCACCTGATTAGGTGAGGCCCACCCAGACAATCTCCCTTTTGATGAACTCAGCTGAGTCCAAGTTAATTACATCTGTAAAATCCATTTTGCCACATAGCATAACATAAGCACAGGAATTACAGCTTATCATATTTATGGGTTCCACCACACTCAACTGAAGGGAATTACACAACGGCAGGGTCAATGGAGAGTTGTCATGTTAAATTCTGTCACCACAGAAGGTTAGGAAGTTCTCCCATAATGAAAATAAATCAGGCTGGGCTCTACCAACTTCTACTCTGTTCTCCACATCAACCTCTATTGGAAGACAAGTGCCTTGACTGCTCTTTGGGGAACTATTCCCAATGTCTTTTAAATGATTGTTATTTGTGATATCCAGATATCCCTCTAAATACACTATACTTCTTGTATGAATCTTAGAATTAAATATAACTCCCTAGAGGTTTCCTAAATAGTACAGATTATAACAGGACTATTACTTCTTCTATTATGCAGAACAGACTTCTATTGAGACATCCAAGGACTGTTTTGTAGCAATATCATCCTAGCAACTAAAATTCAGCCATAACCAAATAAAGAACTTTAATTGCTTTCTCATGCATAGCTACTAAGCCCAAGTCATTGATATCCCCACCTTCTGTCACCTAGATTGTTATCTCTTTCTCATAATGAGGTGTCAGTTGCAGATTAGATAAGCTTGCCTTCATCCAAGCTGTTAATATAAATGTGACAAAAGACAAGAAAGAGCCAATAGGGCACAATTTTTATTTTCTTATTTAATCCTTTGAGTAGGGTTTGTGTGTGTGTTTTAATGGAAGATGAAGAGTACATGACATTGTTTAAAATAATTTAGATATTCCAAGTTCCTGATTTTTCTTACTAACTCTTCACATACTGTTTTTGTAATTGTAAACCTCAAATGGTTATCACTCCCCAAGTTTAATCAGAGAAAGGGGAAATATTCCCAACCTCAATTTCACCTACTATACACAGTTCTGCATTTTTTAAATTGCACACCATAAGTCCTGACTCCTTGGATGTAAATGAACTCTTTATATTTTCATAGCACTTCCCATATTTCATACGTGGCCCTTGAAAACCTTTTAAGCCAGGAGGGATAAGTGATGTTGTTCTTGGGCAACTAGCAAGGCCCCAAAAGTTGTCCACAGCACATGGTTAGCAGTGGGTCTTTGACTAAAGCCCATATCTGCTGTCTTAGAGTCCAGGAGTCCTCCACTGTTTCCCAGGAAAAAGTTACCATGAAGTGAAGTGCTTTCCTGTCAAATGTGTCCTCCACACCAAGTAGCCATTTTGCCCTCTGGAGCTGCTTCCAGTTGTAATATTGACACTTTAATTTGGTAGGTGTTTGTACAGAGCGGGGGCACCAACCAAATGGTTGGGCTTTGCAACTCATGTGAACACAGCGTCTCTTGTGTCTCAGGGACAGAATCAAGATCATCTTTAGAAAGTAAATGCAGCAAGAATGGCCAAGGAGGATCCTGAAGTAAATGCTAACATTGCACACAGTGTGCCTCCAGACATGCCTGGCTGAGGAGAGATATCTCTGTGATTAAGAGAATTAAAATACTAGGCTGTAAACTTTAAAAATACGCACATAGGGAAAAATAAAGAGCTACCAAAGATTTTCATGAACACTCATCTACACATTGAAATAAACATCAGAACCGGCACAGAATTGTTGAGCAATGAACATAGATAAGGAGGTTTTAGTTCTTTAAATCCCTTCAGTCTGAAGATTGTAAGCACTCTACCATTGTCAAGATCAGCATGGTATAATAATAGAAGCCACTGATGTGAATGCATTTGTAATTTAAATGTCCTAGTGGCCACATTAAAGAAGCAGGTGAAATCAATTTTCATAATATAGTTCATTTAATCCAACATATCCGAATGTTGTCATTTCAATGCGTAACCAATATAAAAATTACTAATGAGATATTTCACTCTTTTTTTTCTTTTACTATCTTCAAAATCTGGTATGTATTTAATACATATAGCACATTTCAGTTTGGTCCAGCTACTTTACTAGAGCTCAAAAACCACATGTGGCCCATGGCTACCTTCTTGGACAGTGCAGGTATAAACGAAATCACTTATTTTCCTTAAGTTAACAAAGAAGGGTATGTGGAGAGAGGGTGGGTGTGGATTTCCCACAGATCTCATGGAGAACTGGAAGGCCAAGCAGGTAACTGACACCCTTCTGCTATGTGAACCATATCCCTTGGGCCCTTTCCCCCTCCGGTGTGCTCTCTCTGTCCCAGCCCCCATGCTCCTCTCTCTTTCTCATTGTCTAGCTGTAGACACGAATGCAGTGTAAACATCATGGAGTGTGAAGGGGAAAGAAGTGGGCTGGATTTCCCGCCTGTCCCTTGTAGATGGAAGACCTTAGGCAAGTTACTTAACCTCCTTGGTCTCACATTTCTTTTCTATGAAATAGGATTAATTCCTTCATCACTGAGTTCCGAGGATCAAATAAAATAAGAAATGTAAACTTGTCAGTCTCAAACAGACACTGTAGTTGTCAAGGTTTTAATGATTTTTTTTTTAAGATTTTATTATTTATTTATTTAAAAGAAAGAGCGCACGAGAGAGAGCATGAATGGGGGTGGGGGGAGGGGGGCAGAGGGAGAGAGAGAAGCAGACTCCCCACTGAGCAGGGAGCCAGATGTGGTGCTCTATCCGAGGATTCTGGGATCATGATCTGAGCCGAAGACAGATGCTTAACTGACTGAGCCACCCAGGCACCCCAAAGATTGTTTTCAAGATGTATAGATGTTTAGTAGAAAAGGTAACAAGGGAAAAGAGAAAAATTTTTTAAAAACATGTGCTAAATTCCAGGCCACACTGCTCTTTTTTCAGTACTTGATGCTTAAAACCTCTCTATGCTGCCAGCATAACTTCAGCCCAAAGCACACTGAGCTTAAGTTATACAGATATACCAAAAACATAAGAATTTTTTTTAAAAGTTTGTTTTTGCCTGAGTTTGCCCAATTACATGACCCAGATGATAAGGGGGAGACACCTCAATGAGCACCATGTGGGGTACACTGTACAAATGAATACAAAATGTCCAAGAAGGAAGGTTCATTTGGTCTGATGCATATGAGGGTGGCAAGAACTCCATCATCTAGAAAACACAATTTTCTCAGCCCCTGAAATTTCCCCAACTATAAAATCATGCCCTTAGATCTCAGGGAGCTTTACCATACTTAAACCTCTGCAGATGCTAAAGCCAGCCCCAATATAGTAGCACCTGCCCACAGCCTCAGGTACTTTGAGAAGACTGTAATCACAAAAAAGGAAGACTCACCAGTTCATTCTCCTCTCCTTGGTTGAGCAAAGCCCGGTGGTCCTTACTTTTCTCTTCCATCTAAACCAGACTTCTTAGTGGTTTCCCTCCAGGATAATTCTTCGGGGAAAGCCAAAACCAGTTGGGGCTTATGTGAACTCAGAACAGTCACTACTTGTCACTGCTGTTCTTAGGTGCTTTTAAAAATCTCTTAGAACATACCTCACCTATTAGGTTAACAAAGAAAAGAGAGGAAATACTCTCCTCGGCCACAGGATTGGTCTATTAATCTATCTGCTTGTGTTTCTTTTTTTTTTTTTCCCCTCCCTCGTGTTTATTTGTTGAGTTAGATGTGAACGCCTCTAGACTTAAGTTGTTAAACCAGAAAGACAAATAATTTCCTGTGCTGTCCATAAATGTCTCAGCTAATGAATAAGAATGGCCACTTTAATAAAAACCCAAGACAGGGGTACCTCGGTGACTCAGTTGGTTAAGCGACCAACTCTTGATTTTGGCTCAGGTCATGATCTCAGGGTCATGAGATTGAGCCATGTGTGGGGCTCCACACTCAGCGCAGAGTCTGCTTGTCCCTCCCCCTCTGCTCTTCTCCACACTCTCTCTCTCTCAAATAAATAAATAAAATCTTAAAAAAAAAAAAAACCCAACCCAAGACAAAAAGATTAACCAGTGAGAGAGGAATAAAAACCCTGTGGACTTTGGGAAAGTAATGGACATGTTGGGGTGACAGTGAGAATTTAAGGAAGGGGGGTTGGCTCATGACCGGGAATGTAGCAATCATTTTGGAATCAGAAAAACCTGAATTCTAATCCCTGCTCTACTAATGACCCTGGACAGATCACTTAAAATCTGAATTGTAGGTTTCTAATATGTAAAATATCAATAATAATTATAGAGTTGATATGAGGGTCTAAGATGATATTTGTAAAAAATCAACTATAGCACCTGTCATACTCAATAAAAGATAGATAGATAATCATCACCACCATCATCATAAACCTAATCGAAAGGATTAGGGAGTTTTTTAAAAAGGAAGTTTTTTAAAAAATAAACTAGAATAACAATAATTTGATTACTTTCACTTTCTCTTTTTAGTTTATAAAAAGTTTTCAGATAAGCATATCATGCAGGAGAAATGAGAAAAGCTGATTATTAGGGATATCATATAAATTTCCACTATTATATAATCACCAGTGAATTTGATATTTTTATCAAAAAAATACCCTGGGATCCATTCAAGTGCTGGTTTATTTGTTTCCAATAAAGGCTTTTATCTTTTTTTTCTTTTTATTGCGTCCAGCCCACTGAGCAAAATTCTTGCCACTTTCACCATGGAAGAAAACTTACTGGGAATTAAGACTACTGAGAATGATACTTGACTCTTTCTACTGAGAGGGAGAGTTATTGGTTGCCTTGAGGGGAAACTAGTGCTACTTTGACGTTTAGAAGAATCCAGTGTGCTCCCTGGTCCAGGAGGAAGTGGATGATGAAAGTAAACAGACAGTTTTTCATGCCAGAGAGGAGGCTACTGAGGTGCCCACACTAAAGAAACTATGTCATCACAAATGTTGCATTTTAAGTATCTGCAATCAAAGATAGAGCTCAAATTTGGAGAAAGGAATCTTGAGTTTTATTAAAATCTAATTAAAGACTTGAGGAGAAGTGCTCATTCACTTCTTACCCATCAACTATTCACTCATATTTCTGGCTAACAGAACATCTCTTTGTCTGGGCAGTCTGACTTCAGCTAAAGCACCAGGATGAATCATGATTGACCTAAGAGTGGGCATGTGACCCAGTTTTCAACAATAAGATTCAAAGGAAGGACAATTCAGGGCAGAGGTTTTCTGGAAAAGATTATCCTATTTTTTAAAATTATCCTATTGATGAAAGAGAGAGAATAACTTATTTTCTACCCATGCCAATGATGTGGAGTAAGGGACAAAAGAGCTTAGATCCTTATGATACCACTAAGCCATGGCCCTAAGCCTGGGACTACTAACTCTAGACATCTATCTAATACATAATGAGATGTTCTTAATAAAACTGCTCCTGGGGCGCCTGGGTGGCTCAGTTGGTTAAGCGACTGCCTTCGGCTCAGGTCATGATTCTGGAGTCCCTGGATCGAGTCCCATATCGGGCTCCTTGCTCAGCAGGGGGTCTGCTTCTCCCTCTGACCTTCCCCCCTCTCATGTGCTCTCTCTCTCTCATTCTCTCTCTCAAATAAATAAATAAAATCTTTAAAAAAAAAAAAAAAAAAAACTGCTCCTGTTTGTGGTTTCTGCTACTTATAGACCAAAGACACAAAATATAACACTCATCAAAACTTTGTTCAACACTTACTCAGCAATTACATGTTTAACAACAGATATTCCAGACACTTTGCTAGCCCCTTGGGATTCAGTGGAAAAAAGGAAAGTCATTACCCTGAGGGAATTTACAGTTGCATGGGAGAGTCAGGCAAGTAACAGCCTCTTAAATAGGAAGGATCTAGAACTCAGACTGAATGAGACAAGAACAGCTTCCTGAAGGAAATGACATCTATGCTGACATCTCAAAGCTGAGCAGAAACTAACCAGGTGGAAGGAATGGAGGATAGTGGTGGGTTATGAGCACAACTAGACCAGAGAACAGAACAGAATTTGTGAAAAGGTTCAAGAGATATGAGAAAATATAGCCTGTATAGTGTATCAAGAGAAATCAAAGTAAGACTTGAGAATAGAGGGAAAGAAGGGAGGCACTGAGCAATGATGATGGAGATGTGAACAGAGGTGTGCCTGGCCACTAAGAGCTTGTACACCAGGCCAAACTGTTAGTCCATTCTTTGGGGGAGGGGGGGTGTAGGGTTTTTTTGTTTTGTTTTGTATGTGGATAGAGGGCTTTCTCTACTCACCGAGCCCAAGACCTTAGCTTCTTTCTACTGATGACCAATACTCTTTCAGTTAAATATGAACTCTTCTAATAATCACAACTGTTCACAATGCCTCACAGGTAATGAGCTTTCCAACCCCAGAGGTGTGCCTGCTGACATTTGGCCTATTCACCATACAGATAATTAAGTTATTAGGTCAAAGTTTGTATTAGATAATCTTGAGGTTCTGTAAGTATGGAGCACTTGCTTCAGCCACCAGAGGATTTGCTCTGCAGAGAAAATAATAACGTCTGCTTTAATCCCTACCTCCTAGAGGATCTGCAACAGATATTAAAGGTCAAAGGATCTACTTTCAGATGTCGATAAGCAAGATAATGCCAGTCACACCCCCATGGCTTAGTCAGCCCCCTTCCACAGGTGGAAGACTCACCAATTGTGTTTATGTATATAGCAGGGGGGTGGGGATGTAGGAGTGGGCGATGAGGAAATGATGAAAGGGTCTCTTGTGGGAGAAGCAGCCTCAACATTGGTGGGAATGGCTTCCTCTAGACTGCTCAGTCATAGCACTCAGGAGATTGTAACTTAAGTTGGGACTCTCCAGATCTTTTCTATCTGAAGAGACCAGATTCTTGATCTCCTGACTGAAAGCAAAACTCAGTGCATCCTGGTGAACCCTGAAGGTAAACTCCTTATTAATGAGAAGAAGTTGTCAGCACCATATGCCATAAGGTAGGGTCTCCAGAGGCAGGAGGGGAGGAAGGAGCAGAATGATGAAATGTAAAAGAAAAGGAGTGAAATGCTTACCTCACACAGGGGCCTGAAGAACTGATCCCCCCGCAGAACCCTAGTCTTAGACCTTACAAGGCCTTACTATTTAGACTGTTTGCTTCAGCTCTGGAGGAAATAGGATCTAGCTTCTTTTTTATTTTTAATTTTAATTTTAATTTTTTTAAAATTTTTTTGTTTTTAAAATTCTTGATTTATTTTTGTTTATTATTATTATTATTACTATTATTATCTAGCTTCTTTTAATGAGCAGACCAAAACACACCTAGGATCTAGCTTCCCTTTCTTTTGTTTGTTTGTTCTGTTTTGTTTTGTTTTGATCTAGCTTCTTTTAATGAGCAAACCAAAACACACTAAGATCTAGTTTCCTTTCTTTTGTTTTTTTGTTTTGTTTTGGTTTTGGTTTTTGGTTGGTCTGTTTGTTAGTTAATATAGCCATTACTCTTCTTAATATAGCCATTACTCTCAGGAGCAGGAATACGGTAGGCTTTACTAACAATTACACACACAAATAAAAAACAGTCACCCAGATATAATGACAAGATGGAGGGATTTGCTTAAAAAAAAGAACAGGAAGAATTCACAGTCAGGAGTTTAATCAATACAGACGCAAGTAAGATTTAACCAATACAGATACAGGTTATTTATTTATTTATTTATTTTGAAGATTTTATTTATTTATTTGACAGAGAGAGACACAGTGAGAGAGGGAACATGAGCAGGGGGAGTGGGAGAGGGAAAAGCAGGCTTCCTGCTGAGCAAGGAGCCTGATGCAGGGTTTGATCCCAGGACCCTGAGATCATGACCTGAGCCGGAGGCAGATGCTTATAACGACTGAGGCACCCAGGTGCCCCCAGATACAAGTTATTTAAAACAATAATTATAAGGGTACTACCTGGGATTAAGAAAAGTGTTGAAGATACTAGAGAATCCCTTACTCCAGAGATAAAAAGAACTAAAAACTAGTCTGGCCAAAATAAGAAATGCTCTAACCAAAATGCAAAACAGAATGGATGAAATGACAATGAGGATAGATGAAGCAGAGGAACAAATCAGTGATATAGAAGATAAAATTATGGAAAATAATGAAGCTGAAAAAAAGTGGGAAAGAAAGCTATTGGATCACCACTGTAGACTTAGGGAAGGTGGAGAATCCTTAAAGCATAATAACATTCATATCATAGGTATCCCAGAAGAAGAAAAAGAAAAAGGATCAGAAGGTTTATTTGAGCAAATTATACCTGAAAACTTCCCTAATCTGGGGATGGAAACAGACATCAAAATCCAAGAAGCACAGAGATCTCCCATTAAATTCAACAAAAGCTGACCATCACCAAGACATATCATAGTAAAATTCACAAAATACACAGACAAGGAAATAATCCATAAAGCAGCAAGGGAAAAAAGTCCTTAACCTACACAATGACAGATGAGGTTGCAGCAGATCTGTCCATAGAAACTTGGCAGGCCATAAGAGAGTGCAACAATATATTCAATGTGCTGAATGGGAAAAATATGCAGCCAAGAATACTTTATCCAGCAAGGCTGTCATTCAGAATAGGAGAAATAAAGAGTTTCCCAGACTAACAAAAACTAAAACCGTTTGTGACTACTAAACCAGCCCTGCAAGAAATATTAAAGGGCACTCTGTGAGTGGGGTAAAAAGACCAAAAGCAACCAAGATTAGAAAGGAATAGAGAACATCACCAGAAACACCAACTTTACAGGTAACACAATGGCATTAAATTCATATCTTTCAATAATCTCTCTGAATGTAAATGGACTAAATGCTCCAATCAAAACACATAGCGTATCAGAATGGATAAAAACAAGACCCATCTATATGCCATCTACAGAGCTATAGACAATGTTGCCTCCCTACAGGAGACGCACTTTAGATCTAAAGACACCTGCAGATTGAAAGTGAGGGGATGGAAAATGATCTATTATGCTAATGGACATCAAAAGAAAGCTGGAGTTTGGTGCCTGGGTGGCTCAGTTAGTTAAGCATCTGACTCTTGACTTCAGCTCAGGTCATGGTCCCAGGGTCGTGAGATCAAGCCCTGCATTGGGGTTTGATTCTCTCTCCCTTCTCTCTCTGCCTCTCCCCCCCACTACCATCCCCTTCACACTCTCTCTCTCTCTAAAAGGAAGAAGAAAGAAGAAAGAAAGAAGAAAGAAAGAAAGAAAGAAAGAAAGAAAGAAAGAAAGAAAGAAAGGAAGGAAGGAAGGAAGGAAGGAAGGAAGAAAGTAGGAGTAGCCATACTTATATCAGACAATCTAGATTTTAAACCAAAGACTGTAACAAGCAATGAAGAAGGGCATTATATCATAATTAAGGAGTCTATCCATCAGAAAGGTCTAAAAATTGTAAATATTTATGTCCCCAACTTGGGGGCACTCAAATATATAAATCAATTAATAGCAAACATAAACTCATTGATAATAATACAGTAATAGTAGGGGTCTTTAACACCCCACTTAGAGCAATGGACAGATCATCTAAGCAGAAAATCAACAAGGAAACAATGGTTTTGAATGACATACTGGACCAGATGGACTTACAAACATTTTCAGAACATTTTATCCTAAAGCAACAGAATACACATTCTTTTCAAGTGCACATCCCACATTCTCTAGGATAGATCACATACTGGGTCACAAATCAGTCCTCAAAAAGTACAAAAAGATCAAGATCATACCATGCATATTTTCAGACCACAATGCTATGAAACTTGAAGTCAACCACAAGAAAAAATTGGGGAAGACACGAAATACATGGACATTAAAGAACATCCTACTAAAGAATGAAAATTAAAGAAGAAATAAAAAAAAATACATAGAAACAAATGAAAATGAAAACATGACAGTCCAAAACCTTTGAGATACAGCAAAGGTGGTCCTAATAGGGTAGTATATTGCAATACAGGTCTACCTCAAGAAGCAAGAAAATTTCAAATACACAACCTAAGCCTATACCTTAAGGAGCTAGAAAATAAACAGCAAATAAAGCCTAAAGCCAGCAGAAGAAGGGAAATAATAAAAATTAGGGCAGAAATAAATGATATAGAAACAAACAAGCAAAAATCCTCAATAGAACAGATCAACAAAACTAAGAGCTAGGTCGGGATGCCTGAGTGGCTCAGTCGGTTAAGTGTCTGCCTTCAGCTCAGGTCATGATCCCAGGGTCCTGGGATCGAGTCCCACATCGGGCTCCTTGCTCAGCAAGGAGCCTGCTTCTCCCTCTGCCTGCCTCTGTCTCTCTCTCTCTGATAAATAAATAAAATCTTAAAAAAAAAAAAAACAAACTAAGAGCTAGGTCTTTGAAAGAATTAATAAAATTGATAAACCCCTAGCCAGACTTATCAAAAAGAAAAGATAAAGGACCCAAATAAATAAAATCACAAACAAAAGAGAAGAAATCACAACCAACACCACAGAAATACAAACAATTAAAAAAGAATACTATAAAAAATTATATGCCAACAAACTGGACAATCTGGGAGAAATGGACAAATTCCTAGAAACATACAAACTACCAAAACTGGAGCAGGAAGAAAAAGAAAATTTGAACGAACACAAAAATTGAATCAGTAATCAAAAATCTCCCAACAAACTGAAGTGCAGAGCCAGATGGCTTCCCAGGGGAATTCTACTAGACATTTAAAGAAGAGTTAATACTTATCCTCTCAAACTGCTCCAAAAATAGACATAGAAAGAAAACTTCCAAACTCATTCTATGAGGCCAGCATTACCTGGATTTCAAAACCAGACAAAGACGAACTAAAAAGGAGAATTACAGGCCAATATCCCTGATGAACATGGATGTAAAAATTCTCAACAAGATACTAGCAAATCTGAGGCACCTGGGAGGCTCAGTCAGTTAAGCATCTGCTTTTGGCTTAGGTCATGAACTCAGGGTCCTGGGATGGAGCCCCTGCTCAGTGAGGAGTCTGCTTGTCCCTCTCTCTCTGCCTCTCCCCCTACTGGTGCACACTCTCTCTCTCTAAAATAAATAAATAAAATCTTTAAAAAAAAAAGATACTAACAAATCCAATCCAACAGTACATTAAAAGAATTATTTGCCACAATCAAATGGGATTTATTCCTGAGCTGCAGGGGTGGTTCAGTATTCACAAATCAATTAACATGATACACTACATTAATAAAAGAAAGGACAAGAACCATACAATCCTGTCAATAGATGCAGAAAAAGCCTTTGACAAAATATACCATCCATTCTTGATAAAAATACGAAAAAGAAAAAAATATATATTATTTAATATATGGCTTTAAAATATGATAGGGGATGAATCAAGTCCTTCTTTGTTTTCCCACTTTTAAAAATTGACTTAAAATAATTTTTGTCAGAATCTAAGACTTTGCCAATTACAGTGACTATGTAGATTGATTAAAGAAATCAAGATATTAAGTTTTTGTATTCATTAATATGATATATGTTCTCCTTTATTTACTTTTTTATTTTTTTATTACTTTTAATTTTCTTTATAAAAAAACAACAATGTTGGTTAGAAAATAAACATAGACACTAGAGTGGTCTTTCACTGGATTTTGTGTGTATAATTATGCCAGTAAAAAGAATTTAAAAAAATAAAATAGGGAGCAAGATGGCAGAGGAGTAGGAGACCTGGATTTCATCTCCTCTCAGGAATTCAGCTGGATAGGGATCAAACCATTCTGAACACCTACAAACCCAACAGGAGATCGAAGAAAGGAATAGCAACAACTCTCTGAACAGAAAAACGACCACTTTCTGGAAGGTAGGACGTGCGGAGAAGTGAATCCGCCGCGATATTCGGGAGGATAGACGGCGGGGGAGGGGCCTCCGTCGGCCGCTTCTGGCAAGTGATAGAACCACGGAGCACAAAATCGGAACTTTTAAAAGTCTGCTCCGCCGAGGGACGTCACTCTGGTGGCTAAGCGGGGGGTGGAACCCTCCGGGACAGTGTGGGCTCAGGACCCTCGGGGTCACAGAAAGACCGGGGGTGCCTGAGTGCGGCCAAGCTCCCAGGTAAAGGAGAGGGGAAGCCGGCTGCAGAGGCGGAGCCCAGGCGCGGGCTCTCAGCTCGGGGTGGCCATAAACCGTGATCCGGGCACAGTCGGGCCCCTGCTCCTCCAGCAGGGACCCAACAAGCGGCAGATCCGGGGAGACTCACCTTCCTCCCCCGCGCGGGAGGGCACCGCAGGGATCTGCTGGGTTTGGAGACTCCACACGGGGTCGGGTGCCAGAGATAGAAAAGCACGGTCACAGGCCGGGTGAGCACAGAGTGCGGCCGGAGAGCGGGGAGACGGGAGTGACTGACGGCTTTTCTCGGGGGGCTCACTGAGGAGCGGGGCCCCGAGTTCTCGGCTCCTCCGGGGCGGAGATTGGGAGGCCGCCATTTTCACTCTCCGCCTCCAAAGCTGTACGGAAAGCTCACAGGGAACAAAAGCCCCGGAGAGCAAACCCGAGCAGATTACTTAGCCGGGAGGGGGCAAGGGCGGGGCAATTCCACCTCTGGCAGAGACATTTGGAAACCACGGCAACAGGCCCCTCCCCAGAAGATCAGCGAGAACAGCCAGCCAAGACCAAGTTTACCGAACAATGAGAACGGCAGAACTCCAGCGCTAGGGGACTACTGCACATAGAATTCACGGCTTTTTTACCATGATTCTTTAGTCTTTTAAAGTTAATTTTTTTTAATTGTCTTTTTGTCTTATTATTTCTTTTTGAATTTTTCTTTTTCCCTTTTTCAACCAACATCTTATCAATCCCTTTTAAAAAAAAAAAAAAAACATTTTTATTTTTCATTTTTAGAGTCATATTCTATTCCTTCATAGTAGTTACCCATATTTTTGGCTTACATATATAAGTTGTTCTCTCTTTAAAATTTTGAGATAGTTTCTTCTAACAGATTAAAATATACCCTAAATCTCTAGTATATGGTGCTTTCTATTCCCCTGCCTGATCACATCCTCTCCCTTTTTTTTTCTCTTTTTCTTTTTTCTTTTTTTAAATCCTCTTCTTTCTTTTTTCAAACAACTTCTTATCAATTCCTTTTATAACATTTTTTATAATTTCCATTTTTACAGTCATATTCCATCCCTTCATCATATCAACCCTTATTTTTGTACATATATAAGTTTTTCTTTCTTTAAAATTTTGGGAGGCACTTTCTTCTAAAAGACCAAAATACATCCCAAATCTAGTGTGTGGCACTGATCTATATACCATATAGATCATATTTGATCACATTCTGGTTTTCCTTTTGTTGTTGTTGTTTTGTTTTGTTTGTTTTTGTTTTTATCTCTATCTTTTTTTTTTTTCTTTTTCTTTTTTCTCTCTTTCCCTTTCTTATCCCACTGCTTCAGGTCTTTTCTGATTTGTTTAGAGTATATTTTCTGGGGACGTGGTTATATTGCTAGCATTTTGTTCTCTCATTAATCTATTCTCCTCTGCACAAAATGACAAGACGGAAAAAATCACCTCAACA